>NC_049180.1:16195707-16509874 GCF_009769625.2 Cygnus olor | reverse complement strand
AACCGAATTATTTCAAGCCTCCAGAAGATCACAGCAGGATCTTAGAACACAGCTTCATAACCTGGGAATTCCCATTCTACACTCCTCTCAATGCACGCAATTCTCAAGTGGCTTCCCAGTTTCCCTTCGCATGTAAGTATTGCTTTAGCTACCTCAGAAATAAAGAGTTATTGCCCAGGCATCCACTGCTACAGTAGCAGCATTTGGGAGGTCTAGAGGGTTAGCAATCTGCACAACTAAGTGTAAAAGCCCATTAAAACATTAGCACAAGCAAGTGACCAATTCCACAAACCTGCTGTTCAGAGCTTCTAAAATTGTTGTAATGTATTTTGCATAGTACCTTATCTAGCTAAGCTTATTTGTGACTCCAGTTGCTCCATTATTTAAAATTATTAGATGTTCACGAGCTGTAGTTATTAATATAAGCAGCCATATCAAACATACTCTTTGTAGTTTGGAGGTAGCATTCCTAAGTAGCCTGATAACCCCACCAGATGAAAGGCCTTAAGTAACCTAAGCCCATTCTATTGCAAATTTGAGTCCAGCTGAGATCTTATACCAACTGCAAAACTGTGAACCAAGGCTTTAAGTATGGAAATCACTTAAAGACTCATTAAAAATAAATATCAAGATGACAAATTCACAAATTAATTCCAAGACCAACGAGTACCTTAACATTCAGTTTTGTCAAGTGGAAGATATTGTTTTGCATTTGTAAGCTAGAGCAGCAGTATTCAACCCAATTTATTCCAAGTCAAGCAGCTTGTGTATTGAAGGGGTCAACCTATACAACTGGAAATAAGCATGTTCAAACCCAACAATGACACTGGTTAAAAACATTAAGATACACATAGGTTAAACAGACATTAGACATTTAAAATACTGTTGGTTCAGCATGTTCATTAAAGAGCTACAGGTTAACAGCCCATGTCAACACAATTAACAATACCCTTCCAAGTAGTGGGTTATTTTCTTGTATCCCTTTGCAAATAGCTGCTTAGTCTCTCCTTTCTGTTATTTAATTTATCCAATCCTATCTTCTGTCCACTGCTCCCTTTTTCCTCACCAAACATTACGCCGTGCTTTGGCCAGTGTAGCTATGTTCATAACCACCAAGCTCTGCTCTTTTTCTTTCATGCCCAGAAGCTCCAGCTGCCCATAAGAATTATGCCCACTGCTTTTGAATCCTTACAACACAATTATATACACCACTATATAGAAATAAGATTCTTTAGGAGTTGAAGGTGCCAAGATCCAGAGTAGGTACAGCAGAATTTTGTAGCTAAGCTATTGAAAAACTGAACAGAAGTAAATTTAGAAGAATAAAAAGCAGCACAGAGTACTTCTCTGTGCCTTCTTTTATATTTGAGAGTCCATTCAACTCTGTGCAACAGTAAGTTTGATATTATCCAACTGGTGTTGTTGGTTGCTATTGACATAGTCAATATGACTGTTGACATAGGCACAGTACTTATTAAATCATTCTCTTGAAGGTTAAGAAACAAAACTGTTCTAAACACACCAGTTCCAAGCCCTGCAAGTATCCCATTCTCGACTCCGAACAAACGTTCTATGCGTGCTAGCATCTGCCTGTCAGGATACGGCCAACAGCAAAGACAGCCTGGCCCAAGACCACTCGAGTCAGAAAGAGCAAAGGCAACAAGTAGGTCAGAGCACTAAACAGTACCATTTTAAAGCAATCTAATCATACAGTTTTCTTCTCTAACAGCATCTAAGCATGTATCAGAAAGTTTCAAAGAAAAATGCCCCAAGATTACAAAACACATTTGTCTGTATCGCAGGTAAAGAGCCTCCTCCCTCCTTTAAGGGGCTGGTGTTCCCCTCCTCCCCTTTCACACTGAGCTCTGCCCTACAATAACATAGAGGCATCTTGTTTAATTCAAGTTATTCCTAGTTCTGTCTTGAAACAGCCCAGTTTGGGACAGGCCTGCACAGGGGCAGGGCACAACACTACCATGGGGCAAGCAGCTGCAGCAGGGCTTTAGGGTCCAGAGCATAAGCCCCTATTTCCAACTTTGCAAAGTGGGCTTATGATCTGGAATTCAGGCTCCAGTCCTCATATAACTGACTGTTAATAGTAGCCACCTAGCAGGCCTTCACGAGGAGCCAGCTACTTGGGCTAGTCAGATCATACTTTGCCAAGTCAGATCATACCAGTGGGACTGCCTACCTTTACAAATTCACCGTAACACACTGACGTAGTTAAGTACTCACCACATGGGATAACATCAAATTTGGTGGGTCACACACACTTCCCCTAGACAACAGTTACCGATTTTTTTTTAAAAGGACTCAACATGGCACACAGCAAGTGGTATCTATCTGGTTTTGATGCCACAATTACCTTGACTTGAAGACAATTGCTCGCTCCCTATTTCAGAACTGCACTGTAACATCCCTACAGCTCAGTCTGAACTGCCAGAACTCAGTAATTGCCACTGGGATATCACGTTCTCATTGTTTTAAGAAGTCTCCTTTTTTGATATGTCCATCAGAGCACTGAATAAAAAGCAAATTTATATTCTTCAGTTAAAACCTATTCTGGAGATCATAAATTTATTTTACCTTAGTTGTCAGAAGGCTTTTCTTAGTCTGCTGAAAGACTCTACACTCTTTATTCATTTCCTCTGTAACCCTTTTTCTCACTATTTAAATGACTTCATTAGCTTTTATAATTCCCCTCCTCCCAGCTTGAGTCATAATCCTGTAGTGTGTATGCTTCTCAAAAAGAAATAAAAAAAATTATATATAAGTACAGCTTTTCCCCAGCAGATTCTTACGACTCCATTAGCTATTCACATAATTAGGCTCTGAATATGCCTTGCCTATTCAGCAATATATGCTTTTCCATAACACAGCTCACGAGTCTCTGTACTAATCAGTAGGAAACAATTTCAGATCTGAAAGTCACTATGGAAAATTGGAAAAACACCTTGTTAAAACACATTTCTTCAGCAGGCAGTCCCTAAAAAACCAGCCATTCGTTGGGTTGCCTGTCTTCCATATTTCCATTGAGAAAAATCATTCTAGACCGAAAGTTTAAAGTTTCTTTAAATTCAACAAATGCATGGACTAAAGGTAACCAATACAAAAAAAAAAAAAAAAAAAAAAAAAGTCTCTCCCTTAAAGTTCAAACACTGTTTAAGCAGTTATGTATTGATAACTTCAGTATTAGACCCTATACTTTCATTTTGCTTTAAGGGACAGGATTAAATACACCCCCACAAAAAGCAGTTTGCAGAATTAGGAGCAATTCACCCACATCTAATCATTCTTTCAGGAGTCAGGCCTTGAGGCAAAAGAATGCTATCAAGTGTAACGACAAACATGTTCTTACTGCTGTTTGCCATACTTATTGGACATAATAAACTTGATATGCTGGAGGCTATAATTAATCTCTACTAAGTGAACACTCCTCTTATGATGATTTGTCTACTGAGCTGTCAAATAACACTTAAGGCTTTGATAAGTAAATAAATTAGTTCATTACAGTCCCTCTTCTTCTTTAAATGAGCTCATAGATTATTACATAGCTCTCCTTACCTCAGTCATCAGCAGCTACGATTCTTGGACCCAAAAGTTAACACAGACACTCCATTTCAAAGTTCTACACTCAACTTTCTCCATTACTTCCACTAACTTCAATTTCAGGTTGTGTTTTAAAAGAGTTTGCAATTTTTAGTGCTAAGAACTTGGTTTTAAAATGAATGAGGCTAGCCAGTAACAATATTATTTGCCTTCTGTTGCTAGACCTCAGAGCAATGCTTACATCTCACAAGAACGTGCACAAAAGTAAAGTTGCAGTGCCCTCTTGTGAGCAGTCAAATCTCATTCTTGCAGAAGCACTTTCAGCAGTGATATGGTGAGGGGGATGCAGCATTAATGCTACAATCTAAGCCTAAGTAGAAGCATTATGCTTTTTAACTAGTTACCTCCATATATATAGACACAAAGTTCTTCTGCGTCCAGCATACCCGAAACCAATGAAGATGTTTGTATAAAAAGTTAAATAATATTTAAAATCCATTGAACTTAAGAAACAGGGGAATAGATTAATTCATTTATTCCTTCATAACTTCAAAATATGAAAAAATCAATACCAATTTCTTGGAGCCGTTATTACTGACCACAATCTTGACTTATTAAATACCACTAAAAAACAAAACAAAACAAACAAAAAAAAAACACGAGCACGTACACGCACATATGTGAGAAGCTTTCCCTACAATTTAAGCATTAGGTAACAAGTGATGAGGTACTGGAGGTTATGGCAACTATTGGTGGAAGTTTAAAACAAAAAGGGGGGGAGGGGGGAGTTTGTAGTAAGGAGTGAAAAAGCAATAAAGCAGTTGAACAAACAAGCCAGTACAGCCAAAATGCAATCCTAATTCCTAGATGGCTGTGGGGAAACCATTAGAAGATGGCAATTAAAGTCTGTGCAGACAAGGGAAGGCTAGTAAAATAGAACAAAGATCTCATTCACAGCACACTACAGTTAGAAGTTCCTGAAGGTCAGCGCTCTGTCATCACAAAATCCAATTTTTATTACGCATCTTTATGAAATACAAGAACAAATATCTGGATATTCAGTTTTGTGGCATCAGTCACAAACTAGACCAGTGACAGAAGGATCAGAAACAGTACCTCACAACTGCTATTACCTAGGACCCCCACTTTAGAATTAACTTTCTGAAATGCAACAGTCTTTGCCAATATGTATTTTGTTAGAAAATGCAAATTTTGTTTCCTTTGCACAGAGCTGGTTTACTGTACACAGCAATAGTCAACAATTCAATAAAGACAATCACTGCTATGTTTAACCTCCACAATGTTTCCCTACAGTTTCCCGAGGTAATATTTTAAAAGACCTTTAAGCTTAATTTTGCCATATTCTTGCATGTCATGACTAGTAGTTTCACAGAAATTAAGCTTAACATGAGAAACACAAGCCAAAACATTCTAAAGTTCTTAAAAGTTCATCTTACCACATCAACTAATCACTTCCAAGCTGATATTAAATATTTGATTTCAGCCTAGAGAGTCAAGGTCCAAAGGAGCTTCGTTTGTTCAGGCTCAGATCCAAAGAATCATTTTAACTGAATTTAGGTACATGGGTCCAAATTGCTGCAAAACCCCAGCGAAACGAAAGCACTCTTCAGTGACTTCCTAAAACCTCTGGCAGACAGCCACATCTCTGTTCTACCTTCAGCTCCCCCGTGGAGGGTTTCAGCACTGCAGATGGGGAGAACTGCTGCTGCCTGCTTGCATTGCTCTTACAGAACGCTGGGATCACTAGGCACTGCCGAAATCCCTGGGACCAAATGACCGCTGAATCCCACACAGCCTACCCTGAAATTGTCCTCAAGAGAAGAGATGTAAAACTTTCTGTTTGCAAGGTGCACCCTCAGTTACTTGTTCCATACTGAAAATTGCAGGGCAGGCTCAGCAGAGCCGCTGCTGATTTGCACTACACAAACCAACGTGGTCTCTGGTCTAGATAGGATGATTTCTGCAGGGTGTATGTTTTGGGTGCTCAACTGCACAGCTCACAGAACTCAGCAATATTAGCAGTTGCTCCATGATACCTCAACAGCTGACAGGACGATGATTTGTCTTGTGACAAGCTAAATGGTACCAATGAAATTCACACAGTACCAAATTTATTTTACAGATAACTTGAACATCAAATCTTGTGTCTAACATATACCAGGCCAAGTTCACTTCAAAGATACAATGCATACACCAAAAAAAGTACAAACTGCTTGTTAAAAGTTGTCTAAGATCAGGTGAGTTTCACCCCAAGGTTACAAATACAGAACTACAAAGAACACATTCTCACTTTCAGTTTCGTGATTACTTCAGTATTACCTCAGAGCAAGTTTGAGGATGACTTACCCAAAGTCAACACTGACAAGAGACTGAATCATCGCTTCATTTTAAGTTTTACCAAAAAACCTATGATAAGCCACGTTCCTATTGTCAGGCAGCAGAACAATTGGCTTGGCATGTTACATCATCTGGATTTATAAAACAGATGCCTGAACACGTTGAAGATTGCACAGGAGGTTTCTGAATACGTTCTAGGGATCCGAGGTTAGAAAGCAAGCTTCGAGAAAGGAAGCTCCTGTCAGTCACCCAGTCTGTCCAGGTCTCTCAATGGCAGCCCTGTCTTCGAGCAAATCAGCCTGTCCTTCTCACTTTGGCATCTTCCAACACAGGTGTTAAACAGAACTAGTTCCACCATGGATCCCTGGAGTATTTTACTCATTACCAGCATTTGTGCTGAGTACTAAGTACTCCACACCTGATCATCCAGACAGTTTTTATTTTCTTAAAGTCCAAAAAAAAGACAAAAAAACTAGTTTTTTGTCCATGCAGAGCATAAAATCCTTAGGCATATGAGTATTGCAGGAGATAGTACAAAAAGCCTTGCTAAAGGTAAGATAAATGACATCCACTAGTAATTTTACCTTAAAAAGAATGCTTTATAGCCTATAAGATTAGAAGCTCTTGCTTACCAGTAAAAAGACATCTTTAACTTCATTAGCAGCTAAAACACAGCTTTAAAAGAAAATGGGCTTCTAGCAGCTACAAAGCTATCTACACAACCATCACAAGAGGGCAGCAGAAGCTTTCTACACTTAGAAAGTTTAGCCATGTGGCTGCTTTGCGCACCAGCTCATGCAGCCCAGTCAGGCTCTGCTGTTTGAAGTCCCATCAGACAGATGAACACCTCACACAAAACTGAGGTATCATATCCAAATTCTTCCAACACCTGTCTGTGGCGGTAGAGCTTTCCATACACAATTCAGTTCCCAGAGTTTATTTCACTGGCTTAGTATTACAGAAAAAAAAAAGAAAAGGAAATGGAGATAAAGAGTAACAGAGGAGTTATTAACAGTTCAGTGGTTGTTACAGTACACTTCACATAGAAAGAAGAACAAATAGCATTTTATACCAGAAGATTGCATTAAAACTTAATGTTTTAGGAGTTTACTTCATATGCCACTCACAACTGATGACACTAATATGAATTTCTTTTACAGAGCATATATGGGGCTCAATGTTCAGAGGTGCCTAAGAAAAGCCAGTACACATATTGCACCAGTACTCCTGAGATAGTGTGTTTCAACGCAAGTTTGCAGGGGGCCACAATACTAACAATTGGTTTTACAACTAGTTTTAGACCACAACAGCAGTCCCGAAGCTAGAACCCTAGTAAGGTTAGTGGAGCTACACAGGAAAGTGCCACAAGTCTATCAGCAGTAGTGCGTAGTTACCCTAAAGCAGTAACCCTATTTATAGGGTAACCGTTCCAGATGATAGTTTTGTTACTCCTTCAGGAGAGTTGCTTCCCTACAGCAGTCCCTGAATACAGCAGCTGACAAGGTAGTAACTTACTCTCACACCTTGTTTTGTACACTCAAGCTACCTGAAGAGTTGTCTAAGTCTCCTTTTTAAGTAGTCTGAAGTGTTTCCCTATTCAATACTCAAAATGAGATAAAGCTCTACACTGGTACTGACCTGTCTTCCCACTCCTTCCCAATCTTTCATCAGAAGCCTCAAGTCCTTAAGACGTATCTGATTTTCCTATATTATGAGCTTACTGTTTTCACATGAGTAAGAGAATCAAAAACCCTCACCAGGGAGTAGAAGTTACCACTAAACCTCTGCCCACCTCTAAAAAGAAAACCCTGTGGCTATAACTATTGAAGTAGTTTTCCCAGTAGATTTCAATAGATTTTCTTGTCTTATAACACCTGAAAACAACTCTGCTTTTTTTACTATCAAATTAAGATTACTACTACCAGGGCAATAGGCAAAAGAGAACAGAAGCAAAAACAAACAAAATACCTATTTTAGTAGGAGGACCGCTATCTATCATCTCATAGATGATCATATCATCTCCAGAAAAATGTTTTATTAAAAAAAAACAAAACTGTACCCCATAGCTAGACTTCAAATCCCTTATATACTAATTTTCTTTCTTTTCATTCAGTACGTTTAAAGCCAGCCCACAGACAACAAACGTGAGTCTTAGAGTAAGACACTCCTAATAAAGAATCTTCAAGGGCATAAGATTTCAAACAAAATACTACACTTACTTTAAATCCTGCAGTCAAATATCAGGTAATACCATATCCATTCAATTTTTGGTAACATAAAGAAACAGAAAATCAAGCATGAAAACAAGAAAATACAACAATAATAATAAATTTTTTTTACTACATTTGTTCTCAACAACTGGTCTACTAACATGATTTTAAATACGGCTATTTTCAGATCACTGTAGCCGCTTCCAAGATACTTCTAGACTTATGCATCTCTAACATGTTTCTACTTTAATAAAATCTCCTTACTTGCTATTTCTAAAGCGATTATCTTTACTTTCTTTCTCTTGAAGACCCCTCCCCATTTGACTCCTCTATTGAAAAAAAGCAGTAAGGCTTCAGTGTGGTCTTATGTAGCACAATGAGAGACAGATGACCCTCAGTCCTGTGCTCCACCTGGTCATCAAAACCTCCAGTTCTGTTCTTGAATGGGCTACCTTCTTCCTAACACAAATGCTTAGCAGTGGTTCTTTATTGCAGTTCTTGTTTAGACATGATCTTTGCAGACTACATTTTAAACCCTGTCTCAAAAATCTCATCTCAGCACCCAGACTCAAAAATTATCCTCAGTCTATCAAGAGATGAGCGGTTCTCTCAAGAGGGAGCACAGCAAACGGTTAAAAAAAAAAAAAACAAAAAAACACAAAATTGGTTACTACTAACAATTCCCTAAAAAAAAAAACACAACTTTTTTTTAGTTTCTTACTAAAAACTTGACTTAGTCAAAAATACTTTCTCAGTAAGTTCAGATTCTCAAATGTTCTCCTCTTATACTGCCTATTTCATGGCAGACTTCATTTTAGTACTACAATTATGGTTTTATCAGTTAACAGTATACTCGTGGCTGTCATTGTGGCAAGCGGAGAACCAAACTACAGATGTAGGTGTTTGAGAAACAGCAGTGGAAGCAGCATTCTGATATCCTAACTGCAGGGTTACTTAATTTACATCAGTAGTTTCCAACTGCCCGGCAAACTTCTAGGACATATCACTCAGAATAAAATAGTTTGGGTGCCAAGAGGTTTCCATGTTACAAAATAGGTTGCTTGCAAATATAAATAGCAATCAGATTTTTATTTGCGGTTATTTATGACAATATTCCATCTCTTTTTGATCCAGACCCTTGGATGCAATTGTTCCCCCACACGCAGTCAAAAGAATTAAACTGTGCTAACCTAAAAAGATTTATAACCATAGCCTGGTTTACATCTGCCTCTGCAAGGCCATGAGAGAAACCATCTGCCTCTACGCACTCACTTTGCATCTGCAGTGTTTCACATCTGCAGGTGTGGAGCACAGCTCCTCCTTGCAGGAGCTCCCGTGTATATTTCAGATCAAATGTGTTTACAAACTGTCAGCCAACAATACAACAAAACAAAGTAGACCTCCCCAACTTGAACTGTATGGGAACCTATGACCGTAAATATGTTCAGAGGTAAAATAACATGAGCTTACCCTCACCCTGTAGATTTGTTAACTGCTCCAAAAGTAATCTGAAAGTGTTCCCTTCCACATTCGTGCAGCGTGTTGTAAAGGCAGCACACCAAGCAGCCACGAGACATCAACCAAGGCCCAGTCTGCGTGGCACTGCAAGTCTTCACCTGCATCACAGATTCCTACCAGGCTTCTAGAGAGTGTCGACAGAGACATATGAAGAGTTGCTCTAATAGCTGCAATCTGTGCAGGCAGCTGCTCTTTGCTTTCCCAAGTCCCACAGAGTGGCTACAGAGAAGGATCAAAGCAGTCACTGTGGCAACAATGGAATCTCAGCAGCTGATTCAGTGCCTGCAGACCTCATTCCAGCCCTGACCTCAATACCCCTACAGCAGCTTCCATGGATAATCAAAGGACAGGAAACCAGGCAAGTGCAGCAATCAATTTCCTCTGTTGTTTTTTTCTTGGAAAATTTTATCCCAGACCCAGACAGGATAAAAGATGAGTGTTCTGTAAAGTGTGGGACTTCTCCCTCTACAGCCTATGATGTGTTACAAGACATGCGAGTGGTAGGTCCCAAGGCAGAATGAACTGCTGGAGTTCTGTGGGAATCCAGAACACAAACATGCGTGTGCTCTAACTGCTGTAGGTAGGACATCCATAAATAAAGGAGGGGAGACACACTGTATTCTTCCTCCCTTATCAAAGCCAACATTTTAGAAGTGTCATCTGTATGGAGTGTTAGATCAAAGCATTGCAACTAGCTTGTGAAGGAACAGTGGTGGTGAGAAAACAAAGATCTCACAAAATGTATAAAACTGGCTAAAATTATGATTGTTTGAAATACTAGTAGCCTTTTTGGATGGTGATATAAAGTGACAGAAGTTTAGAGAAATTGAAAGAAAACATTTAGCACTGTGCAAAACTTTTGTGACAGTGATCCCCAGAACTGATGATGTTTAAGAAAATGAAGCCCCAAACAAAAATCTACATTTAACTCTGCACATTTAAACAATCTGGTTTTTTTTCTTTTGTCTAAATTCTAAGAGATTCATGAGATTCAAATTTTCTTTTTCAGCAACAGAATAATCAGTCCCATGATCCCGTTTTCAGTCATTCATGTGATTTATCATTCTAACCCTGTGTTTTCAACTTATAACATTACCATTCAAAGTATATACATCTAAAAGCCCTTCACGCTTTTATAATTGCATTGATAGCTTTATTAAGGATGCACTACGATTGGCTGACTAATTGTACTAAAAGGATAAAGGTTGCCTTTCTTTTGAAGAAATACTTCTTCAGAGAGAACAGAAAAGTAGAGGTATATGTGCTTTCTTTTCAAAATCATGAGGACATAAAAAAAAACAACAACAACAACAAAAAACCACCACCAAACAACAGGCACGTTTATTTTTTGAAGTTATCTTCCATTGTTCATCAGAGAAAACATATAGAAGAAAAACCAATAGGGCTGGCTAAAAGAGGAGAGCTTCTAAGAGAACCTCAGCATAACTGTTAAAAGCAGTCTTACTGAACAGTCTGAGAGAAAAAAAAAATTAAAGCTTTAGCAATGAAGGAAGGAGAAGAAAGGAAATAGCCTATTAGAAAGCTGAAACTGTTAAATCAATTGCTTAAGGGTTTTTGTTTTGAAGTAATGGAGAATAAGAGCCTATCTTATGCTTCTATCAATATAAGCTTATTTGAACTATTTAGAGATCCTAAAATCCATATATTACAACATGTAGTTATGTATCTGAACTACGTAAGAAATCTGATATTGGCTGTAACGATAAAAACTTTTTAGAAGACATATAAGCAACAGGTTGCAGAGAACTAGAAGTACATCTCTAGTTCTCTTCAGCAGGCTGCAGAAGATGCTGAAGGGTATTTCTCCTATCCCTATACGCATAGTCCATATAGTCTTCCTAGGCATCATGCTAAGGGGAGGGTAACTCTGGGAATCCTCTCACGCTCCTTTGCATCTTACTTCAGTCCTCAGGTGAACCAATCTTTCTTGCTGAGGCCTCTTCAGGAAGAGTTACATAACCGCTCACCTGAAGAGCTCTTTCTCTCTCTGCTTCTCCTGATAAAGCAGCGAGTGAGCCCCCTCAGTGATTCCTGCCTGCCCTGCAGGTGAGTGCCCCTTCCAGCTGCCTGCTCTGCTCTCTGGCTGCAGAGAAAGGGCCCTGGCTGGAAATAATCCTGTAACGACTCCTGCCCAAGACTTGTTAATAGTCACCTCTGTAATATGAATGCTAAGCGTCTTGTGAACTGCTACTTCTCGATTTTTATCTTCAAATCACTATTTGACATGTAAAGTACTTTGTTTTGTATGATTGACACAAATGTAATGTAAAAGCAGAGGGGAAGGTTAACAGTTAGGTTGGGGAGCCCCACGTGCTGTGGTGGCATGCTCGAGGAACCCACTGTGGAAAAATGGCTTTTTGCGATGTGTCCGAGGCCATGGCAGCCCTGCCTTTATTTATTTATCTCTGGAGGGCTGTAGCTCTGCTGGGGCTGCCATGCCACGACCACGAGCAGGGCCAACGACCCACACTCCCCTCACACGATCCCTCCCTCGGCTGCCCTCATAGGGTGGGCGGAAACCGCCACTCACGGCCCCGACCCCCTCCCGAGGGCGCTGCCCTGCACCGCCCCCTCAGGGCTCAGCCGGGAGCGCCCCGGGACTCCCCATCCCCGGTTCCCCTCCTCGGAGTCGCCGGGGCCTGCCCTCAGCCGGCGCCTCCCGAGTAAAGGCGGCGGGGATTGGCCGCTGCGCGCCGAGGGGGCCATGTTGGCTGGCCCAGCCCCGCCGCCCGCGCTCCATTTTATCCCCTCCTTCCCCCCCCCCCCGCCACCTCCCCTCAGCGAGGGCCGGGGGCAGGAAACCCGCCCCCCCGAGCCCCGCCCCACGCGCTGGCCCCGCCCCCTTTTCCTCCCACCCGCGGGTCCCCTCAGCCCCGCGCCGCCGCCGCTCCCGCTCCCCCCCCTCCCCTCCCGCCGTGTCAGCGCGCGGCGGCCCCCGCGCGTCGCGGCCAATCAGCGCGGGGCTGTGAAATATGCAAATGAGCCCCCCGGCCCGGCCCCGCGGGCTCGCTGGGGCCGGTGGGGTCGCGGCGGCGAGCGGCTGAAACTTCGGCACGGCCCGGCACGGCCCCGGCAGCCGGCCCGCCCCCGGTAAGTGCCCGCGGGAGCCCGGGGAGGGGGGCGTGGGGCCCACGGGAAGCCGCTGCCGCCGCCGTCGGGCTGCGCGTGCCCGAGGCCGGCCCGGTGGGGAGCTGTCAGGCGCGGGGCATCCCCTCCTGTGCCGCCCCGCTCCCCCGCAGCCGCCCGTGCGTGCCTCCTGCCGGGCAGCGGGGGAGGCTCCGGGCGCCGCCGCCGCGGCGTAATGGCGAACCCGGCGGTGAGTACGTGCGAGAGGGGCCGGGCTGCGCACCGCCGAGCAGGCCGCGCTCCGGGCGCACGGCGCACCGGCTGGCCCCGGCCCCGGCCCCGGTGGCGGCTCCTCCTTCCTCCTCCTGCCACCGCCGGGAGGCTCGGCGCGGCCTGCTCCCCGCCCGGGCTCTGCCCGCCGCCGCGACCTGCTTCCGCCCCTCGCCCGGCACGGCCCGGCCCGGCCCGGGGCCGCTCGGCTCGCAGCCACCGCCGGGAGGAAGGGGGAGGCCGGGCCCGGCCGAGCGGCCGCTGCCGGGGGGGACCCAGGGGTGCGGTCCCCGCAAAGTTTGGAGGGGGGAATGGGGCCTTGCCCCGGGCCCTGGGCGCTGCCAGGTGAGGGGAAGGGGAAGGGGGCGCTGCCCTCCTCGGGGAGGGCGAGGACGGGGCCTCGTCCCCCCAGTGAGGGGGAGGAAGGTGAGGGGAGGGTCGTGCCCCACCTTGTCGTGGGGCTGCGGGCAGGGAGGGGATGTGGGATGTGGTACCCTCCCGGGTGGGCAGCGGGGCTGGCCCCGCTCTCTCCCCGCCCAGGTGGGCAGAGAGAGGAAATGAAATAATTTTCCAGGCAGGGGAAGCCGAAGGAAAAAAGGAGGCGACTATGGCAGCCCCCTGGCCTGGATCCACGGCAGCAGGTGGTGTGGGAGTGGGGAAGGGGATGTGGAAGGGAAGGCTGGGTACCTGGGGAGGACGGCGATGGGCTCTGCTGGGCTGGGGATCGCTGCTGTGAGGGCAACCCGAGGCTCGTGGCCACAGGTTCCTGCTGCATGGGTGGGAGCTGAGAAAAGAGCCTGTGAGAGCACAAGGTTGGGATCTATTGGCTGGTGTTTCCCAGGTAGCAAGCTGACTTCCTTGTGGGATGACAAGGTGAGGATTTTGAGGCTAGCTCAGTACTGCGTATCGCATTGGGTGAATTGGTGGCATGCATCATTTCCCACTAAAGGGGAGACATCACGCTATTTCTTACTGAAGCATAAAGCGGTGAAATGTGAAAACCTCATCGTTCCCTCTTCGCACACATTTTTGTGGGCAGGGATACGAAGCAGGTGAGGATAGCAGGCTTCTCTCACTTGGCTGTATAGCTTTGACATGAAGGTTGATGCATGCACTTTCAGTTCTCAAGAAATATTTTGCACTCCTCACTGTCTTCGTATAAGTGCCATAAATCTTTAGCAACTACAAATTTCCTTCAGTTCGTGAAAGTTGTTCAACTTCAGCAGTGTGAGGAAATAGAGCTTGGTCTTCCTGCCTTATGCAGAAGAAATCTGAACCCTTTAGCAGCATTATGCATACTCAGGGGGGACAAAATAGCAATCTGCATCCATAGGGAAGGTTTTTAGTTCTCCTTGTGTGTCTTTTTTGAGACTGCGAGAAGTAGCCATGAAAAGTAAGTCGCCTCTCAGGAAGATTAGGCCCATCAAGTATGAGACCTTTCTGCATCTCTTTAAAGCTGTGTCATTTGACACCATCAAGCTCCTATTTGGTAGATGTGAGGTAAAATCATTCTTTCACTTATATTTGCATACAAATGATTATACGGTTAGCATTCAAGGCAGAATGTTAACATTCAGTCATCTTTGAGAAATACCTGGGTTTTTACCTGGCTCCGAGTTTTGATGTCTTGGTACATAGATCAATTTTTTGCTAGTTTCTTCCATAGGATAAATATTTTAAAATTAATAACTATTCCTTTCATATACTTTGTTAACTATTAAAGAATGAGTGACAGCAGTTAATATCTTTTGGTTTTATCTACTAACAGAGTTTCTACCACCTCCCATTTATACTTTTTTCTTTCAGGCTTAATAATGACTTTTTCATTGTTCCTGCATCTGGCAGATGGTACTTCCAAAGCACCATGGACTTAAATATGCAGCTTTTGTCATCCAAAGAGCAAAAATTAATATACATGGCCTCAAAAGTTAACCAATGCAGGGAACTGTGTGCCAGGCGAGGGCGCACAGAAATTGGTAGGAAATAGAGTGGACTACAAGCCTGAGGTATCGGTAGCTGCCTGAGTACAACCCATTGTGAACCCTCTAACCTTACAGTAAATGTGAGGTAGCTTTCTCTTTTTAATGAGAAAGAGGGGGGCAAACTGCCTCAATTTACTGTGCATTTATAGTATGATAAGGACAGGCACATAGGTAGTTACAATGCCTCTGCTGGTTTACTTTGTGCTTACTGGTTTGTGTTTAACCAGGTAGTCTCATTTGTAAGAATTTATGCTGCTCTTCATGATGGTGTGTTAACTCCTCGCCCTCAGGTTAAAGCTGTTCTTTTTACTGGAGGAAGAACTGGGATTTTAAGCCCCATAATTTTTCAAGGATTTTGAGGGATCTCAGCACCTACTCAGAGCTGCTGGTGCTAAATGCTCCTGAAGGTTCCTCCAAGGGTTCAGTCATGGAGAAATGTTGATGAAGGCAGTGTGGTTTTTAAAAACTATTTTTAGTGATGTTATCTAAGTGATGTATGACATGAGCTAGTACTAGGAGACTACAGAAGCCCTAAAACAGACATTGTTCATTTGTTTCCCTGTATAAAGAGAGAGAAAAGTTAGCGATGCAGGTGGATTAAAACAAAAACATCCACATGATGCTTTAAAATTACCTTGTTTGTGCAACCCATAAAGTAAATAGATGCACTTTTGTTCTTGTCTTAAAGGGCTAGTTGTAAGATTTTTTTGTGTATCTCACAAACTTATAATACTAAGATTTAAGTGTATTAATCCTTCAGGCACTTCAGAAGTGAAGGTAAGCTGGACAATTATACATGCATTTTATGGGTCTGAATTCCTTACAATGCAGTTTCCTTTTCTTTTTTTTTCCTTGATATCAGTCTTGTAGATAATGGCCTGGTGTTCAGACACTGCTTTCTTTCTTGGATACTGTTCATGCAGTTTAGGATGAGGAGAAGTTGGATCTGATGGAGTCAAGTGGCATGAGCCTACACATTTTGGGATTGCAGTATTATACTTCTTTCTACTGCTGTTGTTAACTAAGGTGTCAGTCAACTTTGGGCCCTAGGTTCTTAAATTGATCAGTTAAAGTATTTTTCTGGGTTTAACTGATATCTGGTAACTTTCACACTCGGTTTCTTTTCTAACCAAACTAGTTTGGCGGATACGTTGTATTCTGCTCAGCTGCCTTTATTTGTCCTTTTCTATAGCCTCTATCAAACAGTGTGCTTAATGAGCACCTAGAAATCTCCCGCTCCCAGGCTTATCTTATGTGCTCTAATTCCGTTTTCTAGTGCTCTTCCTGTAGCTGGTGTCAGGAATGCAATGTTAATGCGTACGTGTAAATGGGGGATGGAGAAACCAGTAGTCTCTTAAGCCAAACATTCAAGAATTGATAGTTAGCATTACTGGAAATATTTTAGGATGTTATTGGAAGTAATAATATCCTAAATATCCTCTTTCCCATTCAGCAATATAAACTATCGTGCTAAGGTTTAATTATTTTGGCCATACAACAACCACCAGAAATGGTTTGCAGCTCCTTCTTTGGATGAAGGAATAGCAGGATTCTCTGATTCTTTTTTTTTTTCCATCTAATCAATCCATAAACGCGAGAAAGAGCTGGCCAGATGTCAAAAAGGCTGAACAGAAGACTTTCCTACTTACAAGGGTGTGAGGAGAGGTCTTTTTAAGCAGTTTTTTGTTTTCTTTTGAGTATTGCATGACGAAGTATGATGTGGTTTGCGATGACCAAGTTTTCGAGGAACTGCAGAGTTCAAAACTTGTGAAAGATCAGCTTTAAATCAAACACTTTTTAAATGGTGTGGTTAGTAAAGCTATAGCTCAACTTCAGAAACTTTTAGCATCTCAGTAACACTTTCAAAATGCATGTGTAGTAGTATTCAGATGGATACACAGATACCTTTAGAGAACCAGCTTTAGTGCTGAAGTGAAAGGCTACTCTTGGGTTGAGTTCTCCTTTAGTGCTGCCTTTGCTTTGTTACTAAGCTGCTAGAAACAAGCTACAAGAAAAGGCAGTTCTTTTAACTCAGAATTCAGCAGAAGTGTTGATAGGATGTGACATCTGTCAATGAGCCAATGATCTTCAACTTTAACTTCAACTTTACTCTTAGGATTTACCAAGGAGAAGTCAAGCATTCATGTCTTTAGACCACTAGTAAATGGATGTTACTTTCTTTTTTTTTAAATAAAATAACTGTTTTCTTAAGGTAAATATTTTTGTTTTCATCTTAAATCAGCAGTTAAAGTTTGCAGCCAGATGGAAAAATTTCCTATCATTTTTTTCTGAAGACAAATAATATTTTTTGACTTTGTTCTTTATCTGAGTCGTATTAAGAAAATTTAATAACTCTGGTTACCAAATGGTTTCCTTCTGCAATGTCTTGTTGGGCATTTTTCCTTGTGTTGCATGAGCAGTATTAGAAAGCTCAGTCGTGTTCTGGTCACTAAAATTGAGGGAGTTTTCCACAATTTATTCTGCAACTGGCTTTTATAGAGCAAATTCTTTTATGACATTTGGTCCTTAACAACTCAACAAAGAAAATGTTAAGTTTCATAGCGTTTAGGTCTGTGTAGTGGTATGAAATTTGTCTCTGATACTCCATTTTTTAGAGGGAATCTGAGAAGTAAATTTGACATTTTTGTTTTCCCTTATCTTATAGTGAAGCCACTGCAGTTGTTGGCTTCCACCAACGTTTCTGTGTGTTAGGGAAGAGATCGGGCCTGATTCCATGGGGCACTGTGCTGCTGGTTTCAGCATCCAGGTTTTGGAAGTATCTTTTTTGCTGTTTTGCAGAAGGTAGGCTAAAATCTAGGTTCAGAGCCAGAATTTCAGGGAAGTTTTTAAGAATTAATGCTTGGTTACCCTTGAGAGACAGATGTGTATTGTCCCATTTCAGCAGGGGAAGTGTTTTAGAAGTCTGTGTTGTCAGATGCTTGTGGCAAAGTATTGGTGTTACAGCAGGAGCCTGGATTCTCTGGCCATCTATTGTAAGTGAATTCAAGAACATATTCATGAAACAATGAAACAAGATGATAAATGTTACTTTGCTTGAGATAATACAGTTTTTCATCGTTTTCTGAAGAATAGTATATTAAACTAGTAACAAACTCAGAGGGTTTTGCTTAGCATGTGTTTGGGAGGGACTTTTTTGAGAAACTTTGATACCAAATTTGCTTGGAAATAGTTTTAAAGGAGAAAAATTACATGCAGCTTCGTTTCTGAAAGATATAGATGAGTGTAATTGGTGAAACACTTGATGCCAGGTCGTGTAGCATGAACCTGAACGTCTCAACCTATTCTGTTGAGTAGAGCGCTGTCATGGCACTGATGTCCGTGGTCCTGTCATGTCCTCATCTGGTGGTGTTGAGACTTGAATTTGTGTTGTTTGGTGTGTTTTTTTGCGAATTTTTAGGAATTTCTCTCTGTTAGTGTCAAGGCTTTGCTACTGTTGGTCTGTACTTACAGCTCATTTGTAGAACAGATGCGAGCCTTTGAATTGTTCTAGTTGGTACATCCAGGTCATAAAATTGCAGCAGTTCATAAAGATGCTTATCAGATGAGAACATGGGAATTGTTGGGAGTTAATATGCGAACAGATTGTGAGCTGAAAGAGGGCTGTGCTGTGAAGTCTTTTTGTCTGTGAAGGTTCCTTACGAAATCTGGTTTTAGGCCGTGTGAAAAGGAGAGAGCTTTTTTCTGGTTTTCAGCGCGTTCATTTCTCTACCTCTTAAAAACTGCAGTGAAGTTCCTCAGGAAGATACTGGAATTCAGAAATGTGTCTCAGGTGTAATGCTGGAGTTCATGATAAAAGCAGCTGGCAAATAATTAGAAACCCTATAATGCGCACACAAGAAATCTAGAGAGCACCAAGAGGTTTTTCTTTTTAAACTCAGAGGGAAGCCTGTGCAACTGCCTTTGTAGTGACCAGAAGTGTAAGTTACAAGGATGTTACACTGAATATGTTGTTCTAACTCTTCTGAGAACTAAAGAGGATAAAAAGAGCCCGTTCCTATTCAGTGCAGCTATGCTGAGATTTGTGGGCAGGTCTCTTAAACAGAAGAAGTTATTCTGCAGAGTGGTATTTGCACCTGAAGAAACGAAGACTGGGAAATTCTGTGAGCTGTATTAGCAAAATAAGCAGCACCTCTGAAGTTCTGAAATTTGACTCTTCCCTTTGGAGAAGCAAAATGATGGTAATGTTTAAAGAGCAGAGCAAGTTATTAGAATAGCTTCCTTCAGTAGTCTTGTGGCAGAACCCTTGAACTTTCTAACATTTATATTCAGTAAAATAAACTGGCTCAAGGATAAGCATTACACTCTTTACAAGAAGCTTCTTGAAACTTTAGCTATCTTCCAAGCTCCCGAACAATTGTACCATGTTACCATCTCCTTACTGCCTTTGTTATTGTTCCTCTGTTGAAATTAATGCCTGCAAAATATAAATGAGAAAATGGAAAGTATGTGTACACCTCAGCCATTTTAATGCAATGTCTAATGCCAAAAGGCTAGGTTAAACCTGAGCTGAGACACTATGCACCGAAGCAGCTGAGGCACATGTACGTGTTTTGTTCCAAGCAATGTGATTTGAGGGCAGTAACCTTTGGCAGATAGGGTGAAAGAAGGAGTTGAAAAGAATAATTTCTCAATCTGCTGCTGTTAAGTTCTCTAAATGGTATTTGCCAAAGACCTAAGACAAAAACACACAAGGATTTTGTATGCAACTTAATACACTCTTTTATTAAATCTAGGATGGTGCTCTAAGAAGTAGAAATTAGGGTTAAAATGATTATTTGAAACTAATTGAAATGCATAGCTTATATCCTGTTACAGTAATGTGTATAAAAGTCTGCATTGTGGGGTCTAAAATGAGAAGGATGACTATTGTTCAAAATCTTGTATGAGGAACAGTAGTTCTCTCGGATTCCGTCAAGAACATAAGAAAATCCGTGTGCCCATAGGGAAGTGCGTGGTTTTTGAGTATTTTATGATGAAGCTATGTTAGTTGGTCAGTGGAAGACTTTAAAAAAAAAAAAAAAAATCTAAGATAGCCTAATATGTCTGTATCTAGTTCTAGATAAATTTAGTTCTGGTTCTATTTAATATAAGCTTCCTCACGTATCAGCAAATTTTCCCAATTTGAGATTTTAAAGAAGAATTAAGACCATGCTCCAAAGAAGGAAACTTCACAGAACTTTTTTTAACCATATACATTTAACAGATATGTTTATAGTTGTGTAATTAAAAGCTCACATACAACATAGCTTAGTTGAGAATCCGGGGAGACAGATCTTATTTTGCATCTTAAGAAAGTTTTAAGTTCCTTTTGCATGTGTCTTTCTTTAGCACTCAGTGCAATCATCAACGATTCTTTCTCTGTATGAAATACTTCTTATATTTTACTGTTAGAATAATGTGTCGTAGTTCTGTTCTTCTATTTACATACGTTTTTTCTTCTTTTCAACATAGGATATTTCAAACTTCTAAGTACTCCACAGTTGTCTCCATATTGGAAGCTGTTCAAGCAAGTGGACACTGGCCTGAAGAGTAAGTAGTATCTTTTTGTTTTGAAATTTTCTGAACACACTGCTTCAGGGAGGACAACTATGTTTTCTGATAGCAAAGAATTTAAGATAGTGCTTGTATTATATAGTAGTTACAGGTTAATTAGACTTCTGGTTTTTACTGCTTCACTTTTACAGCTAGGAGCAATTACTTGATTGCAATATAATAATAATATTTTTAATGCTTTTATTCAATTAATTTATATATTGTAAGACAATTTTTAGATAAACAAGTTTAGGAATTAAAATATATTTTGAAATGCTGCATATTACTTGACAGTTGAATAATTTTGAACTTGATTCTAACATCTGGATGTGAAGAGGACTTTTTGCATAATGGGAGATCTATTTGACATTACATAAAAGGATAAACGTAGTAATAGTACTCACAAAAAAAATTTTACTGGGATGTTGCAGTTTTGTGTTTGTTTTTTTCTCCCAGTGTTAGTAAAAATAGGCACTTCACTTCCTTATTTAAGAGACAATTATAACATCATGGCTACTACTGATTGTACGTTAATTCTGGTGTTCTTGTTTTTATGGTATCTATTAAATAATTGAGTTCCAACTGTTGTATTTGCATAATAATATGCTATTATTTCAAGTATAATCTTAAAATTGGTTTTGTGTGGCTAGTTTAATGTTTCATTTTCAGGTCTCTAATGATGAGGTGCCCATCTGGAGATAAAGAGCATCTCTGAACTTCTTTCTTCATTAAAGAGATGTGTTCTGTATTCATGGGTAAGGATATTTTTCATCTTGACTTGAACACTTTTATGGAGTATCTTATGGTATATTGTTAATTTCTAAGATTTTAGCAACTGGTATCTTACAGGTTCATCAGATACTTAGTATAGAGCTCCTTAGGTGCATGTATGAGCTCTTAATTTTGACTCAAGCTCTTCATGCAACTTAGGAGTTCATATACCTAAATATCAGTGGTCTGACTTTCATATTACACTAACTCTTGCTTAGATAGTGAGACAGTTTTTGTATATAGGTAAATAATAATTCTAAATAATTACAAATTGGTCAGTGAGTTTTAATTCTTTTTTGTATATATACAAGAGTTCTGCTGGCTTTAATTAGACATTTACCATGCATCTTTTGAATTTCTGGAGCTCTAGAAAGACAAGAACTCTGTCCTGGAAAACAACAAACAAAATAGATGTGAATTTTATGTAATTAAAAAACAAAAACAGCTTTTCAATAGTAAAAGCTGTATCTCATCTGAAGAAACTTTGGGGTATTAGTCCTACTTCAAAAAAGAAGACTTGCAAAAATCCAAATAGAGAATGGGAGTTTTTCTAAATGCTACTAATATTTTAATTTTTGTAGGTCTCTAAATAAAACAGCTAAGATAACTTCATAGGTTGCAGAATTTGGTGTAATGTGTTCCCTTCATATATTAAGCACTGCTTGTTGAAATATCATTTTGAGACTATAAAATAAACTTGAGTTATAAATTAATGTTCTAAATTAAACTTGAGTTATAAATTAATGGATCCTTGAAGAAGTACATGAAGTGCCACAAACACTGCTGATATCATTGCATGATGTCATGCAATTTTATATATAAAAATTTTGTGATACACTTTCTCTTTGGTGTGGTTTTGCTCTGAGCTTAAGATAAGCTGTTCTCAATGAAGGATCTGTCCCGTACGTAGTGCCTGCCAATCTCTTTGCTAATGGTAGAAATTTGGCATTAATTGCATTGAAAGAGGTTTCATTTCCATCTGAAATATCCTTTGTCACGTTGGTTCACTCGAACTTTATATAAAACCTTAAAAAGTGTGTAATTGTCATTTGTCATTTATTTATTTTTTCCTGTAAACCTTCAATATTTATTTCCCAGAGGCTGCCTGCTTCAGGGGAAAGGAGGAGAGTTGTTATATGGCAGTTTGTGCATTTGTGAGGGGTGCAAGGGGGAACAGTGAGTGACATGAAGTATTTGGTGTAAGCAAAATAAGTGCAGATATGCAACCAGACCACTCTGTATCCATATGGCAAGTACACCCCAGTCAGTGTGCTCTGGTTGTATGCTCTTACTCAGGGTTGGAGCCATGGACAGGAATCTACTGACAATTTAAAGCAGTTTCAAATCTTTTTCTGACCTTCAAATCAAAATATGAAGGACTTGAGTTATCTTTTGAGTATTTAGTACAATGTCTGTGAACTCTTTAGTAGAAGAGTTCTAAACAAAAGTGTCATATTGAGGGTATGATTTTATTGAAGGTATAGCTTATTACTCCAAAATAGTTAGAAATACATACATATGAAAGGCAATTTTAAAATTAAAAATGCATATTTACATATATACACACACGTGTATGTATAGATATAATATGCAACATAGCAATATAATATGGATTATATAAAATAAAATTTGGATGTTTATTCTCTCTTCAATGAAATGGACTACCCAAGCAAACTTTTTACTAATTTTAGTGATACCAGGAAGAGAAAACTCACCTCTTTGATCCATATTTGCTATAGGTACCGTGGCATTCTTATTCAATGACTTGTTTCTCTCTTTCTGTTAGAGAATAAAACATTTCATCTCTACTAAATGTCTAAACATTCTTTTTCTATCTTCTGTGTTTCTTGAATTTGAGCAAATTGTTCTGTCCCTTTGTGCATTTTAAATTTAACATGCACATTGATCTTTAAATCTATAATATACTATCATTTATATTGGAGCATCACTGGGGAATAATTTCTGTATTTAATTTACTGCAGCTTTTTGAACTCAGCCAAAGCTTTGGTTATAACTAAATCGGATAAATAATGATAGTGTAAATGTAATTTATTTTTAATATTGGGGGAGGGAAGATCTCTATCACTTCTGAATATCATGCAGAAGTGATCAGATTTTTCAGTATTGTTTTCTACCACGTTATACCTCTTTATGCCTGTCATGCTGTTGTATACTACATAAAATTTAGCAAACAAAACTATTTTTCAGTCTTTCACAGATCTTGTTTGGAAGCAAGTCTGTTATGCTTTGTTGCCTTGCTTTAAAAAAAAAACAAACAACACTGTCCATGCATATAATGTAAAACTCCTCCCTAGTTATGGCCATCTGTGTTTACCTCTTCTATTTCCTTTACATGTAATCTGGATTTCTGTTATGTTATGCTTCAATGACTTCAGTTCTGATCTCTTCTACTAACTTGTTGCTAACTTATTTCTGAGGTAGCTTTTATTATGTGTCTGGTTAGCCATTATTTCAACTTCTCACGTAAAAAGTGTCCATCAAAGTCACCTGCTTCCTATTATCTGTGATGCTGTCATATGTCTGTCATGTGAAGCTGCGATACTCAGTCCCTCAAAGGATAAAAGAGGAGATGTCATTAGTAATGTGCTGAATTTTTACCTGATTGGCATGCTCATAACTAAAGCAGCTAGTTTGCTGTTGTCACTTCATCATAAGTAATCAACAATGCAGTTAATGAAATAATCAGGTTTTATTTTCCATTTTACTGCTACTCTTCATTGACTACTACTTCTCTTCTTGCAAGGAAAATTTCTTTTTCTGTTTTCTTACAGGTTCATTCTTTTTTTGATGTATGTGATAAAATACCTTTTTCTGTGCTTTTCGTCTGTTTATTGTATCTTCTACCATTGCCTTCATTTCTGCTATCGCTTGTTTCTATAGCTATAGCTTGTCTTTTTGCAACTCTTATCTTCCATATGCTAATCTACTATAAAAAGAGATCATCTCTTTGAGACTTTCAGACTGTCTTTATTTCTTCTTGGCCTTTCTCTCTGACTAGAGTAAAAGGTTGTTACTAAACTCTGATGGACAGCCACAATGGAGAAAGTTCGCTTTTTTTCCCTTTGCAAGAAGTTATATTAACCTTTTTAACTTGAAATCTCCGTTTCCTAACCTCTGCTCTGGTATCGATTCTGTCTTGTTGCACACAGACTTTTTAATGAAAGGGATCAAATAGGGCCGAGTGTATCCAGCTTCATTTCTAAGTGGTTTTGAATATAAATAAAACTTGAGAAAGATGTAAAGTTTAAAGAAGTTAGAATTACAGAAAAAATAAATTAGCTGATTTTGCAAATTAAGAGGAACAGGAGTAGTTAATTGATTTATATTGTTTGTAATAGAAAAGATGTTTTTACAAACATATAGGTTACCAAGTTGTGTACTTTTAAATGAAAAACATGAGCTATGCAGAAGTGAGTATATTTTCATTCACTTGGACTTGTAGATCTATTTTAATACCATTTCTTCTGTTTTAAAACTTTGGTTTAGATCTCTACTATAAAGCTTATGTTAGGAACCAGTAAATTAAAGTATAGGTGTTCTGTTTAATGAGTAGTGAACTGATAAAAATAGAAGCTGGAAAATGTTTTTGTTTTAATGCAGGTGTGTTTGCAGAATAACTTGATACTTCTTGTGTGCTGAGCTTTGTGTGAAGTAAAATTGTAGAGTTAGCAGTTTGAGAAATTTAATGTTTAAACGAGGGATGCTTTAGAATATACAAGGATGACAAACCTTGAAATGTGTTTCGGCATGTCTGAAGAACACATTTGATGTTTTTTCTTAGCTGTTGTTCAGTTTTCTTGCATAAATCATCTTGATACAAAATTGAGGAGTTAAAAAGAGAGAAACTAAATGCTAGTAAGAAATGTTGGATGTCTCTGGGTTCCGCTATATTTAAAAAAAAAAAAAAGTAAAATGTGCAACACCATGGAAAATTACAAGTTTACCAAATGTCCTATACTTGGTAAATGCTGTTGAAGCAATTCCAGCTCATAGGGGGCAGTATCTTCTTAAACTCAGGTAAAGAGACCATGGTTTTCTAATTGCTTTGCAGGTTGTACCTCTGGTGTGGTGCTCTTTTTATTTTCTAGAATTTCTCCAAAAAGCTCTTAGACTTCTCTGTTGTAGAAGGATCTTACCAACTTTAAGTTGGGTCGAGATTAATGTTAAATCAGTATAAAATAATGGTGAATTCAGACACACAAAGTATTACAGTTAGTTTAGTCTCTACAGCAAGTGTGATTATCACAAATTTGGGATATAAGGGGCACACAGATGTTGAATTTTATTTATGAAGAGAAATCAAACTGGATTGCTGTAAAATAGTTATTAACCGTAACAGTGTTTGCTTGATGGGAAATACATAGTTTTAACAAAACAGTGTTGGGATTTTGGGTGGGATTTGTTTGGTTGTTTTTTTTTTTTTTTTTTTTTTTTTTTTACATTCTGCCTCTTGTTATTGTAGTTTGCTTCATTGAATAGGGATTCAAAACTAGTTTCCCCATTCTGATTAGAATGTGACTGCAAGAGGAGTTTATCTTGAGTGAGAAGGATTTTGGAAAAATATTGTCTGCACTTGCATTGTTAAACTTCTGGTTGTCAAGTACAATAGATGAAAGTCTTAGAAACACTTATTTCCTAAAATGCTCTTTTGCCAGCCAAAGGTAAAAGAATGTCCAAAATTCAACTTGGTACAATAGATCTGTTGGGGGAAAAGAAAAGGCTGGATAAAAGTGTGCTAAACCTAATTGTAGCTGCTATCATTTTCTGTGTAAGAGGGAGCAAAATAGGGGAAGAGAAGCACTTAAAGCATGTGAAAGATTTTCCATGTGAGAATCTTAATGTTTAACTACGTTGGATGTGAGAAGGTAGGAATTTTTTTTAAAGGTAGGGACAGAAAAATCATGCTTATTTGCCAGTTTTAATCAGAAGTGTGCTGCAGTTTGCCTTCATGTGCCTTCACGATTTGCAAGCTGAGCATTCAATGTTTTCGTATTTAAGTACAGCAGAGACACAAAAAGCACAGTCACTGAGTAAGTTTGTAAGATGACTGAGTGCAAGGCTAGATATTATTGAAGTTCCCAGGTATGCTTTTCTTTGGGCTGAAGAAACTTGATGCATTTTATGGACAGTGAATTAAAAAGTGAAGTGTGAAAGTGCTTCTCTGGTCAAAAGACAAGGTGTCTTTGCAACAGAGTTGTGTTCAGGCTATCTACAGTGGCATCCTTTTGAAAATAAAATGTTTTTTATTATTTTTATTTTTTCCCACTTGATCATCTCTTGTCTATATAAAGGCTTTTGTCATGATGTATTTACATGTATCTATTTAGCCTGGAGAAGTTTCTCATGTGTCTAGCCTTCAGATTTCTCATTTGGAAGTCCGTCTTGCGTGGATCCTTGAAGCTGACATCTTCAGGTTACTTTTCCTTTTCACATCTATGAAGACTTGTTTTATAAAACTTTTGCATCTTAAAAGGGCTGTTTATATTAGAAGAGTTTTGTAGTCTCTTTATTTCTTCCTTTTTTTGATTATTTTGAAAGGAAGTCGGAAGAACAGAGATGGGAAACATTTCTTGTCTTTTGAGCAAAGAAGAAAATTGCCAGGACACAAGCTCAGAGTTACAGTGCCATGACTGCAGTGATATCTGCTATTATGCTTTTTTTTCTTCCTCCCCCTTTTTTTTTTTTTTTAAGTTACTCAGTAATAAAACATGAAGAGATTGTCTGGTGCATGTTTTTTTCAATGGTCGTTTTTACTCCTGTTTGATACTTCTAGACTATTGTAAAGTTAAACTCAGGAGCATGTATAATAGTTACTGTGGAGTTGCTGAACTGTACATCACTTACCCTACATAAAAATACTGTACAGCTGGTTGCATCGATATCACTAAAGACAGAAGTAATTTTTTTTTTTTTTCAAGTTATTAGTACAAACTTAATAGCCTTCCTTATGAGTCACAATGAAACAGTCTATCTGGGCATAACCAAGGAGCTACGTGCAGTCTGATGAGATGGTTATGCTCAGTCTTGATATAGGCTTCAAACCTGAGTTTTTAACAGCTGAGTCCTTGATAACCTGGAACTTGACATTGTACATGACTACCATAATTTCCACCCATCTTTCCACAGATGGGCATCTCTTAAATTAGATTGATTGTTCTGTGGCTACAATATTCTTTCCCTGTACTTAATCTTACTTGATTTTCTTTTCTTAGCTAAAATAGCTTTTTCCCCCAACTTATCTTCTGAGTTGAAATATCCTAAGATGAGAGATGATTCTATTAGAAATGCTACAAAAGCTTGAAAACAATGCAGGTCTTTGGAGGTTTTGGTGTGGAGAAATGCAGACAGAGATCTTTTCTCATCTTTCTTGGTACTTTTCTGAAAAATACATGTGTTTAGTAGATCTGTTTTATTCTATATCTCTTACTGACTAGGGGATGTAGGAGCTCATCTAATTCATCTTGGCGTAGCCTAGTTGAATTACCTAGCTACAATAGTAAAATAATTCAGACGTGGAAGTACCTGAAGATGGATCCTTTAATAAAAGTGCTGAAAAATAATTATAGTTAAAATGCTTACAAGATGACACATTCAAATTCCATCAAATATAAATAGTTGCCTTACTAGATCACTTTCTATTGGGAAACATTACCACCTTGATTAAAACAAAAAGTGTTGTAAAATACATCATCTCTATGGATCCTAGTGTTGGCTTATCTGTCTGAAGGTGTTTGGTATGGGGGAAGTTGTCATTCTGTTGAATTTGTTCATAAGCAAATGAATTTTACTTCTGGACTACTGGAAAACAAGTCTGTTACAATTTGGTAGCTTTAATGAAAATGGCATAGAAGAACCTGAATTTGTGCTTAGATAACAGCAAACTGGAAACAATTTGAAACCCATATACTTAAAGCATCAAATGCATAAGGCTTAAACTATAAGAGCTGTAGAGGACATTTGCTAAAAGCAAAAAATAACTCTTAAGTGATTTGTGCTTTACCTAAATTATTAAAATTATGAATGAAATTTCAAAAATCCATAGAAATATCAGGAAGGAAAAGGAGGTATGAGGAATGAAATACAAAGCAATTGTGTTATTATGCTTCTCTTTTTTCTCCTCTCCCATAGGATGCTTTAACACTTTAAGACGAACATTTCATCAGAAGCACTAATGGATGCTGGTATGCCTTGGATAAGGTGGTGACCACTGGATGTAATCTGTTTCTGTTTACTGCAGAGAGCCAAAACTGACTCCTTTTGGAGTTGAGAGAAGTTAGCAGTACAGACCTACCAAGATGACTGATCCTATGATGGATTTTTTTGATGATGCCAATCTTTTTAGTGAGACCTTAGAAGGTTTGTCAGATGATGCCTTTGTTCAACCTGGACCTGTTTCACTTGTTGATGAATTGAATTTAGGTGCAGAATTTGAACCTTTGCACATAGACTCCTTGAACCATGTGCAAGATGCTCAGAATCAACAGAAGATGAGTGAGTTTGAGCCGCTGAATCAGTATGATTCTCTGAAACTTCACCAAGTAAGTACGTCTTTCAATAGCTCAGCAGACAACGTCTTATCGCCACACTCTCAATTCAATTGTTCACCAATTCATCCACAAACACAGTCTAATGGGATGTTTCCAGATGTGGCTGATGGTAGTCCTATGTGGGGTCACCAAACTGCCACAACTGTTTCGAATCAAAATGGGTCCCCCTTTCACCAAGGACATTCTCAGTCTATGCAGCAAAACAAAAGCTTTGTAGCACACCATGACTTTGCCTTATTTCAGGCTAATGAACCGCAGCATCAGTGTGCCTCACTACGATCTCAACAAAGCAGGAACAACACGGGGCAAGATGCTCTGAGTCAGCCAAAAGACTTCCTGGAAGTTAATGTATCTACTTCTCACAGAGTCAATGTTAACCACCCACCTCCAGTTTCTAATCCTTCAACTTCACAGCAGCCTCTGTCTGTTCAACAGTTTTCTCAAACTGCAAGTGCTTCAATACATTTTTGTGGGAATCAAGAAGGAACTTTTGATGGACAGTCCCCAACTATTACTCCGTGTTCTGTCAATAATAGCCAACAATTTTCATCTCCTTATTCGTACTCTAATAACCACATTTCTCCTACCAGCCTTCTTCAGTCTACAACAGCTCTTTCTAGTAGCCAGCAGACACACCCTATCTCTGACTTCACTGGAAGTGATGCCTTTACATCTCAAACAGGGACCAAGCAAGAAACAACTGAGCACATGTTGAATCCTAATACACCTTTGAATTCAAGTAGTTTTCAAATGTTGCATTCTGCGCATCCTCAGGGCAACTTTAGTAGTTCAAAACTTTCTCCTGTGAATATTAATTTTCCAGCTTCTGCTGGTTCTGCTTCTCAGATAAGCCATTTCACAGACCCTATTGAGAGCAATGGTTTTACGTCTTTGGATGAGAACTTACTTCATCAAGTTGAGGCTCCAAACGAACCGTTTACAGGACTCGACCCAGATGACCTCCTTCAGGAAGATCTTCTGCCACAGTTTGATGACTCTGCGTTTGTTCAGGATAGCACAAGCCATGTTTTAGAGCATGACCTAGAACACCATATAAGCCCCCATCAAGTAACACAGGCATCTGATATTGGTCGGGCACAGTCGCAAAGTCAAATTCATCCCTGGCATTCTGCAGTTTCCAGTCAGCATCTGCAAGAGAGAAGTCGTATAACCTTACAAGGACAGGTATGTAGGGGTTTAGGGGATGAGGGGGTTGAGCTGCCCGGCCTGATTTGGCTGCTTGGACATTGGTACTTGTGCCAAAGCAGGGTGACTGGAGACTCTGACCTTTTGTTGGTAATTGGTCCTCAAGAAGTCTGTGTAACTCTTAGTTTATGAAAAAACTTTTGATGCAAGCCTGCTTTTTCTGTTTTCTTACCATTGTAGAAAACCAGATTTATATGACCTGAGATATTTGTTCAGAGGAAGTGGAGCCAGTCCTTCTACTGCATGTATTTCCTAAGTACAGCAGAGAAGAACAGTTGTTTTATGCTTCAGGTGTAAATATCATGGCTTATTGTCTTTTAAAGTACTCATAGCAGCATATTTTTAAGAGCTTTAATAAGATGTACTGGTGTGGCTGATTTCCTGCAGGAGTTGCATGGCTTTGGTCCTTTGGTAACTTTCTGTGCTCATTGTCATTAACTGAAAATACAGGGTTTTTTTTGTTTGTTTTTATATGATTAGCAATAATAGAAAAGGCTATACCTATTTATTTCATTACTTTTGGGTAAAAGAAAAAAATGTGCAGTTGTTCTTGCATAACATCCGCATCTATTACATGTGTTAAAGCCCTTGGTATGGAGGACATGAAAGCATAAAAATTATCTTGTACTGTTCTAATGGCATACAAGATAAATTAACTTTGCAGACAGTGCTTTTCATGTTATCTGAAAAGATAAAAATTGTATGAACATCGAAGAGTTTAGAAAAAACAATCCTGCAGTGACATGAATATAAGAAATGCAAGGTTTTATAGACTTTTTTAAAATGTTTTCTCTAGTGAGCCTAGTGAATTTTCAAGTAGCTTTAATTGATTGAGATATTAAGTTCTTCTTTTTTCTTCTTTTTTTTTTTTTTCCAAACACTGACCCCTATCTTCATCTGTATCACCTTGTCTTTTGTTGAAGGTGTGTGAGCAGTAATAAATTGAAGTATAGACTGGTATTTTGTTCTATTCTGAGAGTAGCTAAACTTTTCAATAATTAACAACAACAACAACAATCTGTTAAAAAAGCCAGTAAAAGTTCTGTATTCACAACTCTGTAACCAGCAAAATCATTTGTTTTCATTACAGTTATTGGAAACCTCACTGTGTGCAAGATTGCAGGAATTTTCATCTCAAAATTCTATTTCAAAAGAGATTATATCGTGGATAAAGAGAGATGTGGTAACCAAATATACAAAGAACTGTTTAAAATCTTTAAGTCATTTAAGCCAGTGCTGCCGTTTTTGAGACCGGTTTAGTGGCTTTCCTTTGTTAAGGCTTTGAGTGCCATCACTGCCTGCATTAGCTGTAAGTTAGTTCCTGAGTGCTGTTGTCTTTTGACACTGTTCGGTAGCTTCAGGCCCAAATTTGATTTGACAGGAATGACTGAAACTCCTACTCATGGTTTGGCAGAAGGAGATGCAGCTTCTGTATGATACATCTACATATTCAGCCGCTCTTGCTGGTAATCTGGGGCTTCCAAAAGCGTGAGGATGTCTGTTCAAGTCTGTGTGCATCTGAGCAGTAAAAATGAGAAGTTTTTTAAACTGTTGTTTTAAATTCTACTTGGAATTTAGCTTCTAGTTGGGAAAGGAGAGAGGAAATACCAATGTTCTCTGGTTTTCCATCTGTGCATTTCAAAATAGAGGCAACTAACATCAAATACATACGTGCATGTGGCCTTAAAAAGCTACAACTGTTGTGTTACTTCTGTGTTCTCTTTACTGATGCACTCTGTACCTTACAATATGGATTGGTGTCCTGTTGGAAGAGTTGTTGGGAAGGAAAGGAACTCAATGGCTGAGTCTTGCTTTAGTTAGCTTGCAAGACACGTGTCCTGTGAAGGAGGCATTGTAAGACGTGCCATCGCTTCATGGCATCGGCGGAGAGATGAGGGTCTCACACTTTGCATCTCTGGTCCTGGTTCAGTAGATGACTTTTCCATTACAACTTGGGCTTATGTGCATGGAGCATGTGATTTTCATTTCCTACGAGCGAAACTTTTGGCACTTCAGTTGGTGTAGTGCTGGCGTGTTGCTCCTAGAATATGCATACAGCAATGTATTTAAGATGAGCTTGATGGATCGAATGATGCGGTAGGTGTGACTTGTTGATGTTAATGTGCTTTTTTTTTTTTCTTTTTTGGGGGGTCGGGAGTGAGGAGGGGAGGGCACAGCCTATGTGGCTCATCGTGTTGGTTCTGTCTGATATGAGCCCCTAACACAGGGGCATGGAGCTGGGCGGCTGGTAGGGCACTGAGGTACTTCTGGGTTCTGCTAAGGCAACAGAGCCCAAATTCTGTGCCATGGGGCTGCAGGGCAGAAGCCAGAGCTGTTAGCTGCACCCTTGGGTCTCCCATTGGTATGCTGGGGTAAAGCGTGAGCGGGATGTGGCTTCCTGGAAAAGTGGTGGTGGCAAGAAATGCATGCGTTGGGATAGTTTGTGAGGGGTGTGTGGCATACAAGCCAGGCAGTGAAAAGTAGGTCTCATGACACTTTCTGGTGCTGTAATTTTTCTGTAGCGTACATTAGAACCTTTTTAAGACTGCATCAGCTTCGCTGACATCACTGTCAGTGCCTTGTTTTGTAACCTGGAACAGAGGGAAAGTTCTGAGGCCTGTAGAGAGTGTTCAAGTGTTTGGGAGGGTTGCTTCGGTTTTGGTAGCGGTGGGAGAACAGTGCAACTTCACAGGATTTCAACTCTACTTCATCTCTTTTACTTCTTCCTGGAACTTTGAAATAAGACTGGCAGAAAACAGGTAGGCATATAAGCTGCTGGGTGGTTTTTTATTATTATTATAGGGTATGCAATAAATTGTATAAATTGTTTTCAGACCTTAAGTTTATGTAGTAGAAGAGATGTTTAGTGTTTCCTCCAGAAACTGGTTGTGCAGTGGGACCTGTCATACAGCTGCAAGGAGTGCATCGATGGGGGAATGATAGGAGCAAACCATGTACAACTCTCTCTGAGCCTGCAGTGTACATAACATGAATTAGTAATAGTATGGCAACTGGAGGAAACAATTACTAGTGGATTTAGTTGTTTTCAGCAGTTTTGCTTTGATAATGATTGAGGGGGTTTGAAAAAACTATTTTTAAATTCTACGAAGTAGTTGATGAACTGTAGCTATTGGAGTGGACCCAACATTAGACAATCAAATATCCCCAACTGCAGTTATACTAAGATCATTTAAAAATGAGACAAGATTAAATACTTATGATTCTGTTGTTTGAAAGGAAGCATGCTTATCGCAGTTTAACTTGTAAAGCTATTCTCTCAGTACAAATTAATTTAAAAATTAATAGTTCAGTGTAATAGCGCACAATTAAAAACAATCTGAAATGTCTTATGCTGCTGTTATACTTTCTATGCCTGCTGTAATTAGATTATAATTGTAAATATATCGTGCCTCTTAATTTTACATCATGCATTTTTCATCATAGTTTGATTATGGAAATGAAATGAAGTGAAGGAATATCCTGGAGATCCGTGTAGTCTCACCTTTGACTAATATAATGCTTCTGATCTTTTTACCTCCTCTTAAAACTGTTTTGAAAATATTCTCTTTGCTTTTCATGAGCGTAAAAAAAGGTGACAAATATAGGCATCCATGTTCAGTTCTGCATGCTTAGAAAAAAAGGAAGTTGAAGTGATATTCTGAAGTTCATAGTGGCCTCAGAGAAGGTTGCCACTGTAAGGTCACCCCGGAGCCTTCCCTTCTCCAGGCTGAGCAGCCCCAGCTCCCTCAGCCCCTCCTTGTAGGAGCAGGGCTCCAGTCCTCTGAGCATCCTCACGGCGTCCTCTGGACCTGATTCAAGTCCACGTCCTTCTTAGGCTGGGGGCCCCGGTGCTCCTCTGGCCACATATCTCAAAGCTTAATGGAGATTGAGCTGGAAAATAATACTTTATTAATGATTGCAAATGCTACATGGCAAGGCGTTGATCTCAGCTCTTGGTATCAGGTGAATCTTTTTTCTACCCCTTTTGTGACTAAATGTTTGGCACCTAACTTGATAATTCAGTGTATTCATGAAGTCCAGTATCTTGCATCTGACACGTTTGCATTTGTTTTGTTTTGTTGTTGTTTTGAAACTGACTTGAAACCTGAAAGTGCTTTTCTGCTTGCAAGTGTGTGCTTTCCTACCGCTTGTTTCAGAGCAACAGGTGATGCTGCTTTTGGAGAGAATTTGTCTTGCCCTTGTTGAAAGCTTAGGAAGAAATATTGACTGTATATTAGAATGGTGTAACTTCATACATGAGGGTATCATCGGAGGTGGAATTTTCACCTGATCAGAGTGCAGGGAAGAGGCTCTGGTGCCGCTGAGGTGTACGTCCTCCGTGGTCACAGCCTTTCACCTGTGTTAGCAGCTGCCTCCCTTTTGTATCGGCTCTAAATTTGGTTTCACAAGTATCCCTTGGATTATCCCACTCAAAAACCTCTTTCTCTGGTCTTGATTGCCGTTCTATTCATATATCAGAACTCAAATGAAAGATATGCCTAGTAAGCAGTGATGTGTTATCTCGGGTAGTTATGGTTGGCCCAACAAGCCAATTCATTGCAACGTGCGCTTAAGGAAGACGTATAGAAATCAAGGCTAGAGTATTTTTCAGAGTGCATTTCTCAGATTCCATGTAGTTTACTTTTAAGAGAGCCCATAATGAGAAATATTTTCAAATACTGAACTGATGGGACTGTATTTAAGTTCTTCATAGCAGAGACCGGCTTTTCTGCATAGTAAGCTTATTGCTCTTAAGTGTTCTTACGAGACCATGTTGTAAAATTATGATCCTGTTATTAGCGTTGTTTGTGAAGCAGTGTATGACAGTTTTCAGTGGGACTAAGCATAATAAAATCTGTGACTCAAAATTTGCCCTATTTTGCATTATCTGAGAACTGAAATACAGACATCTGTTGTATTGAAAGCACTTGTATTTGGTGGGGCATTAGCTTGTAATCTGCAAGTGTGTTGTTTTTTTTTTTAAAAAGCTCTTCCTTCCCTCCCAAAGAGAGTCCTAAAAAACTCTTTTTCTTCTAAAATGCTGTTAAGCATATCCGTTGTATTTATATTGTACTTGTTCCTTTTAATTATGGTTAATTTTATGGGTGATGTCACCACATTAACAAATGTAAATCTCTGTCTGAACTTGCCTTTTAAACATTTCTAGGAGTTGCGTGCTCTGGACTTACTTCTCTGTTTGAGGAACAATTTTCACCTTCATTGTAGTTGTAGCAGTTTAATAAACTGTCTGCCACTGTGAGGCAGCAGAATTCAGTTGTCATCTCCCAGCACCTAGCAGGTTTATCATGTCTGTACAAGTAAAAAAGTACTCCCTCCGCTGACCTTTTTCGCACCATATTTTCCTGCTTTTTTGCTTTCCATTTTCAGAAGGGCCCACACAAATGGGAGGAAGTGAAAGTGGCAAAGCTGTGTCAAGTGTGTAGAGTTAATGAGATGAGTAGGGCATCACCTCTGAGCTGAGTAGCACAATTCCTGGAATGAGCAAACTCTTTCAGATTATAATTGTATTTAATGTGTTTCAAAACCAGTCTATGGCTCTTTGCCGTAGATGTCTTCATCACTCAAGACAGCAATATTTTGCTAGCTTTATAGTTGGATGTATATGAAAAATTTTGGGTTTTATATGTTTTATCCAAATTTTAGGTAAGCATTTTATACTCTATATTTCTTTTTAAAATGAGAAATTGCATAGGATGGGGGAAAGGAAATATATGTGCATGAAATCAGCTTGTAACACATTTACTGATAAATATTTGTTGTTATATTTAACTTTTATCCATTTTTTTCATTTGCCTTGCTTTTCTTTAGGAAATACAGCTGCATAACAAGGGAAGGAGAGAATTGCTGGAAGAATGTACCAGGCTATCTGCTATATCATTTTAAAAGCTTTATGAGTTTGTCAGTAGCTAACATCTCCATCAGTTAAAATGTTTAATCATTCTTCTCGGTTTTGAATTGTGTTAGTTGTTGCTAATGCTTTTTATTTCTTTTGAAGTCTCTGAACCTTCCTCAGTTGTCAAATAATTAGGCTGTCCAATTCTTTGCATATATTTCTTATTTAAAAAGCAATACCTGCTGTTGTAATGATTGTTACAATTTAAGAATGTAATCTTTCCTGAGATAACTGCACACTCATTAAATGACTGTAATAATTGTCTTCAAAATGCTCCAAAAGAGAAACCTTTTCGTAAAAAGTTGTTAATGGGTGGCAGGCACAGGCAGGAAGCTTCTGTCTAGCTCAGCTTACAGGGGTAATCCTCCAGGTAGCAGGGTGAGACAGGTTGACAGAAGTAAGTAAAATAGATGGTATTAAAAAAATGCGCAAATAAGTAAGATTGAATATCTAAATACTTATTTGCAAACAGATGTCTTGTTAACACTGAAGAACTGTAAAGCAAAGAGTAATGATGCAATGGTGCAAGCTCAGTGTCTGAGCTTGGTGCCTAATTAGAGAGGGGGGAAAAAAGGAAAATAAAACTTGTCTTGAATCGTCCTCTAAAGACCATAAAGAACTCTAAAGTCCATACTGTGGACTGTTGAAGCAGTAGTTCAGTGTCTGTTTAAAATATCATTAGATTAAGGGAAAAAGTTCATGGGGAAAAAGCTCCCTTCTTACATCATGTGTTAATTCAACCATTTGTGCTGTGAACTGAACTGCAAAACTGATTCAGGAGCTGCGAAATGGCTTTTTGTTGCCAGAGCTGTTTCTCGAGAATACAAGTTGCTGACTTGGTTTGCTGCGTAGTTGGACAAAATTGCATACGCTAGAGACAGCGGCAGTGGGAGAGGAAGGTGTGATGAGCTGGGAAGCACCTTGTGCTGCAGTAAGGCAACTAACTGCGTGCTGTTATGCGTCTCAGATGCTCAGAGGACATCAGTGGGCTCACGGGGGGACTCTTCCTTGGTACTGGTGGTGACTAGCTGTCCAGTGCTGTTAACTAAAGCCTGATATGTTGGTTTGTTTTCTTTCCAAAAAGCTTAAGACCTAGCTTTGCCTCCAAAACTTCCAGAATACCATTTCACCTTGAGACATTTTGTAGAAAATCACCGTGTTTCTAAAGCATTAGTGAAATCTTACTGCCAAAAGAGAAGCAGAGCTTTTAAAGATGTTAACCAGTGGCCTGCTTTTGAAGCCGAAGAATCTGAAGTACATTTGGAATTCATGTGGCTTTTATACAGGTGTCAGTATGTTACATGCACTCAGGTTTTACAATTTCTTTTAGCTGTAATGTTAAGTCTAAATATATAGAGAAACCAAAACAATTCCCAGCACTTCATCCACTCAATAGCCTTCCAGAACTGGAGGGGTATTGTTTACTTTGTAGTTTATCTAGATAAAAAAAATTTGCACAAGCTCCTAATTGCATGGATTCCCAAGACAGTGTCTATCCTTATATGCTGAGAGCAGATTGAATTTGGCAACTCTTAAAGAAAGTAAATACAAGTGAGTGGGTTTCTAGGGTGGTGGGGCTGAGAATTAATATTTTGATTTGAATAAATTTGATAAATGAATCTAGGAACAGAGCTTTAGGCTAGGAACAGTTGACAAGTCCTATATTTTTTGAACATAGTGTAATTTGTAGTATACTTATTCATGTTTCTTTCATAAGTGTGGTAGGCTTTCTTTTGCGTGGGTTATTTAGCTTGTGCTTGCACTTTGTTTTTTTGCTCTCTCGATGTCTTACTGTGAAGGCTAGCATTTTAATGTATATTCTAGGAAAATGTTCCAATCTTTTCTGTAGTGCCTTTTCAGGAGTTTGTAAGGTAATTTCCATGTTAGTAGCATACTGTGTATGCATACAAAATGCTATTGAATATCAAGCCAAAACTAGTTTCATAGATTAGTAGAAAGACCTACTTTAGGAGATATTCATAACTTCACAACTGAGTTTCAGTTTATATGTTGGAAAGAAGTATTGCCCTTAATGTTGAAGAAGATATCTCAGTTCTTGTCGTTCTGAGCATTTTGTTTGCTTCTTTTGTTATACTTGGAAAAATTGTTTCAGAAAGAGAATTTCTGAATTCTAACCCAAGGCTCGAAGCCGTGTGTTTGTTCAGAGGTTCCAGGAGCCTTTCTCTCCAGCTGTAGCATTAACAAGTGGCAGGTCACCAGGCTGCAGTTCAGCATTCATACTTGTAGACAGAACTGTGTCAGGGATTGCTTAAACGCAACGTAGAGCCCTGTGCACACAGACTCAGAGATGCTCTCCAAAATGTTTTTGGAGTCGGGAAGTGTTACAGTGCTGAATGCTTTAATAACTCAGATGGAGCTGTGAAATTGAAGTATGGTTTCAACATCTGGCCTGTCATGATTTATTATGGGAGAGGAGTACCCAGCGGGAAGTGCCAGCTTTTTGATGGTCTGTGTATTGTTGTGATTCTTCTGCAAGCTTTACACTTCGGGACCACTGATTTTAAGTCGTGCTGTCTTGGTTTTAGTATGATTAAATTCACCAGTAAAAATCTAAGTTTGAGTTCTGCGTATTCAGACTAGAGCAATATCTATCCTGTTGAAATTATCACTTAGCCTATGCTTGAGCTCAGTTCCTATTCTACAGGCCAAGTGTTGCTTTCTCTCTTCCTTTGGGGATTTTGTTCTGGAATAAAAATCATGTCAGAATTAAGAGGTGATGTCCTAGACGTGACGTGAATGTGTTCTTCTTTTCTAACCCCCACCTCCCTGTTTTATGTGGCTTTTAATGTGTTTTTTTCAAAGTCCTGCCAATTATAGCCCTCTTGAATGAGATCTGTCCAGGAAGCTAAGTGGCATGACTGAAAGCATCATTGTGTGACATGAATATGCATCCCTACATGGACAGGGAAAGGTGCCTTAACATCTTCTCATTGTTGGTAGGATTCCGTAGAGAGAAGATTTGTGTACAAGCTTAACAAAGTTTCCTAAGTTTGTTTTTATTTTAAGTAAGCAGAGGCAAAATCAGAAGTGTGTCTTACTGTCTGTAAGATTGGTAAGAACAATTTTGAAAAAAGATTAGGCAAATTTATTTTGAAGTTTCTGTGTTGGAGCTCTTACTTCTGTTATCCTGTGGAGGATTCTTTCACCTGCAGTCACTTTTTACTATGAAATCTGATCAAGCTCCTGATATTGTACAAGAGGCATGTTTTATGGTGCTGGCTTGCTGGGCGCTTTCACTTAATAGAGTTTAATTGCAAGTGTGAGTGGGCTTTGACTGACTCTGGGAGATTTGGGGACGTGGTGAGTGAACCTTCCTGGTCGGGGACAGAGGCAGGAAGGTGCTGGTGCTCCTGGCTGTGCCGGAGGATGTCCTTGGCAGCACGCGGCCATCTTTAGCCAGCCTGTCGCTCTATGTATGTTAACAGCAGTTGTTGTTGACTCAAACTCCATTAAAGATGATACAAATTTCATTTGTCTTGAGCCCTACACCTAGTCTTGTCTCTTGTGCAAATAGCCAGCTTTGGCTGAGATAGAAAATGACGGCTAGGCTTCCTTCTAGTGAGCTGTCTTAAAACTTTTTTTGGTCCCTACCAAAAGTTCATACTCACTACTGGTTTTTGTGGTTATCCCAGTGAAGCTCTTGGGTTGCTGTGTTCTCCCTCTCTCTCTCCCTCCCTCCCTCTCTCTCTCTCCCTCTCTCTTTTTAAGAGGCTTCTGGGAAAACAACATTTTTTTTCCTTCATGGGTTTTTTCCTTTGCATGAAATTGAATCCTGCTGATCCCCTATAGTATCCCTCAACTTGTGAGCATTGTTTTCAAACCAGCACCTCTTTTTAATAAATGCCTTTTCTGTGGGCGTCTGGTTTTCCCTATTCATTGAGAGGAGTGGGTCTTTTCAGGAATATTTGAGAAACCTGTATGCAACAGGAGTAGTTTTGTTAGGCTTATATATATGCTAAAGTGCTCTTCTTTTACATTGGATATTCTAGCACCTTGGCAGAGAAAGCCATCAAAGTAATTCCTTGAAGCTGACACGGCAGATATGCAAGTTAGTTTGAATTTAAGAGGAAGAAGTATGTCCCCCTTTGATTTAAATGGAAATATGCTGTGCAGTCAGCACTGGTTTTAATGATATGTGACTTCCTAGCTGGTAATGTTAAAAATAAATTGCTTTTCCCAGTTTGCGTCAGTATCTTCTAATGTACATAACATGCTCATTTTTTTGTTTCACTGAAATTGCAAGCATTGAAGATGTTTTGGTTACTCTGTTAGGTATCAAGGAATCCTACAAAAATGCCATGCTCACAGATTGAGTGAATTTTTAAACTTAAGTGCTTTTAATGAATAAACTCCCTATTTGTAAATAAAGAGGTCTTGCATGTAAGACTTTCTGAAGATGTAGCTTGTTTCAATTTACAGATAGTTTATGATCAGTATTTTCCTGTTCATGTGGAATCAAATCATATCTTTTTCACATCTGTTATCTCTTTCACAGCACTTGATTTTTTTTTGTCATCAACAAGCAGTGAAAGTACATGCCGTTTTTAAATAATAATAATAAAAAAAAGAGGGTGCTATCACAGAATCATTTCCTGACATTGCCCGAGACAACGATCAGTTGCAGTTCCAGGAGCCTTCATGTTCTGAATAAGCTGGTTTGTTTCGCCTCCCAAGTGAACTGTAAAGCTACACTCAATGCATTACGAAATTTGAGTTGAATTTGGTAAGCCACGCTGTTAAAACATCTGATGGAAGAGAACCCGTGTCTGTTTTGTTTAATCCGCAGTTGTTTCTGGGGCCTAGCCCAGCGTGCCTTTCTGTCAGTAATTGCGGTGAGGTGTGGAGACAAGAGGTGGGCAGGTTTGCGCTAGTTCAGTGGAGCTGCTGCCTCCTGCCCTTCGCTCCCATTGCCCCAGCAGGTTGAGTGGCTCCGCTGAAGAAGCAGAGTGCAGAAATGAGAGCGGGGACGGCTCTGTGTCTGCCACCCTCGCCAGCGGCTGCCTGGCTACAGTGCTTACAGGCCTCAGGCTCTGGGACAAAAGACAAACCTGAGGGCTTTAGGGGGAAGAGCGAGGAAACAGCGGCATCCTTTTCATAAGGATGAAAGGGGATTGGGTTATAATTATAAAAAATCTTCTCTTATGAGGCCATTCACATCAGCAAAAGGTGTAGAAAAGGAGCATTTAATGTGAAATGGAGTTGTGACCAGAAGCAGCTACCCTTCAGGCCGCACGGTTTGTTGCTGCTAGCTGTATGCAGGCCGTGCTGGTTGCTGGCGGTAGGTGTGCTGAAGCTGATCTTGGGGTGGATCATCAAGGTGATCAGAAAGCTCCTCGTGTTCTTTTAGGGGGTTATTTGGATGGCTTGGGTTTGTTTTTGTTTGGTCTCCTTGTCCTCCCACTGGTTGGTGAAGAAAAACTGGAGAAAATCTCTTGACAGCGCACAGGAGTGGCAGCAACTTAGAACATGAGTGGGCAGGTAGCAACTTGGCAAAATGGCAAGGGGGAGAGCTCTTCTTTTTTTTTCCCCCTTGTTTGTAATTGTTTTCTCTCTTCTGCAGGCTTTCGCAGCCAAATCTTTGTAGTTTTACATTGAAATCAGCATTTTTAAGGGTTTTGCGGTCTTTTATAGTTTCTAAGCAGAAACAAAATGGCTTCATATAAGACCAAGTAGCCCAAACCTGAATACTTTTCAAGTAATATGGAAGTTGACTGAAGGCTATTAATCTGAGTAGTGCCTGTGTTGTTTAAATTGCAGTTAAAAGGTTGGATAAAAGCTGTCTCAGCATATTCAACCTGCCTGAGTTCACACACCTTTGTAACACCCGCCCTCGTGTCAGTTTTAACGTGGGGTAGTTTTATACACAGAAATGGCGAATGATAGATATGTCTTTAAGTGCATACAGCTGCAATGATCAAACGTAATTGTCTTCAGTTTTCACAATGTTTGTTTCACAGTACACACAGTAGTTCCCATCTGTTTTGCTATCAAGTCATTGACTTAAATTCTATTACTTGGCTGCCTGGACAAAAGCACGTAGATGCTGTGGGTCAGGATTGCTGTTCTGCTTTACCTGTGGGTTGGCTATAGTGGTTTCTTCTCTGGAACACCTAGAAGTTGGGCTGTTGAACAACTAGCCTGCATCTGCTTGATAGACTTGCAAGGGATGGTCTTTGAGCTGGTTAGTAACAGAGTTCCAGTGGATTGGTGCCAGCTTATTTGAGCCATTGTCAAAATTGTGTACAAAAAAAAAAAAAAATGGAAGCTTTTGGTAAAAAGGAAAACTTGAAGAGTTCAGTGTATTCTGTGTGCAACGTGTCTTTTTGTCGTATATTGTGGATGGGGTGTATCTTATTTCAGGTGCTAATTTTTCACCTTTCTTTAGGTAGAGATTGAATTTATTATTCATAAGACTCTGATTACAGAACGCTAAAAGGCTTTCTGGGTTTCTGAGCAAAAACAAGCTTGGATTTTATTTGGCTTTTTGTTTTGCTTTTTGATCATTCTTGCAGTTTTGGAAAAATGCAAATGCTTAGCTAGCTTCCTCTTCTGACTCATAAGGCATCCAAGTAAGCTGCTGCATTATGGCAGATCTTGTTCCTTTCCAGACAGGTGCTTTCTGAAAGATTCTTTCCCATTGGAGACTAACTTCCTTTCTGGGAGTAAGAAAAAAAAAATTAAGTTTTAGACCACTGTATCAGACTTGTCTCTACATATAAATCTGAGCATGTGAATTCTTCCTGACTTCAGACAGCCAAACTTGTGAATTTATCTCCCTTTCAGGGTGGGAGAGAGAAAACATCAAAAGAAAAAAGAAAAAAAGTGTAGAAAGTAGTAGTTTCTGAAACTGATAGGAAAGTACCTACAGCACTCTCCTCTTTGTTTTGTTATGTTATTATTGTGCATAGAGAATTGAAGTAAATTTGAGTAATCAGGATGGAAGTACAGAAATTAATTTTTTTCATGATATATTATCCTAAATTGTACATTTCCTGTATTAAACCTTTTTTTGAAGAGGGAGGAGTGATAAACCCTGTGTTTCTGTGAATATATAATTTTCTTGAATCTCCAGAATTGGTAGATTTTAATTTATACATTGAAAAGTTCCTTTTCAATCGTGTTAATTCTAGAGAGCAACACTATGCTTATATCAGTTAGGCCTTCACAACAGGATCAATAGCTTAAATGTTGTAATAAATGGGCCTGTACGCACTACAGCCTTTGCTTTTTTACAAGAGTTCAGCCATTCCGTAATGTAGACAGTTCAACTGTCCTGTCAGTTGGGCAAGTTGAAGGTGCTCTGATGAGTCGGTGGGAAGGAAGACTAGAAAACTCAAGGTGATGTAAACGCTGCTCAGCTTGAATTTACAACAGGAGTAACAAACCGGGTGTGAAAGATGGATATTTTGGCCACTCAGACCAAGCACTGCTGAAGAAATCTGGGTCCCAACAGGATATCCGTGGTTCTTTCCTTTTGATGCACTGTAATGGCTTCTAGGAAAGGGGGGAGAGGAGGAAGGTAGCAAGGAGACTGCTTACAGAATTGCCAAGACTGCTCTTTAGCAGAGGGAAGTTGAGGGCTTCTTTTGTTGGAGTAGGGAGAAAGGGAAGGATGATGTGGTGTCCAAGGGGTGCCTTTTGCAGCTGGTGGTCCCAACACCTAGAGCATCTCAAGTGGGTGCTCGGAGGTCTAGGGAGGACTGAGCTCATTTTCCTTGCCTCAGATCCTGCTTAAATCCTGTGTGCTTCATGCCATTTGCCAAAGAACAGCTATCTCAGAGATGTACCTAATTTGGCTAAATTTGATCAATGGGTTGGTTAGAAATTACTAAGAACTTGGAGGCGTAAATGCACAACCTGGTATGATGTGGTTGTGTAGCCTTGCTTTTTTTAAAACAAACTGGAGGAAAACTGAGCAGCTGTGAGCTGGGCAGCAACCTCGCTGAACGTTTTAAAGCTCAATCTTTCTTTTAAGACACAAGTCAAAGAATGTGTGATTATTGACGCTGCCTTAGTAGGTTTCTGGCTGCCACGGGATGTGTTGGATGAGGAGCAGTGGGACCAGGTCTGGCGGTGCCTGCAGAGTGCTTGCTGTCAGCAAACAGTTGTGATGCTGGCATTTCTGCTCTCCTTGCTCATGGTACCACCAGGCTGCTTTTTAGCAATTCAGCACATAGTAGCAGGAATAGAAAATGTTCCACAGTAAGCTTTTACTTGCTACATTGTGTTGCTACGTGCTATATTTTCAAGAGACCTTGTGTTTGCAAACAGGAAAGAGGGAATACTGAATCATTCTTCTGGAGGAGAATTTAATTTCTGTTTGTGTATTTATTTTGGTGGTGATTGTTTATGAAATTTTATAATACGTATTTGTATATTTATCTCTTTTTGCAAAGCCTCCAAAAATAACTCCAGGTAAATGTCTGAAAAGACGACTTACCTTGTGGGAAGAAAAAAAAAAAACTAAAAAAAAAAAACCACCCTTCAGCTAAGTCATTTAGGGGTTTCCTGTTGCTTGCTTCCATTTTGTGATGTGGTTTTGTTTTTCCTTTATCAGTATTATGAAAGTTAGGAAATAAAGTGTAATCTTATTCTACTTTTTTTGAACAGAGAACACAAGCTTAGTAAGCTTTCTTCATTTTTGAAATCGGAGATGTTATAGTACTTTTGTCTAAAGAAAAGCTTACATTCAGTACAGTAAAAATTATTTCTTACCTTCCCTAACAGCATTTTATATTTACATGTAATATCAGTACAGGGAGTCCCTTTACTTTGGATCTGCAATATAATGTAAAATTCAACTGAATTCAATCTTGTCAGAGAGTAGTTTCATACAGAACAAAGTTAACAGCTTATTCTGCTTTGCTCCCATATTGTTACTTAGCAGGTTCTTGAAGCACTGCTTGTGCTGGAATGAGAGATGATTTTAACTAACCCATGTTCAGTGATGAAAGACTAAAACTCACTGCAGTTTGGGTTAATAATACATTTTTATGGAGTACAAAGGACTTTAAAAAAAATAAAATGATAAACAGATAAGTTGGAGAGAGCTGTTCCATTTTGGTGCTTTGAAGCATTCTATTCCACACTGTTACAGAAGCTGTTGGACTTCCTTGACCTGTTAAATAAAAGTTTTCCTATTGCAAAACCAGGAGTATGTTTCAGTAGAAGCTGCCTCTTACCTGTACTTTTTAAGAATATCTTTGATGTTTTGAGATTTCAGTGGATCAATACATTCATAGGACTTTGTTTGGGGGTTTTGTACTCTAATGCCCAGTCTCTTTAAAATCAGAAAGATCTGTGTTATTTTCTTGTCTGTAAGTATTTGGCAAGTTATCTTACACGTCTATTTCCAGATACTTGCACAGGTCTTGTTTGAAACCAGTGAGGTGAAATGTGACATTCCTTTTATAGACTATTGAGTTAAGTAAACTTTTTTTAAGAAGTTAAATAATTGTAAAAATTGGCAGGTAAGATCAGTCGAGAGTGTAAGAAAGAAACCAAGTAGAGGTGCTTTTTTTGTTGGAAACATTCACGTATTTGGGAGAATAAAGCTAAGACTTCTGGATCCAGAGGACTGGCATTAGAGGCTTTAGAAAGTCTGCAGAGATATGGCATGGCTCCAAAACTGCTCTGAACTTTAGTAATTCAAATCTACAGTGCATTCACAAGTCCAGTTGACTTGAATGTGATCGTTACCTTTTTTCGTACATAGGAGCGCGGCGTTGAGGCTCACGCTGACTGCAGCGGTACTTCTGGCAGGGTGCCCACCCTGTGGCTGCAGCAAAAACCATGCCATGCATCAGCCTGGGATCAGTGCAAGTACTCAGTGCTACTAGTTCAGCATGTGACAGACAGCACCTGAGAAATGCCACCAAGGAAGTTGGTTTTGTTGGTGTTGTATGTAATTTTCCAAATAGCTGTGTTCAGTACTACAGACTAGAACAAAAGAAATTGGTACATGATGGGCACAGCACTCCAGGCCACTGAAAGCTGACATGCATCCAGTGCAGTAGCTTGGCAGGGTGAGCAGGATGAAGTTCTCAATTTCTTTCATTTCCTGGCAGTTTAATACGCTCCATTACATAGTACTTCCTTTAAGATATACTGGGAGACAGTTTTTATACCACTACCGAATATTCAGAAAAACAATTCATCTGTGTTTGGTGCTGAGCCCCCAAAATGTCTCTGCTCAAACAAAATCTTCCACACACAAACATGCACACTACAGATTCGTTCTCCAGTATCAGATGCTGCCTTTGCAGCAACAACCTGCTAGTATTCGTGTATGACATGAAAAGCACTTGCTTCTTTCTTCCTAGGAAGATGAGTAAGGTTGCTGGCCTTTACATCAACATTTTCATTTCTACGTAAATTTAAAACTTATCATAAGCCTAGTGTTAAATGTGTGGTAAGGTATGACCTACAGTAGCCAAATTTACATTCAAAAGTGACTATTATACAGACACAGACTGTTGGCTTGTCACTTGGCTGTAGTTGTCAGCCATTCATTTATCAACATTACAGGTAACAAATATGGGAGACAGCAAAGGTACTTTTTTTTCCCTGTATCTTTGTTTTTTTTGTTTTTTTTTAATCTGTCTAACACTTCAATGTTAGTTTGGGTTAGGTTTCATAAATGTATGTCTTAAAATTCTGTAACCCTGAAACACTGAATCGTTTATAAGAGCTGATAAGATACAAGCAGAGTGCAGAGTATTCTCAGCATAACGAAAGAATCACAATTTAGAATGTTTCATTGACTCTCCTAATAGTTCCATATATACACCAAAAAGGAAGGAAAAATTATAGAACCCCATGGATCTTCGTGCAACAGTGCTCTTAGTTCTGTAGAGCAATCCCAACAAATGGTACGGGGCAACTTTTGAACAGAAAATAACAAGCAAGTCAGAAGGAACTCTGAAGGGGAGGAAAAAAGGGTTTTCTGGAGAAAAGAAACCCTCTTGCATGTTTAGATGATCTTTCTGTCAATTGTGTGGAAGCAGCTTGATTTAACTGAAGTTCTTGTCACAGTAAGTCATCAAAAGACAAATCACTGCCTCTTCTGGAATTGCCATTCAGCAAAGGATTCTGCATGCACGTGGGGTGACGCATTTGTCTTGTAAGTGATCTTCTACAAATAGACTGTACAGGGAGTGAGCTGGTATCTTCTTTTTTAATAGATTTCTTTTTGATTATAAAACTGTCATAAAACCACCACTAGAGTTAATTATGCAGGCTTCTGTAAAGAAAAAGATTTTAGAATACTAGAATGGAATTCAGAAGTCATTGAACTGAGTTCATGCATTTTTTGATTTGCATTCCTAAATACAGTTTTGTGATTCAAATGATAAATGTATGTTCCTTTAAGAGTTTTCTCTGGGATAGCTTAAAGCAATTGCAGTTTCCGAATTCTGATGTGATTCTAATATGAAAATATACGACAGTCTAATTTGAACAGAAATACAAACAATACTGATCATGATCATATATACAATTCTTCCTATATTTGTGTCACAGCTGGGATATTGATACTGTTTTGGTGGCTTGACATGCACAAAGGAATTCCTTGTTTAGTAATAAACAGGGACAAAGATGATGAAGTGGTAATGCATGAAGATCAGGTTTCCAGGTGGCTAATTTTAGCTGCTTTCAGTGCAGTAGATGTCAAGGTCATCTTGATTTGCCTAATGATCTGGTAGACTAGCAAGAACTTGTTATGCTCTCGCCATACAGTACTTCATGCTTGCAGATCTTCTGCATCTTCCTGCAGCTGTCTGCTGCCAGTAGAAGGAAGAGTCTTTCAAGGCATTGCAAATGTAACCCTTAGCTTTCTATTTTTTAGGATGGTTGGGATCATAATTTATTTTGTAGTGGTAGTTGCTGTTTGGGTGAGCTGATCCACAAGTGAAAATAATTATTAAAAAAAAAAAAAGGAAGGGGGTTATATAATTGTAGTCAGGAATGTGTGACTAATGAAAATACCAGGGAAAGGCATCACTAGGCCTTAGAGTACATCAAGAATGGACACAACTGAAGAGAGAAATTTGGTCTTAAAGACTCTGTGCACACAGAAGGGAGAGCCATACTGCTCCAGCATGGTGGCCATACCTACTGCCAAGCAGGGTTTCTTACAGTAGAAGCAACGCCTGGTTTGTGGAGCAGGTAAGGCAGGGCCTGTGAGGGTTTTCTAGGAGATGGAGGCTTCTGCTATGTTAAACTCCTCTTTTTCTTCTTGGGACTTCCTTTGTAGTGATATGCAGGGGATGTGGAGAAAGTGTGTGTTGTCATGGAGCAAATTTAAAGTGCATTTAGGTCTTGAAGGGGGGGGGGGGGGGAAAAGGCAAGCACAAACAGAGGTTTGTCCTTGCTGTGAGAAATGCTGTTAGGCCAGAGAAGTGCTGGGCTGATGAAAGCCATGCTGAAGTGTTGCAGAAATTCCTTCCTGTGAAAAGCCTCCTCAGTAGGGTATTCCCAGGTATCGGGAAGACTGCTGTCACGATTGTTTCTGGGTATCATCTGGTAATTTGATTGTTTTTACGTGAGTTTAATTAAGATACCAGTCAGACGTGTAGAATACCTTCTGCCCCTTTAAGACAGCACGTTGGTGTCTTTTGAATGCCGTTGAAGAGAAGATGCTTTGCTGGCAGCTGTGAATCAGGGCATATGTGGGGAAGCCTACAGCTCTTGTTTTATCTGTTCCACCCTTAATATTTCTTAGGGATAGCTCTTCCACGTGACCAGCAGGCAGCCCGTACCTGCTGCTGCTAATGGCTTTAGTGGGCGGCAGCATGAAGTCGACACGGGATTGATGTGGTTCCCCACATTTCCCTGCTGCCACAGCTCTCCGAGCAGCAGCAGGGAACTGCCACGAGCTCGGTGGTGTCCGTGCACGCCGAGGCTGTCAGCAGCACCACAGACCCTGGAGCTTGCTCCGTGCAGGCTCGAGACAACATCACATTGGTTTACATTCAGTTCTATCAGGATGATTATCTTTGCAGCCATGAAAACTAAAAGCATATTTTTCCGAACAAAATACTCAGTTTTTTAAATACATCTGCCTCAGGGTTTTTCTTTCCACCTTCTCCTACATGTTTGTCAGTTAAGCATTTCTATCTCGATGCTGATAGATGAAATAGGTTTGTAAGCCGCTGGCAAAAGGACGTGCTCCTTTAGGGTGTTTGATCGGCGTCCCCTCTGAGCGAGGGGGAAGGGGTGTTTTTGGCTTGGCAAAAGGCTTTGTCCTTTTTCTTGTGGATGCTGTGTAGCTTTCAGAATTTATTTCCAGTGTGCATGATTTTATAACTGCTTATGAGTTTATTTCAGGATGAATTGGTAATCAAAATAAAAGACCTCTGCAGCATCAGATCCTTTATGTTGCTGTGGTTGCTAAGTACATGCAGACATTGTCCTTTGTAATGCACGGGTGGTTCTGGTTCTTCTAATCTCAGCTCAGTTGTGTTGCTTTCCAGTTTTGTTTTTTGTGACGATGGTGACTTCCCTGATGCAGGTTTCACTATGGCTTTATTTAGCTTAGAATGGTTGGCTGGTGCCTTCCGGTATCTTCGTCAATGTCATTCCCGTATGGTTAGAAATGGCACAGCAAAACCGAAAGAGTACGTTCTCAGTCCTCTAACCAACAGTTAGCTTACTGTTGGTGGAGTGCAGGAGATGTAACTTAAAAACAGAAGGAATAGTATGGAGCACAAAGCAGTGGGCCAGCCCCAGGAATTAAAACACACAGTAGCCTCGTCCAGCATACTCATGATTTTACAATAAGAAAGTAAAACAAGTTGTTGAGGAATAACTTGCGGGGCAGCTCTGAGGAGATGTAGCCTGAGAAATTTCATCTTAAAGTAACAAAACACTTAGGAAGAGGATTTCAAAAGAATTACCCAAAAGCTACCATGGTTATTCTTGCCCACTTAATTATCAGGCACACTTTTTTGTTTGTTTCCAGCCCTAGAATGGTTCAGGAAGGCATCCGTTCATTCTGAAAGTCCTCTAACTGTACTAACTTCAGTAGTATTTGGCTTAGAGCTGAAATCATACTGTGAGTGCCTTAGGAAACTTCTTTTTGTTTAACTGATCTCAAAAAACTAAAATAGTACATTATTTAGCATTGTCCTGAGTTATGAAATGGTAACTCTAACAGAAACTGCCGTCATTTATCTTTCATATATTGCATAACCGTAACGTGGAAGCGTCTTGGCTAGAGTTCTAAAAGCAAAATTAAAATTTAATAATTGTCTCTGTGGTGAAGCTGCATATGTGCAGAAATATCTTCTGGATTTAGGTAATACTGTTAACTAAAGGATTATTTCATGTACCGATACCACTAATGTTTTTAGTGGACAATTGAAGTTCATTTTGAAGTGAATCTTAAATAGAAGTAAAATCCTGGTCAAGTGTAAGGCCTAGTCTTAACAGTCAAAATCCTAACAGAAATCATATCCTGAGCTATTTCTTGATTCTTCTTCAGTGGGCTTCTGAGGAGGAAAAAAATAAAAGGAGGTTTTGCTAGGAAATAGCTGTGATGACAAAGGTGGGTTAAATAACTCTGGAGAGTTACTAAAAAATAACTTTTTTGTGTTCTTTGAGAACACATGTGAAAATGCATCTGGTCTTTTAAAATAGCACTTGAAACAACCTTAAAATAAGGAGGACTTTTCCATAAAGCCATGTCCCATATAATTGAGGGGGCCCTCACCACAAGGTCTGCATAGACCTGGGCTGGGGGAGAGGCTGAGATCCAGTTCAGGATTTCTTCCTTCTGTAGGAAGCAGCGAAGCCTGTAAGCGAGTCCTTACGTGGTCACTGTTGCTGCTTATAGTGCTGAACTGCCTTTGGAAGGGGGAAAAAAAGAGCAAGGTATGTCGGAGGACAAACTGGGTTTGAGGCCCGAGGCTCTGAGTGCAGCGTGCGTCGCCACCCCCCGCGTCGATGTGAGACCTGGAGCGCTTCAGGGAAGCCCTGGCCCCACAAACAGTCCGTGCCCCCGTTTCCAGCCCGAACCAAGGCACAGCAGTGGTGTACTGTGAGCGGTGGAAGGGGAAGAGTTAATCCCTGTACCACATGTAGGGAAGAGCAGTCCGTTGGGGGTTAAATTGCAGAGCCTAATGGAATAATAACTGGTAGCACCATCTGCTGGCCTACTTCCGCAGAAGGAGTCAGTATTTTTAACGACATCTCTAATATTCATGCTGATGCATTTTGATGCTTTGTGCATTCATTTCTTTCTGTGCTTTGTTGGAATCTGGCTATCTGCTTACGGCCCTGGTGGAAACCCCGCTGCTGAGGGGCGGCAGGCGGGCTGTGCCCTACCTGAGTTGGACGATCGGTGGACGGACGCCTGTCAAGGGAGAAATATGTTGATAAATCCCAATGTGTGTTTGTGGAAGGTTGTGCATATCTTGGCTGCAGCTTGCTAAATAGGCCATTTAGCAATCTTCTTTCAATGCTTTTTTCTTGAGCACTGCCTGGGGTGCTGAAAAAGCAGAGGGCAAGCCTTTGTCTGACGCCAAAAATGTCTTCAGTGAAGAGGCCAAGAGGAAGGGTAAGTGAAAGCCTGAATGAGTGGGAGGAGGAGGGGTTCTTTGGGCTAAAAGGCTAATGGGATTGAATAACCTTCCTTATTACTGGCTGCTGCTGCGGGAGCCGTGCTGCATCGCCATCTTGAGCTTGTGGCTGTTTTCTCGAGTCTCGGTTATTTGTTATAGCCTGTAGGCCTTAAGGTGGCATTTTAGAGAGTGATCCTAAACCTTGCCTCCTTCCCGCTGCCGCAGCACTGCTATTAAGCCTTTGATGAGGCACGTATAGAAAATGTATCCAGTGAAGTGCACTGGATTTGGCCTGAAAATGTGTTTGGAAACTCCTGGTGGCTTTTCTTCATGCTGTAGTCAGAGGCGCATTTACGGGTGAGAATGTAACATAACTGTTATCTGCTGGTTGTTTTTTTTTTTTGTCTGTTTGAATAGGAAATTCTTTCCATTCCTCAAAGGGGGGCGGGGGCAGGAGGGAAGAAAGCAAAAACATGTCTTCTGCTCTCTTTAAAGAGCGGCTGCTCATTTGGAATTGAATTCTTTGCGTAAACAACCTGCATCAATGAAATAGTGCTTAAAAACCCGAAAGCAAAAACAAGACGTGCATTTTTGAATGAATGTACTATGTTGATTTAAATAAAATGATCAGAAAGCAGTATTTTTGGATTAATACAGAGCTGCATGGGCTTAGTTTTGGTTTTGTCTTTTTTAATCTCGATTTTGTTCGGCATCAATTCTGGTTACCACCGAGTTGTCTTGTGGATATTATGTCTACCGTAAGATCTATGTGGTCCTGGTATCATACCGAAGAAGAAATACTGATGCTGTTACCTTTGGGAGTTCTTGGCTTTCTCAGATTTTATGAGAAGAATATCTACTGGAGATGTCTGAGATTTGTGTCAAACGTATGGGAATGCTTGGAAGGTTAGGGATCGGTGTGTCTAACTACAGAGGAGGAAAGAACGCGGAGAGAATTTTGTGAAGATTTTTTTCCTGATTTTCAGTATGTAGACTGCTTGTGTAAAACCAACAATTGATGTTCTTATTCTGAAACCCACGCCATTCTGTGGTAAAAACAGAGTTTCTTCTTTGTTGTGTCTGTATAAGTCTCTGCCAGTTTAATTTTTTTTATGTGCGATTCTAGATTAAAAACACTTTTCTTTTAAGAAATTTTCAGATTGTTAAAATAAGGGGATTTTGTTTACTTTGTCTCTTTCTACAGCCTCCTTCCTCCAAGAAGACTGATGGTTCAGGATCATATACTAAGTTGCAGAATACCCAGGTGAGGGCAATGTCTGAAAAGAAGCAGAAGAAAAAAGCAGACTCTGAAAGTAAACAAGAGAAGGCAAATCGCATAATATCTGAAGCGATTGCAAAAGCAAAAGAGAGAGGAGAGAGAAACATTCCACGAGTAATGAGCCCTGAAAACTTCCCCAGTGTTTCAGCTGAAGGAAAAGAGGAAAAGAAAGGTAGAAAAGTTAAAACCAAACCCAAGGACAAGGAGACCAAAAAACCAAAAACTGGTTCCTCAACCAAAATTAAAGAGAAAACAAAAATTGGGTAAGTAGATTTAAATGTTGTCTTCTCTTCAGATTGCATATCTGTGATTAAAATAAAAACTGCTTACTGATAATATTCTCCTTCGCTGCCTACACAAAATTCTTACTAATTAAGTCCATGTGTGGACTTTGTTGTTCAGGAACAAGAATGCTTTTTCTCTTCAGATAAGATCATTTGAGAACTGTTCTTTGAAATGAATGGCTTCTGTGTTTTAAATCCATTTCCTACATTTCTTTATACTTATTTTGAAGTATAAACAATGCCAAAGTCTCTTAGTATCTTTTCGTCCACTGTTGTAATCGGTTCCGACTCCAAATTAAGTTTATCTAATATTATAAATGCTGTCTTTATCAATTCTGGTATATATCTTTAATCTGTGATACTATGAATATTCTTACAGATACCACACGGGGTATTATAAGTAAAGTGCATATTGGAAAATTTGTATTCTAAGTATTTTGTAGTCTTCAGTCATATTGACTTAATCTGCCCTCTTAAAGGTTTTGCAGACTCAGCTGGATCAAGCTGGGTTGATGCCCTGGGGGTAAGAAGCCTTCAAAAGACATGTTAGATGTTAGAGCGCTGCAGAACATTCGATACATGGCACTCCTCCTGACTTCAGAGCTAACCTAGTTCTCCAGTATAAGGAGGACTGTTAAAGGAAAGAGTGTGATTTCCACTGTTAAGTGTGTCAGTCAGGACTTGAAACGGAAATTTTAGCTACGATTAGATTTTTGTTTGAAATGGTATGCCCTTTTTTCAGTAACAGACGTAGGAACTGGCATGTCTGTCCATATTTAAATGTCTCATATGCATATGTATATTTTCATTTATATGGAGGAGAAATGAATGTTCTTTTAATCAGCCTATTTCTCTGCTTGCATGCTCCAAACAAACCACTTCCCTGAGAAGTTATCCGATAGTATAAAGGTTACTACTCTAAACCTAACTTGATTCTTAACCTGAACTTTCCTGGTCTTAATTTTTTTCCCTTCTACTTAAGGGTTTGCAAATGAATGCTGCTTATACTTGTTAGCTCTTCATTGTGTTTCCTTCTTCTCCTGCTCTCCCCCTTCACCCCTCTGGTCTTGTTTAAGGGGGGCGAGTTGGACATATACTTCCAAAGTTGATTTCCCTTTCATGTTTCTGAATTTACTCATGTTCTATAATAGGTAGGCGTTTTGTGGGTCTTTCTTACCAGGAAACTTGCGCACTGTTGTTTAGCTACTGTCAGTTTCTGGAACCTTTATGTGAATTGCTCTAGGTGCTTTGTAGCCATTTGTCTAGGTAATTAACAAAACATACTGGAAAAGAATCCTTACGATATGCTACATAATTCCCATAATATTTTTGCTGCCTTAAAGTCAGAATAGTGAAATGAGCTTTTACCTTTGATTAACACTTCTGCATTCGGTTTTCTGTCTTCATGAAATGCTTAGCTGTGCACATCAATTTGCATCAGTTCTCAAGACTGCACAAGGTAGTATCAAATGACAAGTAGACATTTGTCAAACTGGGTTTTTAAGTGATGTTTGTGCTTGATCCCAAGTACGCTGAAGCTGGCAGACAGCTTTAGTTCGGTACAGTCAACTCTGTAATTTTTCATTGAACTGCGAAGGTTTGCCTCCCTGTTATTTATCAGTCTAATCGAGTAATGCCCCAGTAGTATGCTACCTTGCAGCATGGGTAAGTTAAGTTAACAATGTGGGACAGATACATGAAGAATTAGGAGTCAGATCATATTTGAGAGCTGTGAAAGGAGTCTTCTAGAGCCACAACTTATGGATTCTACCAAATTTCCATATACTTTAGTGGACTGCTGTAAATCTAATGCTTCTGGATGCCCATGTGCTTCATTTTTGTATCTGAATATGTTTTTATGTTGGGTTAGCACTATTTTACAGTTTTATAAATAAATACATATCTTTATATAAATAAAATACCAAGTGTTTAGCATGAGTGTATACCACAGGGTATACACTGGATAGCAATAATTGCAAGAAGGCTCTGTTTTCTGTTTAAAAATAATCCTACCAGATTTTGTTTTCTTTGTAATTGTACCTTTTGATCTTATGGAAGTAGAACACTTACTATAGTATGGCTATAACTGGCTATTCAAAGGTGTTTAAGAAAAAGTGTGGTTACCAAGGTTTTTAATGAAATTTGATTTACCTAGGGAGGAACAAAATGAAATCCAATAATTCATAAAGGTTTTAGATGATTAAAACAGCTTTTCTAAAGGTTTCTTCATGTCTGACATTACTAGAAAAATACTTCTTAATGAATCTCAGCACATTCTGCAAATTGTGATATCAAAATAGTATTAGGATTTTAAACGTGTGGGTTGCTACATCCATTTTCCCCTTTATCTTAAAATAAAACAAACTCCTATTGAATCTTGGGAGAAAGTTCTACTGTGTTCAATTAATACTTGATTAAGATTGTAAGATTGAGTGCTTTATTGGGCAAGGAGATGGGAGGACTTGAATTCCGTGAGAACTTTGTGTTTGGGAGGTGGTGTGGAACTGTGAGTGCTTGAGAGATGTGAAGTCACACTCATTTTTCAGGTGACTCCTGTTTGGCTTTAATCTCATCTCTCACATCCCTTTGTGCATCAGACGTAGCCTGTCCAATACAAGCACAAGTGTACCTTCTCTGGTGCAGTACTCGAACAGCAAGCTCGTACGCAGATTGGGATCAAGGATTTAATGAGGATCTTAGGTCCCAGCTGTGTAGCATGTCGTGTGCTCCTCTCGAGGAGGATTGAGAGAGGTACAGTTACCCAGCTGTGAAAATGATACGCCCTGCCTGGCTGAACTGGCAGAGCTGGAGCTGGCACACAAGTTGCTGAACAGACCTCATTAAAATGGCCTGCTAGTCAACAGGCTTTATTAAAAAGGAAAAAAGAAAAAATGAGCATTTAAATACAATGCAATGCAATGCAACTTTTACTGGCATTGAGTAGCCCTCATCTAGGATCAAGATAAGTTTTAGCTACTGTGTTTCTGGATATCGGGGACAGCATGATTTTAATCTTTTTCTCCCTAATTAAGCATAATTAATTGGTGTGTCTTTGGGGGCTTCATGTTAACTGTTTACCTTTTCTGTCACGATTCCTCTGAGATTTATATAAAAAAAAATAAAAACCACAATAATTCTTTCCAATTGATCACTGCTAGTTATAAACTACTAGGAATTACTTTCTAGGCAGGCTATATTTTCTTTCTAAAGGTTCCGATTAAGGTTTTTTATCCTCTGACCTGTTGAAGTCAAAGAAACAAGACTTGTTCATTTCAGTCCTCTGGTTTAGAAATAGAATCAATAATTAGTAAAGCTTCTGTGCTGTAAGCATTGCTGAAAATAAATGACTAAATTCCTTTACCAAAAGTGTCATAAGTGTATGACAAATTATTAGCAGTATAAGAATGCATGTATAATGTATTTAGTATTACCAGATACGGAAATGGTTATCTTTATATGTTCATTACTTACAAAGTTAACTGTTTAAAAATTAAGTTACTTCAGTGGTTTCTCAGGACTGCAGAACTGCTTTTCATGTAGTGTTGATTTAGCAAAGCATATTGAGTTTTAGAAATCTAAATACTTAATATTTTTGTGTAGAACTTGTATTTATTTACAAGCATTTGAACTGCTTATGATACCAGTTCTTCCATTTAAGGTGATACATATTTAAACTCGAAAGTCTACCTTTAGCATTTTATGTAAAGGATAGAAGAATTAGGAATTTGTGAACGTTCTGTTGTTCAAGAAAGTAGATTGGCATTTAGATTTATAGCTCTCAATGTACTCCCACCTACTCAAACACAAAATTAAATATCATGGTCCTGATTAAAAGCAGTAGCTCAGCATTAGTGATATAAAAGGCAATACCATTAGACTATATTTAAGATTTTTTTCAATTGCTAGGTAGTTTTGTTTGTTTTTAAATAAATAACTAAATAAATTCCCCCAAACCACAGGAATTAGATTTACAAAAGTTCATTTGGGGATCATAGCCCATAAGTTCAAAACTGTTTCCTGTTATCAGAAATGGGTGTATCATTTCATGTGCTAAAAGGACAGTGCTGATTTTTTTATTAACCCTTAAATTGCATAATAATGAATCCAGCAAGTCCTACATGATCCTGTTAACTACCCAAATGAGTAAATATTACTGTCTTGAAATGGGTCTCAGATGTACTTTTTACAGTACAGAGCCTTTTTAGGACCCAAGATCCTGGTAGAAAAATCTTTATATTATCACTTGTTGATATGGTACTGTCAAGATGGTTTGAATCCTTTCTAAACCCAGCAGCAGGAGACATGGGGATGGAAAAAAAAAAAAAAGGAAGTGATTCACCTATTAGCTGATCCTGCATCATTTAAGGTTAAATGCAAGAACTTGGAGTGAATTTCCTAGAAAGTAGACATTGTCGATTGTCTTGTATGTTTTATATAAGTCGGGAAATGCTGGCTCTATGATCTATGCTCAAGTAGAGGAGATGTCACTGAATGTCTTTGTTCCATCAGATCGTAACCCTCTTTTTTCACGACTAGAAATCGCACACATTTCAGATTCGATCGTCTTCCTGGGATGTGTTTGCGTTGAACCATGACTCATTGGCGTAGTTTTCTCTGCTCCCAAACTCTAGTTTTGATGCACCAGTTGGGTTTAAGTGACAGAAACTGAAGTCTGCTAACCTACTACGAAGTATTTGAATGCCAAACAATATGGACTTATTAACAACAACAACAAAAAAACAACATACTTGTTTTTTCTCTTGCATTATTATTCCAGTTCTGTCTGAGCTTGAAATGGTTGCTTGTTCCAAGTAAGATTAGATGAGTGTTTTAAAAATCTGTTTCCAATTCAAAAGTTACTAATTTGAGATATATTTGGAGAAGGAGACAGTGGCTAATATTAGGGTGTTGGTATTATTTATTAAACATGCTAAAAGGATGAGAGCAACTGTTTTCATACCATCAATATACTTCTCATTTTAAGAGGATATGCTATCTTGTCAAGGAAATGTCTGCTTTCTATTTTGCTAATAAATAGGATTTTTAGCTAAGTTTTTGGTGATAAACACTAATGATGTAGATAACCAGCATTTTATTACTCATGAGTTAATAAAATGCTTTGACTGCAAATTAAGTATTTGGGAGGTGGCTGTTTGGATACTAATGATTAGTTATTTAGTGTTTCTTGATTTTGAGAAAACAACTGAAATGCTACTTTCAAAGTCAGCAATATCTTTCTGTTTCTTACACCCCTAATACAAATTTGCTGTTTTCCTTTTTTTGCCTCTTTCATACTTGCTCACGTTCAATATTTTTAAGGCTTTGAAAATTGTTCTCATAATTTTAAAGCTGTTAAAAGTGCTGACAACTCTTCCATCGCATTCTTCTGCTATTAAACAGGAGGAATGGACCAGGTTCTAACTGGTTGTTAATTTGTAGGAAAGTAGTTACACTGTCCAGAGATTTGTTCCTCAAATAGTGGTTCCTGGTGGTCTTGCTGATGGTTTCTTCTAGTTTTGAGACCTAAATCACTTTAGGAGTTATGTGCTAAGGATCAAGAGTAATACTGGCTCCTCAGATGGCTTCTTTCTAATCTCTTCCATTTGTATACATTTCTCAACATTTTTGGTTTACTTTGAAGATAGAGGAAAAAAAAAAACGTGTTGAAGCAAACTACAGTATTTCTAGATGTTATGTAATAAGATTTTAAGTTTAAGAAGGCAAGAAAAAATTAAATTGGAATGGAGTCGGGTGACATTATTTATCCTGTGTCTACAGTATGCTGCTTCCTTTTCATAGAAACAGAATAGATAGTTTCTGTTCAGAAGAGTTTGTTTCAGCATGGAAAAAGGGATTTTAGCCAAGGATCTTTATGCTTTCCTGCAGAAATCTATAAACTGGCAAGGCAACTTGCTCTGTCAATGAAAAAATTTCACAGAATTGATCCAGTTTACAAGCTTCTGAAAATCATTGTTTACACATAGCAGATTTTTTAGAAGTTTTTGGCCAAAATATGAGCAGATTGCATTTTTACTAAGAGAAATGCATGCCTTTAGCACTATACTGTCATTCAGCAACTTCTGATACTAAAGTGCATGGTAGTTCTGGGCACTGGATCAGAAGGAAGTGAAACTGCAATTATTCCTCATTGGCATCGTATCCACATGGAGGATGAAACGTTCTGATCAGTAACGTGTAAAGAAGATGTTAAGAAAATTTCAGGGAGATGCATGTGAAGAAAAGTACTGGGGATAGGGAATACAAGATTAAGGTAAGACAACAGCCGATGGACAAGTGGAATATTTGTAAGATTGCAGGGACAGATCAAGAGGTGAGCACACAGGGAGACCAAAACTACAGAGAAGGAAGGGAAAAATGTGCAGGAAAAGATGTAGAGAAGTCTGTAATCCCAAAACAACCCCATCTTCTAAAGCTGAAGATCTGCTATTCCGTGGATGTCACTACAAGCTGTAGGAAAATGGTCATGGTCTTCTATCACGCTGTGCTGCTTGAACTCAAAAGGAACCTGAACCTAGAATAGTAGGCACTAGGGTATGAAATGAGGATGAACCTGGTTGCACAGGTACAAATGTTTAACATGGCAACATGCATTTATGAAATATTTTAACCCACTGTTATGTAGAAAGAGTCCAGATTTGGATTAGGTTGGCCAGGGAGGTGTATCAGCTGTGGAGATGAGCAGTGCTTGGCAGGGCAAGGCCCTGTCTGCCGCTGGCTTTGAGCAGGAATTGGACCAAATGTCCTCCCAAGATCCTGTCCAGCTTCACTTGTATTCAGCACTTAGTTAATGAAAGAATATTTATTGGAGAAAAATAATAATCTACAAATTATGAGTTCAATAGTCTGAATACATTCTATGTCTGGTATTTCAGTGAAAAGATCAGCAAGGGACAGCTAGAGATCAGCCCAGCGTGTTCCACTTACTGATAACATAAGACCAAAGCTAAGAGTAGTGCCTGACCAGGTCTGCCTGGAGTTTCATCTAGCCTAGTATTCTGTCTCCAGCCATGGTCAGAAGCAGATGTGACAGGCAGAATTTAAGAGCAGGAGAAGCATTCCTGATGCTTCTTCATGTTTTCCCAATCTCCAAATGTGCAGCTCTAGAACTTGTTGGGATAGGGATGGTTTTGTCAATTCGCTGGTCTTCCAACAAATTCTATCCCACCAGTTTGTTGCATTTCCCTTTAAATCAGTGTTAAATTGTAGTATCCGCAACTCAGTATAACTAGGTTCAGAAAGTCAATCAGTGTGCCTTGCCTATACTACTTTCAAAAATACTAGCTAATTGAGCACATTAGCTGATAAGTGCTGATATAACACCTTTAAATTCTGAGGAAGAAAGTGGCTTATCCAAGCCTATCTCCAGAAAGAAGCATATTTAACAAATATCTGAGGATCCAACAGTATTAATACATAAATAAACTCCTCATTAGAGATGGAAAAGCAAGGGAAAAATCAAAGAGTCTGTTTTCGTATACAGTGGGAAAGCCATTGTATTCATTCTTGAAATTATTTCCAGCAATTATGATAAGTGTTTTCTAAATAACAAGCTGAGGATGCCTAATGAAAAGCAAGGACTTGAACAGAATTTCTCTCTGAGCAGGCAGCCCTGTGAACAAGGAGCTCTGCGATCATGCTTATTGCAATGCCATTTCATGGTGCATTTTCGAGCACTGTTCAGTTCATAATGAAACAAAAAAATGGGAGTGGAAAATATTTTCTTTATTTTTTTTGACCTTTCCACACTTAGCAGCTAAATACTGAAAATGTGAAAATGTTCAGTGTTTCAAAAAATGTCTATAATCTTTTGGCAGCCATGTTGTTTAATCCTACCCATCATATTTTGGTAGCTTAAGATTTTCATTTTCTTTCTGGAGTGCTGATTTGGTTGTAGTAAATAAGTGATAGTTCTTTTTTTTTATTTGACAATTCCAAAAAAAATAAAAATACATGAGATAAGTGTTTCAACCACCACTCCATTCTCATCAGTGTTTTTTCAGGTGGCCAATATATTGGATGCTTCTTTGGCATAAAATAACTCGAATTGTCTGTCTAAAAGCTATTGTCAGCCGCTTAATTTGTGCCGTAAATAGCGGAGACGTGTGTGCTGGAACAGTTGTCTCTTTCTCTGTTACACAGAGCTGATGATCAGATACGATGTGAAATATGTGTTTTAGGACAGATTTTTATGTCTGTGTTTTTTGGTAGTTTGTAATCATTCTGTGATTATTCCACTGAAAACATATTTGAAGAGTAGTGTTTGGCACATCTTGAATATGAAAAAAGAAATATTTTGACACCTTTTAGATACAAACAAATTAGATGACATTGGTACCATAATTTATAGTATAACCTTTAAAGCTCAACTGAGAAATAATTGGTGGTTTTTCATTAGAATTTAGCCAATTTCTTCAGCACAGTGTTGGCTCTCAGAGAATACTAAGAGTTCTTAGAGATAAAACTACTGGGGTTTGAATACAGCTTCTTTTTAATTTTCTTAAAGGCAAAAATGATTTGTGTAATTCTCTCACTTTTACCGTTAAATGACTGGATTAAGCATACAAGCTTTGCATGTCAGACAGCTTTGAATAGTTTTAGATTGTTGTCCATAGCTAATCTTTTAAATATTAATAAGAAAAGATATGTTTTACAATGAGAAGTTATTTGCAGCAAGTTATTTACTGTCATCACCTGCAGATGATAGGTATGCCAATTTTTGTCTGTATAATTTACCATTGTCAGTTTAAATGTTAGATTTTACATTTCAGTTATTCATTTATAGATATAAAATATTTGATAGAGGAGTGTAAGGTAGTTGGATAACTGCTTACTTGTAGAGAAACCCAGACACATGAGTAGAAAATACCTAGTGTTAAATTGTAGCTTTTTGTTTTGAGAAGTATTTTTCCTTTTTAAGGGCGTGGTGCTTCCTGATTTTTATAGTAACAAGGGTAATGGAGTTGCTAGTCTATGTGGCATTGTTTTTAATCTTGAAGTTAAGTAAACTTAGTATATAGCATTCACTTAGAACTGTTTTTTAATTTTCTTCCTAACAGAAAGCTAATCATCACGCTGGGTAAGAAGCAGAAAAGAAAAAATGAATCTTCAGATGAATTGTCTGATGCTAAGCAGACTCCGCAGCGGCCAGTGAAAGATGAAGACTCGCAGGTAAGCAGTGAGAGTTTTTCTGTTAAATTTGTATGTGCTCTTACGTGTATAGGCTTTCTTTTTCCTGTCTCTCCAAAGAATTATATTTCTGTTGATAGAGTGAGTTACTGTCTTTCTCTCAGTAATATGTGTCGCTCATAGATACAATCCTCACATTATCAGCTACTTTTCCCTTTTTGAAATAAGAGAATCCTGTAGGTTAGAATCCCTCTGTAGTAATGGGACATCAATGTCCTGCTTGCATCTGCTGCATTTCAGTACAGAAGTCTGTAGATTTGAGACTGTAAGTACTCATCTATTGAATTGGCAGTTAGACCTGACGCTTGCTGTGGGTGACTTTGTAATAAGAAGAGGAGAATGTGGTAATTGCCCAATAGAAGGGGCGTTTATCAGTGATACCAGCTTTTGGAGAACATTTAAAAGGCTTGTGGCAAACTTTGCTCTTTTTCTGAGCACTGCTTCTGTAGAAACTGAAGAATTACTTTTTTACAGTGTTGGATCTGAAGGAGCTATGCTCAGTATGCTGATAGGCTCTAGTTGCTTCTGAAATTCACCTGAAGGAAGTACAGGATTGAGAACTGAAGGGGTGGGGTCATTCTCTCCTGGCATCTCTCCCTTGTAACTTTTGTCTTCATTTTGTAATAGATTGCCCTGGTATAGTCATTTAATCATTTACAAACTTTATGCACAAAGAAATATGAACTGTGTAAGAGATAGTACCCTATTTATATGCGGATTAGTAACAGAATTGCAACTCTGTACCTCTGGGCAGGCAGCATTAAATTTCATTCTGAATATGCACAGGTTTTTATTCTGTAGCAATTTCATTGAAGGGGATGTAATCAATATTCATAATAAGTTGCTGAGTAAAAATTAATGGCATGATCTGATGACAATGTCAGAAAATAATCATGAATTGCAGAGCTGACCTTTAGTATTTTGCAGATGATAATGCTGGGGAGAAGAGGATCCAAAGCCATTTCCAAGAATGGCTTTTTATTAATTTAAATGATGAAGTGCCTTAGGTAAAGGTTACCTGGAAGAGACTGTGGAATGATTTATTCCTTAGGGTATTTGTCTTGGTGTGGAAGGCCCATTTAGCAGACTTGAGAGGAGGTGAAAGGTTTCATAGTTCTGAAGTACTGTAACTTACCAATAGAGTTCTGTAAACACATGAATATAATCCTTTGGGTCAACAACTTTAATACAAAAGACTGAAGTTCATTCCTTTTTGGTTATTGTTTTGGAAGGTTTTTTTAGCTATTTGATTTTTAGTATTATATGAGCCTTGTATGAAGGGAACAGAGGGTGGAGATACTGATGGGTGGAATGGGACAGCAAAAAATCATGCTGCAGAATGTCATGTAACACTGCTCTGCCTACCTACAAGAGTTAGGGAGAAGCATAACAGGAAAGACATCTGTTGCTTTACTTCAGTCTCTGCTTTAATTCATTGTTTAGTATTTGAACATGATTTTCTTTTCCTATGGCAAGTAGCTTTCTATTTTAACCCAGGTGGGGAAGGTTAGTGTATTTTTAGGTAATTTTCCCTAATTCATTTGGTATGTTTAGTTTCTCAGTAAGTATATTCCTTTAGTACGTTGATTTATTTGTTGGAAAAATGTGCGATACTACTTTATTTTGTTCCTTGTGTCATTTTTATGACCATACTTCTCAGCTCAGGGAAGTATACAGCCTCTTTCAAACAAAAGAGGTTATATAAATACTTTGGAGAATGTAGGTTTGTTGATGTTTTGTTCATCATTTCATAAATTAAGAGAAGACATACTGAAAAGGATTGAAAATGCATTTTAATGACTCAATAGGTTAAATAAAACATCAACAACTACTTAATGAGTAAAACTGGAACCTAGTTCTTAACCCTTTTGTTCTTAATTCGTGCATCATTTTGCATTGCTTCTATGAACTAGCAGTTTGTATAAAAACTTGCCTACTTTCTTCAAAGTATTATTGATTTAAACTGTAATGTCACATTCTTAGAGTTTGTTTAAATCTGAAGTTTATTTTTGCCTTAAATTATCCCCCATGCACACTTACTATCGATGAATAGCTAGTCTGGTTGTGTTTTTTTGTGGAAAGTTGACTGTTTTATGCACACTTAGCTTCTACAGAAGAATGGTCTGATGCTCGTTCTTTGATGTTTACTGTATTGTATATATTTTACAACTTCTCTACCTTACTAAAATATTTCTCAAATAGTTGTTAAAGTATAGAAACATCTTTACCAGAGACCAGCCAGACCAAGGCTTGAATTTAACAGTCAGGAAGAAAGTTCCTGTGCTGCAATCATACCGTTACTTCATTTCTGCTCTGCAGAAGCCAGTATGACCACAGGATGTTGGGGTTTGGTCTATCCACAAATTTTTCTTTTCCAGCTGGTTACTGCAGTATACTGCAACCAGCAGTGGCTTTTCCTAAACAAAAATATGCTTTCTGTGTAGCTCAGTATAATAAATTTTATTAATATAAGCTATTCTACTTGGATTTTATTTCTGTGACGGTCAGTTCTTTAAAGCGGATTCCAATGTTTTCAAATGTTAGTGGCTGTTTGTTAACTGACTGTTGTGATCCTGCTATCACTATTTATGCAGTAGGTTTACAAGTCAATCCTATGTTTAAACATGCAGTGTCCTATAAATTTGTACTGTGGGAAGGAAAGGATACCTGAAGGTAATCTAAGTTTTTGAAGCTTAAACAGAGGGATGAGAAGAAATTACTGTCCTAGACAGGATTTCTTTAATATAATATAACATTATTTCTCCAGCTGGAGCTTGTTGTCCTCAGATACTTGCAGAAACAAGAGTGGAAGATAGAGAAAAAGCTGAGTAGGCAAAATGCTGTGATAAATAAGCTTGATCAAGGTGGAGGAGAAAAACATGAATAAAGAAACAAGCTATTAACAATCAAATCAGAGTTGATCAACAATTTGACTAGCAAGATCTAATAATCTTTCCTCTTACTGTTTTTGAATATCTTAATTTTCATATTACTGTTGTTTAATGGAGATAGCATATTTTGCATCTTTCACTGAGATTCTTGAATTGGACAAGAACATGCAGCTGTTCAGCAGTTGAAACAGTAAACAGCAGTTGAAATACTGATGCTTTCTTAAGGGAAATCTATGATGTATCAGTTTAGTTCACCCACCCTCAAATTACTGATCTGTGTTTGCTTCTGAATGCTAAAAATAAAAGCATCAAATGTTCCTGTGAAAAGCATTAGGGGAAAAAATAGTCTAATTGGTCCAAAATAGGATTTGGCTACTTCTTTACCCTGTGGTTCACATGCTTGATGTATTCCATCAGATGCTGGCCATTGATTTTAGATAGAGCTGAAGTATTGCTTTAAAAAACCCTGAAACTTGCAGTTCGTGTTGAAGGAAGTTTTTGGTAAAGCCTCTTAGTTTTATTCTACTCCATGTAGAAGAGAAGATCAAATCGTCAAGTTAAACGGAAAAAGTATGCTGAAGAAGGAGAAGGAAAGCAATCAGAAGAAGAAGCTAAAGTTTCTGTGAAAATCAAAAAGAATTCAGCTCCTTTACCTGCTGAACAGCCTTTACAATTATTTGTGGTAAGTAAAATCTACCTTGGTCAGTAGTAGGAACTGCCCAGTTGTCTCAAGGAGTTCAGTGAATAAAGCTCAGAATTTTTATTACTAATCTATAGTTTATTCAATGTGACATCTTGACAAGGTCCTAAGAATTGAAATAAATGACTTAGAACCATTTTCTTCTTCTGTTAAAAGCATTTACTGTCTTAACTGAAGTTAGGGATAAGTGTAAAGGTAAGACAAAGGATAGGTATGACTGGAGTAACATGTTTTACTTCGTTGGTACAGGATAAAGCTGTGCACTACTGTTATCATGACTTCCCAAAATATAAAATTAATTGAGCCTACGGGGACCTCCGCTTAGCAAGATCTTAAGAAGGGTGCTCCTTTCTTTCCTCATTCTCCCCTCAGGTTCACACTTTACTGTTTAACTTGTGCCAATTCTGGCACTTGAACTTGGTGTTGAACAGTTCCAGGTAAATAAAGTGGCAGGAAATAAATTTAATAAAAGTGTTCTTGAGACAATTGAAAGAACGTCCAAGCTGTAAGGTAGATGCTATGGTTGGGAACAAGTCGGACAGGAGGGAGGTTGACCTTAATGGAAGCAACCTTTAAACATGGGCTCACTGTCTCTGGAACCACAGCTTGAGCGTTAGCAGAGCTAAATAATCCACTGTCTTTCTCACACCTAAGCCCTGCTGGAATTCACAGGCATGACCTTGTCTGATTCCACAGCATAGTTCTGTTACCTGTGTTCAGAGTAAATCTATGCTTGACATATTATGCTACAAGGTTTTCATTTTACTAATTTTTAACCTGGCTGCTAGAGTTCTTGCTTCTCCATCTCTGTGTAATGAAGCTCAGGGTGTGTTCGCTGTATCAGATTAATTTAACGGGGCATACACAGCGAGTCTGTTTCTGGAAAGCATCAGAATCACCGTTGCTTGCACAGTAAGTGTGTATGGCAGGTGAGCACTGAGTCGTCTGGTCTTTGGAAGATGAACTGAACTTTTACTTATATTTCTCTCTGGATAGATATTGACCTTCCTTTTAAGATAAACATCTGGAAGTTAACCTCCTGCATCCTAAGAAAAATATTTTGGTTTAGTATGGGAACATATTTTCTTGGCCTAAATAGTAGTAATAAAATATTAATCTAAGTTAAAGACAATCATCTTCACCTGCTTTTGCCTTTCCATTAAACAAAAGTCTATGTTGAAGGAGTAATACTCATTGTACTTTAAATTTCTCTACCAGTATGGTAGAGACTGCTACTGATAAAACTCCTATTTACCTTCACTGTTGATCTTTTAACAAGCCACTGGTGCTGATGAAGCCTGTAAGCCTGATCAGTTTGAAGAGAGAGCATTTACTGCTATTTATAATGATGTCATGGGTTTTCTACATTTGTAGGAGAATCCAAGTGAAGAAGATGCAGCAATTGTAGACAAAATCTTATCCTCTAGGATAATAAAGAAAGAAGTAAGTGATTGTCATTGGATGAAATTGCGTATTTGAAAATGGGTTTTGCTTCAGCATTTTACAATTCCCTGAAATTTCTGTTCTAGATATCTGCTGGGATTACTGTAGAAACAGAAGAGTTTTTTGTAAAATACAAGAACTAGTAAGTATTAGAGTTGTTTCACTGAAGCTGTTGACTAAAGTAAGGACCATATTCATAAAGTTTTGTGTTATTTGAAGATTACTTGTGAACCCTTTTTTGTCTTTTTCACATTTTTCTTTGTAAACTTAAAATTTTAAGATTTTCTTTTATTTTACCTATGTGACTAATTTTATTAGATTCTTGCTAACAAATGTAACTTAGGTGTTTCTGGATTCACATGTTTTTGGAGTGTCAGGTACTCTAAGAGACCTTTATTTAACTTTATTTAAGTTCATGTTAAATATGTGTGATTTTCTTCTCAGATCACTTGAAAGAGATTTAGGAATCCATAGAGTTCTTTGGATCTTAGAACAAAAATATGCCACCTTAACTAGATGCTGTAATATGATTATTTGGAAGAATAAATCTTTAATCTTTACAGTGAATTCTGTCTTAAATGATAAAATAGTCTCTTATTTGAGTGAATTTCTGGTTTATGAACTATATTATTTGAACTGTGTGTTAAAAATAGATAGTAGGCTTTGGCTTACACTAATATATTAACGTTAATCTGTGTAATTTTAGCTCTTATCTCCACTGTGAGTGGGCCACAGAACAGCAGCTTTTAAAGGATAAGAGAATCCAGCAGAAAATAAAACGGTTCAAACTAAGGCAAGCACAAAGAGCTCACTTTTTTGCAGATGTGAGTATGAAATATGCAATTAAAATAAGCTGCTTTTTTCCTTGTCAAAATTGTGATTAATATTAGTTTTTAAAATACAAGAACTGAATGCTGAAAAGTGAAGTTTAGCCATCAGGACTGGGTGTTGGGTTGCAGCAGGAGGTGGCTTGTTTAACGTAATTCTAAGAGCAACTCTTCTGGAATCACTGAGCTAACCTGACTTGCATGTTTTAAACAGAGGATTATTTGGGTAACTACTTAAGTGATAAGGAGGGAAGGGATATCTTAGTATGGCGAGGTTCTCTGCTTCCAAGAGAGCACTTCATGCCTAAATGAATCTGCATAATGTCAGATCCTTCTTCAGTGCCAGTTGTCTCTTGAAAAGGGTGAGGGCAGGGAGGAGTTGCAAAAGCCTCAGTCCATAACTGTCGAATTCGTACATACCCGATTGGATTTTGTATATGATGAGACCAAGTCTCAGCATATGCCAGCTTTTTTTGGCCTCTCAACTAATTTTATTAATCTTGCATTGCAGATGGAAGAAGAACCTTTTAATCCTGACTATGTTGAAGTAGACCGGGTATTAGAAGTCTCTCTTTGTGAAGATAAGGACACTGGTGAGGTAAATATATCCTAAAGCAAATCTAGAAGATGCACCTCTGATAATTGTATTTCTAGCAGGTTTCGGAGTAACATTTCCATGATTTTAAGCTTTGAAGATGTATTTAATGAGCCATGTCAATCTTGTCATTTTCTATGCTAGTCATGTTTTTGGAATAGAAATCACGAAGTATAATGGCTTCTCTTTTTATTAGTATTAATATATAATAGTAAACAAAGCTTATGTGGTTATTGATATAAATGCAAGTTTTGGTAAGAACCATGTGAGTTCAGACAAAAGACTGATTCCCATGTACAGCCCTGTCTCTGATAGTGATGAGGGATCACTGCTGAAAAAAGCACAAGGCAGGCCATAAGTATGTCCAGTGGTGATACCTTCTTCCTCTCTAACTCCATTCCTAGCCTTTTGACAATCAGTGATTTAGAGGTTTTTTGATAGCCACCAGTGTGGCTATCAGTGAACCTTTTTCTCTGTATTTATCAGAACCTTTGTTACCCAGTGTATCTCTTCTGGAAAGCTATTACAGACCAAGAATGCAAGTTTTAAAAAATCAAAAAAGAAAAACCCATCAAGCAAATAATGTGCCAAAATTCAGAAAGGGTCTGAGTGACAAGCAGAGACCGAAGACTGGTAATTTGTCTATTTAAGGGTGTTGGAATAGCTGTGATAACTTAATCTGTTCTTTCAGATAGCAAACTGAGCAGACTTTTAAACAGTGATTTCTGCTGTAATCTTAAAAGAAGGTTGAGAGTTAAAATTACTTCTCATTGCGTGCAGCAGATTTGACATTATTATGCTTTTAGATAACAATGTTGTTCCCCCACACTTTGCCCCGAAAACTTATTTAGCTTCTAAATCTTCATTTACTGATTCAAAATAAATCATCTGCCTTGGTTCTACCTTTTGAGACTTTTCTTAAATTTTTATCTAGGTCTGCTGGGAATAAAAGCTTTCTATTTTGTATAAGAGATCTCTGGTTCAGGTGCACTCGAGTGCTTTGTTTTAGGCTTAGGTAGCTTGATATGGAGAGTAGAAGACATATTCCAGGTGGTACCTCTGTGTTAAATTATTTTTTTTTCTGTTTCCACAAACATCACACTGTAGTAATTTATCTTCCCAAAGACTGAAACTTGTGGGAAAGTGGAATTGAAAAGTACTTTGGGGGTCTACACCAAGTAAAAGAGTATGAGAAGCCAAGGATAAGTAGATTAGTTAAGAGCCTACACAAATCACCGTAAAAAGTATCAGAAATGTATTTTTGTTTCTGGGTCTGTCACCTAAGTTAGGTCCTCGAATAGTAAGGTATATTAACTAAGGTATATTAACTAAGGTATATTAGTGTGTATACTAAATTAAAAGCTGATAACATTCAGAATTTTCTTCTGCAGCCTGTTATTTACTATTTAGTAAAATGGTGTTCATTGCCATATGAAGACAGTACGTGGGAGCTGAAAGAAGATGTAGATCAAGCAAAAATAGAAGAATTTGAACAATTGCAAGCTTCCAGGCCTGACTCAAGGAGATTGGTAAAATTATACCTAATTTACTTGTCTGTCTTGGCAAATTGGATTTGATTTTCCTGACTGTAAACTTCTGTGTTTAAAATGTAAGGCTTATTGACAATCTGTGTAAAGGATCTGTGTGCCTTGTTAGCTAGGAATAATAATGTTTTCAGGTAGGCATAGATAAATATCTAAATTGTTACTCGGTTTAAGAAAAAATAAAAGTTTTTTGTTTAGGAGAAAATATGAAGTGTTAGAACTTGCTGAGCTTTTAACTGAGTGATGAACACTACATTGAATCTGGCTATTACAGAATCTAAACACCATTAAGATGAGGAGAGAACAGAATAAAATGAAAACATCCTCTTGCGAAGAACGGTTAAGTCTTGTGCTTCAGCACTGAAGGAAATTGGCAAACAGGCTTATCAAACAGATTCCATAATTGCTTCCTGCTTTTATTTTTCCTCTTTTAATCGAGGACTAGCTGAAAGGAAGAAAAATACTTCTAATGAGGAAATTCATGCTGTCTTTAAATTATCAATCTTCTGTCTCAGAGGAGGAGGGGGGAAAAAAAATACTTGTTCTATTTACAGTCCTGTGTTATTGGTCATAGCTTACTTGTATTTAAGGCATATCCAGCGTGTTGTAGTATGCTTGTTCTAATTTATTTTACGTATCTGAATATGCACAGTATTTTTTATAGGCTTTGGATTTTATTTTTATCTTGTCTTTTATGTTCATATAATGACAGAGGTCATGGTTAACCTGTTCAGATTACATTTATTTCATTTTTCTAACATTTATTTAAAATCCTGCCATTTTGGCATGCGGGAAGAAGGGCTTTATACATCTCCATTACCGTATTTGGCTTGGGGAGAAAAAAGATGATTAAAGCGCAACCGTCCAACCGATAGGCATCTCAGCATCAGCAGCAAGCGTTTTTTGTCCCAGGCTCCGGCATGTACAAGGAAGTATGTGCTGACTGCAGCCTTGCGAGCAGCAGTGCGGCCGCTCCTGGGGCTGGGCAGCGGCCAGATGGCTGCTTGTGCGCGAGGGGAGGAAGCCGCAGCTGCTGGGGAAGGACAGCCGCTGCCGCACGGGGACGTGGGGGCAGATGCTGCTGATGCTGGCAACAGGCGCACAAATTGCACGTCTGCAGTTCAGATCCATCAGATAAGGCCGCATCAGCGTAGAGTAACAGCAAGCTTTTAGAAATCCTGAGCAATGTCAAAAGCACAGCTGATCAGAGAAGCTCTTAGGAAGAGTATTTTGCTTGAATTTGAGTTTATTCACACTGAAACTTAGAATCTACCTGAAGAGAGTCTTCTGCTGCAATCCCACCTAGCAGCAGTTTCTTTTCTCAGTTGCCTTCTGTGAGCTAGTTGCCACCCTGTTGAGCGTCCAAGCTTGGAATTAGTCTATGCAGCCTCTCAGCTGTCTTCTAGTTTGCTAGGGCGATGAAGATAATGCACCTTGATACGGTTACAGGTCTGTTGTGTCATGTCCACGGTATCATGATCCTGGCTATGCTGATGCTGTCTTTCATCCGATCTCGTGGTGAAACTGATTCAGGGAACTAAACCTCCCTGTATTTACACAACCTTTTTGTATTCCCAGCATTGGCTTTCTGAACTGGCTGACTATGCGATCAAACCGTTATGGATGACCAGGGCAAGTTCTGAAAGGAAAGGGCAAGATCACAGTTAACTCTGTAGACTGCCCAAGCAATTTCAGAAGGACAGTTTCAGAATCCAAAGTTACTCAGACTCTGGGGATCTTGAGAAATATCACCTAAATATTCAGGTGCCTGTAGTTGTGGGACAGCTCTTCTTAGAGCTTACCAAGTCAAACTTCAAAGATTCTTACAAGGTTCTCTGAAGGTTCATATGAATGAATTAGTGTTTCAAATTAGCAGGGCCGAGCTATTTGTATGTTTAATTTTAGAAATCAATTGCTTGATATTATAATCTCAATTCAAAAAGTATTAATTTAAATAAAATATGAATTTCAGGTTTCAGCAAACTACTTATTAGCAAGTAATTTCAACAGTGACACCATCCCAATTTTAAGATTGAATAATTACATTGTAAATCTCAGCTGTTAGACTCAAGAAGTAGTGGGTAGAACTGTTTTGGGGAAAATAAAAAAAAGTGTGCCATTTGCATGTGTGTTTTTCCCTTGAAGGACCGACCGCCTCCAAACTCCTGGAAGAAGATAGAACACTCCAGGGAATATAAAAATGGCAATCAGCTCAGGGAGTATCAACTGGAAGGACTTAACTGGCTTCTATTCAACTGGTACAACAGGTATATTCATAGATCTTTTTTAATGCAAATTTTAAATATGGGGGTGAATGAGTGTTACAGGGTTGAATACTGTTTTGACTAAATATATCTTAGCTTCTCTGCTCACAGCTAAAAAGGTGTAACTGGAAAAAAAAAGGGAAATTTTCTTCCTTTGAAATTGGGTATACAGCTATGTTTTTTATCAATAATGGCCACAAAAAACAAATCATAAAAGAGCAAAACTAACCTAACTGAAAATAAATTTTCAATAGCTGTGAGGAATTATTTAAAAAAAAAAAAAAAACCTTCCACCAAAGTACAAACTTTGAGAATTTTTGGAACTGGAATATAATTTTTTGTTATGATTCTCTATCAAAATACCCAAATAAAATTACTTCTTAAAGGTTTAAAAAAATATATAGTCTCACTGCTGCACTTTTGTCTTGCAAAATATTTTCTAGAATTAGTATATGTTTCAAATATAGTTACCTCTTTTCAAATGTAAGACTAGTAAATAATTATTTCCTTATATTAGAAGCTAATTTAACTTTCGTTCATAAATACGGTACTGTATTAACTGGAGTATAAGTGCTTTCAAGATCTTTTCCAGAAGCATGTCTCTGTATCTAATTCAGATATCTATTCATGCATTGTCCTGCTTGCTTTCTTTTCAAAGCATCTTTTGCTTGTCCTTTAGAGGCAATGTCAGTGAGCATACCATTTTACCACATAAGTTCTATGATCTGCAAAAAAAAAATAAATTGTCTTAAATTCTGCGTAAGGCACTCCATAGCAGTGTGAGCACCTATGCAAACAGTGAAGGGCTGGAGTACATGGCTGGGGGTGAGCAGCTAGTGGTTCTTTGCATAGTCATTTGGTTATATGCATCTGTCCTAGTTTGGGAAACGTGGGGGAAGTTTGGCTGTGATGTTAGGATATCCTCTGTTAATGTGAGGGTAGCTGGGATACTTGGCATCTGTGACTATTATGGAATCTTCATGGATTTGTAGCAGACTTGTCAAGGTGAACATACATATAGGAAATCCAATTAATTTTAATTCCTTTAACTGGGACAGATACAGTCCCAGAAGAATATTTGGAGTAATTTTCTAGGAGAATGTCACAGAACATTCCATTCCTAAGGTTTTGCCAGTGCTAAACAGAACTGAAAGCTTGTGGTTTTGTGTGCCAAATTCATTCTTTGGCCTTAAACAGGGAACATTTAGGAGCATCTTTTGCAGTACCTTGATTTCGAGTATTGTTTTAAACTGGTGTAGTTGAGCTTTGCTTTTATATTTTTATCCATTTGAGTAACAGCTTGAATACTGTACTTTCTTTGACCTTAATAACAAATAAATATATCTTACTTTCAGGCGAAATTGCATTTTAGCGGATGAAATGGGTCTTGGCAAAACCATTCAGTCAATTACATTCCTCTATGAAATCCTCCTGTCTGGTATAAGAGGGCCTTTTCTGATCATAGCTCCGCTTTCCACTATAACAAATTGGGAAAGAGAATTCCGCACGTGGACTGACCTTAATGTTGTAGTATATCATGGAAGTATGATCAGCAGGCAGATGATTCAGCAGTATGAAATGTACTTCAGGGACTCCCAGGTATTGTAATGTTGCTCGTGTTAACTATCTTACCCAAAGACTGCCTCAGGTAGTAGGAATGAAAAGTACGTTTTACATTATCTGTACATAGGCTTAGAGAAAGTCATTGTACATCCAATGTTGCATTTTAAAGCTTTTTGCTTGCCTAAACCTTTAACGTATGCTTACTGAATAAGTTTTGTGAAAGTGGTTGCAGCAAGATACATGTTTCAGTATGCTGAGTGATTTTGCAATTGAGTAACAGTAATGTTGATACACATGTGGAGATTAAAGTGTATGCAGCTGGTTTCAGTTGGGCCCTGAATGTGAAGAGCAGTATGAACAAAAATACAGCTGATTAAGCTCTGTTGCCTTTATGTAGCTGTTAATTTCCTTTCCCTACTGTAAACTAGCCTTGCCCATGTACAGTTTGCTTTTCTGTCTTAATTACTTTACATTAATTGATATGAAAAAAGACTTGAAATCTGATTTTTTAACATTTTTTTCCTTGTCTATGTATTCTGCATAGACAAATGTTTTATTTTTAAAAAAAAAAGGCATTTCTATAAAATTGATAAGGCTGGAAACATTTTTTTTTTTAAGCAGTCCTAGATATTAGATACTAAAATTAAGTCTTGTTTCTCTAGGGAGTTACTGTATGCTGTCTTATTGAAGGCCTTCCATATTCTTTATCAGACCAGTGGAGTAAAGCAAACTAGATAAAAAGTGTTTGCTTAATTGTCAGTTGATATTTTTATTATGTAACTGTGTGACGGTTAAATGTATTACTGCCATATTTTTACTGACTAGTTTTTTTTCTGTTAGAGTCTTTCAGATTTTCACAGATTTAGAAATGTAGTATTGCCAACAAGCACCTTCAAAGACATTTTTATTATATGGGCTATATCAGTAATTTTGAAGTGGTTAGAACTTGATTGTTGGTTAGATAATATTGAGTTCCTGGTGCTGGATAATTGTTAGTATTAATTGCAGTGTTAGATAAATGTGTATGGGATGACAAAATGTTCTATAATGTAAGAACTAATGTCTGGCTTTGGATAAAATTTCAGCGACAAAATCTTTGAAACGAGTAGACTCGAGATAATATAACAAGTTTTGTGTTGATGAATCTCTATAGGGACGTATTGTTCGAGGTACCTACCGATTCCAAGCCATTATCACAACTTTCGAAATGATTCTTGGTGGCTGTCCAGAGCTAAATGCAATTGAATGGCGATGCGTTATAATTGATGAAGCACACAGGCTGAAGAATAAAAATTGCAAACTCTTGGAAGGACTAAAATTAATGAACCTTGTGAGTAACTTTATTACTTTTATTTTCTTTTGTTCTTTGATTCTATTTGTTTCCTGTACAAATAGTTATGTACGGTATGATGATAAATCATAAGCTTGTTTATCTGTCAAAAAGAGATCTTGAGCAGTCTTTCTATGGAAATATCTGTTCCTGATGCTCTCTTCAAATGTCTGTATTTTTGAAACCTGATACTGGTATGTTTCTGATGGAGAAGAAAGTGTGAAAAGCTCTAACCATAAGCAGAGTCTATTCCTGATGATACTATTCTATACCCTGTTTTGATTACAATGCTGACTTCATTTAATATGGTCTTTGTAATACTAAAATGTTTTTAATGCAAATATTTGTTGATTAATTAATGTTTAAACTATCTTGTAGCTTCTTAAAAACAAGTTAGTTAACAATAAAAGCAAGCAATGCTAGGAATAAATTCCTGTTATTTGTTAAGGTAGTTGTTGTCTAAAACTGTAGTTCAGATTTTGCTTGATACAGTGGAAGATTTTAATAACACTACCATGAATCTTGTGTATATTTTCTGTAGTATGGAGAGAGGGGATTGTATGGGTGAATATTACAGGGAAAAGTTGAAGTATTCAGTCATTTATTACACATGAAGGAAGACAGAACTTAAAGAAAGCTAGTTGAAAATACCATTCTTCTTCTATGGATTCTTTTATCTGTATTGCCTTTGTACTTAGTGATACACAGAACTGGTCATGTCAAGTTATGACAGTCAGACTTGGCAAAAAAAAAAACTTCTAGCAAGTGTTTGCACGTAAGTTATGAGACTTTTTTGTTTCCTTTTATAGGAGCATAAAGTGCTGTTAACTGGTACACCACTGCAGAACACAGTAGAAGAATTATTTAGTCTCCTTCATTTTCTTGAACCATTGCGTTTTCCTGCTGAATCTACCTTCATGCAAGAATTTGGAGACCTTAAAACAGAGGAACAGGTATTGGAAGTTGAATTAGTTTGTTTTGAGTTTCAGTATTTGTAGGAGAGGCTTTTGTTTTGTATAGGAACCATTATTGGTTTTCCCCAAGCCCTTTCCTGTGTACCATCTCAGGTCTTTTTTTGTCATGCATGTAATATTCCTAAATCACACAGGCAGAAAAAAGTAAAGTATAATATTTTGAAGTTATTCTAAGTATTCTTAGAATTTATTCTAAGTTATTCTGAAGTTATTCTAAGTTATACTTCTAAGGAGGGGGAGTGAGAGAGCGGTTGTGGTGGAGTTCAGCTGCCTAGCATGGTAAAACCACTACAATCTTGTAAGTATAGCAAGTAAATAGGGAGAATAATAAAAACTGAAGCTTTCTGGCTTTGTAGACAGTTTGCAAACAAATGCTAAAAAGATGCTCTTTTTTTTTTGAATTACATCAAACATTTCTGTAGTAATTTAAAGTTTGAAAATAAGACTATATTCTATCTGGAAGATATTTCATATAAGTCTAGAAATGAAAAGTGATACTGAGTTCAAATTTTTTCCCCAACAAACTTGATTCGTTCAGGTTCAGAAACTACAAGCTATCCTGAAACCCATGATGCTGAGACGGTTAAAAGAAGATGTAGAAAAAAAGCTGGCTCCTAAGGAGGAAACTATAATTGAAGTAGAACTAACTAATATTCAGAAGAAATATTATCGAGCAATTCTGGAGAAAAATTTTGCTTTCTTATCCAAAGGAGCAGGGCAAGCAAATGTACCAAATCTGGTTAACACTATGATGGAACTCAGAAAATGTTGTAATCATCCTTATCTCATCAAAGGTATATACTTTTCTACTTTTATTGAAATTATATAACAACTTTTGCTGGCAATCTTTGACATTTTTATCAGACTTCTGAAGTACTGGATTAGGAGGAAATGTTATTTGACAGGCAAAGTTGTAAGGCAGTTGCATATTTGAAATGTGAAATAGGAGCTTGTTGTTTTGTACAATTCCACAGAACATTTAGAACTGATTACCTTATGAAAGTGTTATTTCCCTTTGAAAGCAGTATGAAGGAATGCTTCGAAAGCGAACTTTTGAAGTTTTACTACTTGCAATAGATATAGTCTGTTTCGGTGTTTTTTGCTTTTGTTGCTCGTTTTAATGTTTTTTTCCTGCTTGCAAGAAAATACACCTTAAGTTCTTAAAGTTTTTGCTATGTTTTCAAACATAGTGGGACTTCAGAAAAGGTCTTCAAAATACTGTTCTTAAGACTCATGTCCCACATCAAATATTACAGAGGTAAATGGACTTGTGTTTTGTTTTTTTTTTTAAATTACTTTTTTACACAACACTTGAAGTTGGATTTTTGATTTTGCAATTTGGGGTTATTCATCTAATTTTAGATATGTTTTCTGTGTTCTGCTTAAAAATACAAGACTTCTTTTCAAAGAGCATAGAAATAAATCTTCTTGTTAGACTTCAGATCCATCCAGAACTCTGTTCTGTCTCCTGCAGTGGCTAATCAGAAATCTTTAGAGTACAAGCATTGATTTTGGGAACTTATTCTTCTATGTATATGGAGATATTTGTGTAGGTATGCCAGTAGACACAGACATTTGTTCTTTGATAGGTGCTGAAGAGAAAATCCTTGGAGAGTTTAAAGAAACTTACAGCCCAAGTGCCCCTGACTTCCATCTACAAGCAATGATCCAGTCTGCTGGGAAATTAGTTCTTATTGATAAACTTCTTCCAAAAATGAAAGCAGGAGGCCACAAGGTCCTTATCTTCTCTCAAATGGTGCGATGCCTTGATATTTTGGAGGATTACCTTATACATAAAAGGTAAGATACTGCATGCTCTGTCTTTGTAGTATATTGATGTCAGTGGACATGTTTTTGGATGTTGTTGTGGGGCTAACAATACAGCATACCAAAGGTAGGAAGGTTGGTGGGTTTTTTTTGCGAATCACTAACTTACTATGTGATGTCTTATCAGTTGTTAAGCAACAACTGGACAACTTCACAGAGAAACTGAAGAGAGCTGGTTGAGTAAACCTTCAGTTAGTTGCTTTTTCTATTAAACATAATTATAATTTAACATATATCCACACTGTTGGCGTTACCTATCAGAAACCAACCAAATTCAAGCTCAACACTGCTCATCCAACCTCCAGGAAGCATATAATATGTTCTTTATATCATGTTGACCTTGGACCTGACAGGGGTAGCACAGTTCCTTACTACAAACTAGTAAATAACTGGAGGTTTAATTTCTTTATTAATGTCAAAAATGGGCTTCCTGTCTTGCCTAAATTAGTACTGCTTTGAATTTTGCAACAGAACGGAAAGCCAGTTTGTTTACTGCCAGACATAATGCAGCTCCTTAGATTGCCTTGTGCTGTCACGTGTAATAGCACCCTTTGGTTATGCTGTCGACTCCACAGAAACTAAGCACTTACAGATGTACGTGACTAAGTACTACACATAAAGCCTTAGCACGTAAAATCTGCCCTTAAACTCAGCTACAACCAATAGCTGCTTTATCAACCTGAAAAATGAAAAAGGTTCTGGTTATTTGTTAGAAATTAAATACTGTTTTAAAATGTATATTTGTCAGTAAACTGCACAGTAATACAGAGTTAACATGTTACAAAAAAAAAAAAAGGCATGCCTTCATGCAGTGCAATACTGGAACGTATACTGGAAATTGTTTGTAGATTACTAGTATCTCTTTTTATCTTAATTGTATATAAATTACATGATTCTTTGCTTTTTGTTTCATAAATCTAGTTACTTGAACTGAGCTTAACGTTTTGTATTTTGTATGTGTTCACTTTAATACACTAATTGTAACTTCATAGCGGTGCTTACAATTCAGTATGAAACTATTCATTTTTTTATAACAATCTGGCAAGATTTAGATTGGTGCATCATAGGTACAAGTACAATCTTCTGATATCCACAGAAGCTGCAGCTCGCTTTATGCTGCTGTTTGATTAGAAATGTTAGAGTGCACACATGATTAGACTTACCAGAATTCATGACTGTAGGAGATGGCTGCCTGCCAAATAGCCTGTGGTCCTGTGGATTATCTGCTGTCCCATTTTATGGCTGATTAGAAGAAAAATGGTTGTGAAGCTTTTTAACTAGATACACACTCGGCATCTTACTCTATGTACATTTAGAAGTATTTGCTCCCTTTTTAAGCAAGACAGAGAGGGTCCGTTTCATTTCCAAAGTTTTACAGGGGTCTTGGTAATTATCAAAGGTAACGGAAGTGGCAATTACACTTTGGGCTTCTGATTTTGCCACTTTTAGTTTACGTAGTCATAAATTCATTGATGCCTTGATAAAAGATAGTGAGAGGTGCTGTGAAGTCCTTTTTGTTCTATTTCTCTTGGTTTTGCCAGAATTGATGTGCAGTTTGCTGAATGACAGCTGACTAAGTATTCCTTTGTGCTGGTTACTTGGTTACCCTTCCTGTGCTCAGACAAGTTGGTGTGTAATACAGAAGTACACTGCTTGCTTCTGTGGCCACAGGCTGAGATCCAAGAGTAGGATGGGAAAAACTTCTAGGTGCCCCCATTAGCCTTGAGTTTGTGGTGTGTTTTAATGCAACTAAATGTCGTGACAATGCATGTTTCCAGGTATGTATAGTCAGGTACTTGCTCTAATGGACAAAGAGCATCTCTTAAAATATTTGCCGTTAGGACTTCCTGATGTGTATTAGTACTACCGTGCTCTGTCCTGATTTCTGGTAATCAAAGTTAGTTTGTGACTTTTATTCACTGTAAAGAATAAATATGCAGGCAGATTTGTTCTAATCCCCATTTAAACTGTGAAAAACCTTGTAGTGATCTGTGTGTGTGACAATTTCCAGATATTTATATGAACGAATTGACGGACGAGTACGAGGTAACCTCAGGCAAGCTGCAATTGACCGGTTCAGCAAACCAGATTCTGATCGCTTTGTGTTCCTTCTGTGCACCAGAGCTGGTGGTTTGGGCATCAATTTGACTGCAGCAGATACGTGTATAATTTTTGATTCTGACTGGAATCCTCAAAATGATCTGCAGGTAAACTTGTTTAATATTGAGAGTGAAGACATCAAACTTGGTTGATAGAAATTTGGTCACTCAGAATGTTCAATCTGTCGTTAATGTGTATCACATTTAAATGTTCAGGTTTGGTTCTAACTTTTTCTTTCAAACTGATTAAATACCCAATATAAGAAAACTAAGTCAGTGAGTTTATAAATCTCTTAAGATTTTGATGACATTATGAAACCTGAGGCAGCAGTGGGGTTAGATTTTGCATATATTGAGTAACACAGTTTACAGAAATAGAACCATTCCATTAAAACATAATTTATAGAAATGAACAAATTTATATAACGAAACAGTGAACTAATCAAATTTAGGAATTGGATGCTGAAATTGAATACATTCCCAAATCGCAACTTTTAGCATTTTTATCTGGAGATCAGATAACTTTGGGGTTAGCATGTCTTTTTTGTCTGGTGCTACTGGGAGATAAATACCATTCAGTAGCACGTTCATCTGCATTTTATTTATTACTCTGGTTTTGGAAAAACTATAGGCACTTGACTTCTTTTTAAGGTTATTTTTTCTTTTTAAGGCTGTGCTACAGCAAAACAAATTTATTGGAAGAATCTTACGTTATTCCTAGATCAATCTAAATTCTTACTGTTCTCCCTTCATTCAAAAGGCTCAAGCCCGTTGTCACAGGATTGGTCAGAACAAAGCAGTGAAGGTCTACAGACTGATAACTCGTAACTCATATGAAAGAGAGATGTTTGACCGAGCAAGTCTGAAACTGGGACTCGATAAGGCTGTCTTACAGAGTATGAGCGGAAGAGAAAACAGTGTTGGTGGTGTATGTAGACTTCCTGAATTAATTTTCCTTTTGATTTTGTAATCATGTGGGAAGTATTTTAAATTATAGAAGTTAAACTTTTTTCTATTGTTTGCATCTCTGCTATGTTTTCTGATGTGAGCTAAGAATAGTAGAAATAATTTACAAGGTACTTCAGTAATAACTTATCAGAGTTTGTGCCTCTTAAGGTAAACAATGTCAAAGTTAAACAAAGGGAAAATTTTCTTCTTGTTTTCCTTTTATTTTCCTGTATTAATATAATGTGTTACTTCAATATAAGGTGAGATTTACATCTTGTGTTAAAGGGTAGGTTTTTAAACCTTATATTCATCACAGAGAGACTAGCCAAAACCAGAGACAGGTACTTGTATAAGTGGGTACTGTAAACACACAGCAAATTACTTTAGCTGTTAACTAGATGTATCTCTGTCTTTAATAATCTAGATTTCAAATTCAGAAATTACAAGGCACCGTTAGGTCGCAGAAGCATTGGAAAGGGAAAGAAAAAAACTTTGGGGATCTCTTCTAGGCTTTTTTAACACCCATTTTATTTACTTAGATCCAACAACTCTCAAAAAAAGAAATCGAAGACTTGCTTCGAAGAGGTGCATACGGTGCCATAATGGATGAAGAAGATGAAGGCTCTAAATTCTGTGAGGAAGACATCGATCAAATTTTGCAGCGCCGTACTAAAACTATTACAATTGAATCAGAAGGAAGGGGCTCCACATTTGCCAAGGTAAAGAAGCAGCAAGTTTTTCTTTGATAGTATAGACCTGTAAACTTAATCGAATATTATAAAAATTTATACTTAGATAAAAGTAGACAACTTTTGTGTGTGTGTGTTTGTATGTTAGATACATTTTTGGAGTTCTTATATATACTTACTAGCATATGCATATAGCAAAATCCAGTTTACACATACACCTTGAGTAAATGCCAGACTCAAAGAGACAAGTTGTGTGCAGCTTTGGAAAAAGGCTGGGACTTGAGAGACATAATGGACTGCAGTAACCAAAAATATTAAAAGCCTTTAGTTTATAGATTCATTCATATTCAGAGCAAGGGAAAATGCATATAAGACAATTATTTAATAAGATTACAGATAGTTAGCCTTATTCTAGATCTATTTATAGCTAGGTTATAGTTTGAACCTGATCTTTTTTGGTAAGAGTTTGAAAAGTTAAATAATACATAATATTTTAGGAGTAAAGATAAAAGGAGTAAAGGGGGAGGGGAGAATAAGAATATAAGGCCTTAAGAGTAACAGTGTAGAAAAAAAATTGGACAAACTCTGTTTCTAATTTGTGGTGCATAGGCAAAAAACAATAATTTTGTGGCATCTAAAAACCTGTGCTGGAAAATTGAACAAGCAGAACAAAAAATAAGCTTGAATCCTTTAATTTCCAAACTTGCAAAAATGAACCTGAACAAATACAAATTAAGGTAAATTAAAAAAAAATAAAAATCTCAGGCAGTATAATCAAATTTGGAGCATGCGTCCTTCATTAATGCAGTAATGCAATTGTTACATTTAAAAAAGACATGAAACAGAAAACTTTTTATACTGATGTGTATGTATTATTTTGAAATGTACATTTATTGAGGATCTCTTATATCTTGCTGATTTCTGAGTTAAGTCAAAAAAAAAAGCTTTCTAAAGAAGCAATATGAAACCAGTTACGGAACATGATTGTGACTTTCTTTTCATCACAAGAATTAGAAAATTTTATTTTTATTTACTTTTTTTTCCAAAAAGCACTGTTTTTTTTAAAAGGCCTTCTGAAATGAAGCTTATTCCTTGCTTTCAAGCTTCGATTGTTGGTAGCTTAAGTACTCCTTTGAAATTTCCCTCAAGCGGGTACTTTTTGCATGAGATGAAATCCCCAAATGCTGATAAGCCTCTTCAAACGATTCTATTTTTTTCCATTCAAGTAATTTAGATTCAGACTTGGAAGCAGAATAATCTTGCTGCTTAATGTTGTTCTCCCCTGATGGTGCATAAAAGTTCATTAGATTTTTCTGATATATTATGGGTCTGAATTTAAAAAATGAAGGGGGAGGAGAATTTTGAGTTACTTTGCACTGTTAGTAACTTCTAAAGGCTTAACAGCTGCTTGGGAGATTTTGATGGAATAAAGTTATGCCGCACTGAGGCATTCAACTCTACAAACTTCTCGTGAATGCTGTTGGTAAGATATAATTATATTTTTTTTACAGGCTAGCTTTGTTGCATCTGGAAACAGGACTGATATTTCACTAGATGATCCCAACTTTTGGCAGAAATGGGCCAAAAAAGCAGAAATAGATATAGATGCCATCAGTGGTCGAGTAAGTATTTCTCTCATAATGTAACATTTTTTCCAAGTATGTGCTTGCTGTCTATGTCTGAGATGGCAATATAAATTTTTGGTGCTGCTTTGTTCAATATATCTATGAACCAGAGTTTGTGTGATGGTTACTTTGTGCATGGATAATCAACCAGCAGATAGCTTTAATATTTCCTAGCTCCCTGTTGTCCCAAAAGAGTTTGGGCATTTTTGATTTTTTTGTTCAAGTCCTGGAAAAAGTTGAAAGTGTGTAATTGTTCTGATTGCCTTGTTTCTTTGGCCGTAACTCCTGTTCTGGAATCTGCAAAACAGCAGACAGAGGTGTAATTACTGGTTTTACAATACTGGAAGTTGTGACTTACATGCAAAGACATTCCTATGAAGTCAGTTCTAAAAAGGTTTCATTGACCCTTTTTACTGATAGAGGCTACGTAATATGTAGTCAGTGGAAGTATTCAGCTCAGATGAAGTGTTCAATATGGCTTTTAAGTAGTGTGCTGGCATCATTGCATGAAACCCTTTTTTTCTTGTTGTTGCCTTAAATACCACAAAATGTTTTACATGCTTTACAGGTGTTTTCCATGATGTCTTTGCAAAAGACCTATTCATGACATTAGACAGAGGTTATTCCTTTATGAACTAAAGCCAGCTATTTACAGAAAAATTTCCAGCTGTTTTTCTGATATGGTTTGCTTGAAATTTTGCAGAACAGCCTGGTTATTGATACCCCAAGAATTAGAAAACAAACAAGGCCCTTCAGTGCTACAAAAGATGAGCTGGCTGAATTGTCTGAAGTGGAAAGCGAGGGTGAGGATAAACCGAAACTCCGCAGGCCGTGTGACCGTTCCAATGGATATGGAAGAACAGAGTGCTTTCGGGTGGAAAAAAACTTACTGGTCTATGGGTATGGTATACATCCTTCTTTGTTCTAGGAAAAAAATAAAAAGAGAAAAGAAGGGGAAAAAAAAAGCAATTGTTTTTCCATGTACTAAATTGTATTTATGGGAAAACTTATATTGGTGAAGTACAGATCCTGACCAGTTAATAAATAGGTATTTGTATAGTGCATAGACCCTATATATATAGCTTCTTTAATGTATGTATTGGATGTGATCCTAAGCATTTTGAGATGAATTACTTTTTGCAGAAATTCTGAGGCATAGTAAAACACACCTAATCACACAACTGTAATTTTAGGTCTTTGCTTTTGTAGCAAGACCAAGATTTACCTTGGTCTTTTAGGGGCTTTTGGGTATGGGTACATAAATGGTGATATTTATACATATTGCAATATCGAGGTAGAAATAAGCATGTACTGATGGCATTCATAGCATTTTTGCCTTTCCCTCCCTCCCCTACATTTAAAGGAGCTCGTTTAAATCTTTATTATGCTTTTATTGTTTTAATTCCTACCCTCTTTGTTGTTTAGTCTGTTAAAATGAACTACATACAAGTTTTAGATTAAACTTGCAATAACCTGGTGTGTCTATAAAGAGATTTTATTTAAAATTTGAATTTTATTTTATGAATAAATTTGATATAATCATGTACCCTGTATAAATCTTTCTGACAATTTGTAATTGAAGAAATATTAAAGAAAGCAGGTAAAACCCTTTCTTCAGGGAAGGATAGACGCATCTAATATGGGCACTCCAGTAGTCTCTGTAAAAATAAATAAAAATATTACGATAAGGGCTGCAGGCAGGCTTAAAACTGTATATATAAATATCTAAAATAAGCTAATGAACGGCTTGGTAACTGTCTTGTTCATAATTGCAGAACATCTTGCACTTCCGTGAGGTTTGCATAGGAACTGAAAATCTAACCAGTCATTTTAAGCATACTTATATCAGATGTTGTGATTTTATAAATAAAGTCTTAGGTGTTCTTTTCATCCACCTGAAAAGATAAATGACTGTGCATGTTATCATTGAGTTCCAGTGAGTTTTGTGCCTAAAATGATCCTTTTTTTCTAAACATGTAGTTTTTGTTTAAAACCATTTTAAACAGGTAGTCGTGTTGGAAATGTTACTTTCATATTTCCACTCAGTAATTTAAATGGAAGGAAAAAGTAGAATTTCTCTAAAATTTTGGTATTCCTTTTTATAAAATAAACCTGCTGGAGTGTTTCACTTTTACGTGCTAACCTGTGATTCTCTTTGGACTAGGTGGGGTCGCTGGAGAGAGATTTTGTCACATGGTCGCTTCAAGAGACAGCTAAATGAACAGGATGTGGAGATAATTTGCCGAGCTCTCTTAGCCTACTGTCTTGTTCACTACAGAGGGGATGAGAAAATAAAAAGTTTTATATGGGATCTCATTACCCCAACAGAAGATGGGCAAACACGAGAGCTGCAGAATCACCTTGGTAAGGACTGAAGTGGTTTTGCGGTTAAAAAGCTTCACATACGCATGCTAGTGACAATGGGATAAAAGCAGCTAAAAATTCTCTCTGAAAGTGTGCTACTTGAAACAGGTATCTGGAGTAAGCTCCATTTAATTCAACTGATGTAAAAAGAAGTGTCATTTCTGTTTCACTTTGTTTTTTGATTGCTTAACGAAATGGGTTGGTATACTGTATTTAAGCTTTCTTTCTTTTGGTTCATAAGAACCTATTTTGTTTCAAAGTAGGTGACAACATACTCTTGTCTCTGTCCCCATTTCCTGCTTTGTCCTTAGCTTGTGAAATGTAGTTCAGAGATGCTCTAACAGATCAAACAAAACAAAACTTGTATTCACAAGCTGGAAGGCTGGTGTATTTTCTAGTAGGTCACAATACTGGTATAGGATTTTGTAGCTATAAATATCACAGGGGTTCTGTACCTGCCTGTTGCTGTTACTGTATTATGTTTTAAATTATATAGGCCTATCAGCCCCTGTGCCTAGAGGAAGAAAAGGAAAAAAAGTGAAGACCCAGGCTAGCACTTTTGACATACACAAAGCAGAATGGCTTCGAAAATACAATCCAGAACATCTTTTGCAAGATGAAGGATACAAAAAGCACATAAAACACCACTGCAACAAGTAAGCAGTAGTTGAAGTGTGAATGTTTGTCACTTCTTATGTAAGGATTTTTTTTTCTTCTAATTCCTTGTTGTCTTAGACTTTGAAGTACTTGTTGTGTTGCTATGAAAAAACAAGTTTTCATAGTGTGTTTGATTAGGACAAGTGGTCTGTCTTGTACTATGAGGTGAAATAAATATTTCATATTAAAAATAACCTTGTTATCCTTTTTAAATAAACCGCATGTTTGTACATTGCGGAGCTGGGGGCCCGAGAGAGAGAGAATCTTGCTAGCATGTTTTTGGAGCCTCGTAGCAGCCAAAGACTAAAGAACTTGGGAGTGCTTAGCAAAGAAATTGAAAGTGCTAAAGTTGTTGCTCCTAAATCTTTTTTTTTAACCTGGTATTGTTTCTAGGCTTCTGAGAATCTGAGCTGGCTTGCTTGTTGAAAGCTTATCCATAATGATGAACGAGGTTATTTTACATAAAGCACTTCTTTATAACAAAGCTTGTCATACTCTGCTTGAAAACTTCAGGCAACTATAGACAAAAATTGAGATAAAGCATGGACAAGCCATTGAGGTCATGAACTAAATTTGAAGTGAGGAGGAATGAAAAGGGATGTGAAAGATGTTTATCGTCAGCCTGCTGGAATCTTTTTAAAGGAATCTTCCAAGTAGGAAGAGGGAAATTAGAAATTTGCTCTTAGCAGTAATTCATGAAGCAAGTGAGTATTCTGCTGGCTCTGGTCTTTCTCTGGGATTTGAAAGGTATTTTGCAATGAAACAGTAGCAATAAAAAAGTGCAGAGTGACTTGAATTGGAGGTTGTCTCCTCTCGTAACTGAAGGAAGTATGTTTTAGGAAAATGGCTTGTAAACCTTCTGATGTCACAAAAAATAATGAAAGCTTTTAAAGTACTAATATATCTGTTTCTAACCTTTTTTTTCTTTAGGGTCTTGCTTCGAGTAAGAATGCTGTATTACCTAAAACAAGAAGTCATTGGTAATGAATTCCAAAAGGTGTTCGAAGGAATTGATGCCAGGTGAACTATACGGAGGGTTTTTGCCTGTTTATTTTAGATGTAAACTTATCAAATGAGTATTCAGAAGTCTTAGACCCAAATAAAAGATGTTGCAAGCAAATATTTCTATTTTTAGGTTGTGAGGAAAACATGTTTTTATTTGCCATTTTAACAAAACACTTTGTATTTACTTGACACAGGAAGTCTTGATTCCGATTTGGGAGTCTAGCTATATGAAATTATTAAAAACAAATAGAATGAGAAAGTAAGTGAAAGATGAAATATGTTTGACATTCTAATTGGCAGGTTTTCCTTGCCTCTTTATGCACACTTTTAGTTAAGTGTTGCAAGTTCCATTAATTCTTTTATGGAAGTATTTCTGTGTGAGAATTCTTGAGCTCATGGCTGCAAGAATTTGCAGTAAATAGAAACTTTGATTTGGATTCAGAAAGCTGTTATGAACATTTACGGATTAGTCCATCTCATGCTATTAAACACAAAAGCAGGTAATATTTGGTTTTACTAAGGTTGGTAAACATGAACTGCTAGAAATTGGCAGAATTCAAAGAGAATATTGTATGCTCCTTCTGCTTTCATATTCTTTCCCTGTTATTGGTCTCTGCCAAATACAAAATACCAAGCTGTCTGTCTTGTATTGCTGTTTAATACTGTTATTGTGTAGCTTATGTACCTCTTAGTAGCATAGTCCTACATTAGTTAGCTGTTACTTGCTTTTAAATACCGAAGTGCATTTAAAAAAAAAAAAGTTTCTATCCAAAGAATCTCTACAACCTTCAAAATAATCTTTGAATTGTTTTGTTGGACATGGAATGTGGTACATGGGTCTTTGAAAAGAGAAGTTTGAAAACCTTCCGTAACGTACAAATTCCAAATTAAAAATGTACTTCTGCCTCTGAATATTACTGACGTTGATGCTGTTGGTGATTCTCCGTAGTGAAATTGATGTTTGGGTCCCTGAGCCAGATCACTCAGAAGTTCCTGCTGAATGGTGGGATGCAGATGCAGATAAATCCCTTCTAATTGGAGTTTTTAAACATGGTGAGTAATATGAATGACGGCATATGTATTTCCCCACCCCTCAATATCAACTTCTATCATCTTTTCTTTTATAGTTTACTTTAAAAGATGACTTTGTGCCACTTTTTTATAGGTTATGAAAAATACAACACTATCAGAGCAGACCCAGCACTGTGCTTCTTGGAAAGGGTTGGCAAGCCAGATGATAAAGCGGTTGCTGCTGAGCAGAGAGCAAATGATTATATTGATGGGTAGGAGTGCTTCAAACTGAGCATGAATGTTTTAAGGACTTAAAGTAAACAAGACTCAATTTGTGTGTGTTGTACTTTGTTCTCCTCTTAACTAGCTTTACGCTAGTTTGATGTCATTGTTGTGAAGAACAATACTTTGAGCAGAGTTAGGAGAATGTAACAAAACAATTTAAATATCTGGGATTTCACAGTTAAGGGAGAAATACATCAACTTTATGTTAAAAGGATTGTGCCTTGTGTTGCTACTTCAGAAATATTACATGCTGAAGTGTACAAGTCTTCAGAGGCTGAATACTACAGATCTATTTAACTTGATTTTAGGTTGGTCACCTTGGTGTGTTTTCTTGTGTAGTTAACCAGTGACACCAGTAGATCACTTTGAGTATTACTGGATAGCTTCTGAAAGGGAGAACTTCCTTTACTCATTGCTTCATCAGTGATATTAGCAATTGTGCTCAAAAAGAATATGAGTGAGGCAGTAAATGGGAGAGGGGGGCAGGATTCAAGCAAAAGTTGTTATGAAATATTTTCCTTGTTTCAAATATAAAATTAAACACAGTGTATGTAACTAGATTGAAATGGGTTCTGCTTGATTTGAAAGAGTGTAAGGTCTTCCTAAATATTATTAAAACGTGTTTTGTGTTGAAACTTTAACAGGGACGTAGAAGATCCGGAATATAAACCAGCACCAGCAATGTTTAAAGATGACATAGAGGTATAACAGGCATTTATTAATAGCTACTTTTAACACACTTAGAATGTAACACTTCCATTTTTTTACTGAGCAAATAATTACATTTTTCTATGTTTTTCAAAATTGATAGACCTTACTCCATGTTTCTCTGCAGTTGGGGGTGGGGAACAGGAGCAATTTACTGTGTAATTCTGTTGTGTGCCTTGTTAGCTGTCTGTCCAAAATGCACGTTACTCTTGTTCTTTGTCATATTTGTAAATTGTCTACAAGAAGTGCATTTTACCTAAATCCTTGGAGAAGGATACATTTATTTTGTTTTACTTTTGTTTTTCTACAGGATGATGTTTCATCTCCAGGTGATTTGGTAATAGCAGATGGAGGTAAATACATAGAACTTGAAATCTGCACCTTATTTTTGGTTAATTCCCCTGACTTAACTAAAACTTGTTGACATTGCCTTGTGTAGACCCATGGAGATGAACAACAATTAATTTATTTATTTTTTCTGTGATTTTCTTTTAATATAGATGGACAAATGATGGAAGGAGACAAAATCTATTGGCCCACCCAGTCTGCCTTAACAACACGTCTTCGACGCCTAATAACAGCTTATCAACGAACCAGTAAAAATAGGCAGGCCCAGCAGATCCAGCCAGCATTCCCAATACAAGCTAGTATGATGCAGCCTCCATACGAAGAAGCTGCTCTAAACCCAAAGATGGCTGCTAAGATAGAAAGACAGCAAAGGTATATGCATTATAGAAATACAAATGTTTATGCGTACTTATTTAAAAATATAGAGAGAGAGAAATAATTGCTTACTACATGATAGAAAATTACAGATTTTTTTTTTGCTTGGTGGTGAAGGTGGACAAGAAGAGAAGAAGCTGATTTCTACAGAGTTGTGTCCACATTTGGAGTGGTATTTGATCCTGAACGGGGACGATTTGATTGGACCAAATTTAGAGCAATGGCTAGGCTACATAAGAAAACTGATGAGAGCTTAGAAAAGTACCTGTATGCTTTTATGTCAATGTGCAGGAGGGTCTGTCGTCTCCCCTCAAAAGAAGGTGGGTGTATATATTTTTATCTTTAGTTTTCTCTTTACTTTTTATTTAAAGTGTTTTTCTTGATTATTGCCTTCCTTGTTCATGTGTTCTGAAATAAAATGGGGGTGAAGAAAATTAGTAAAGATCTTAAGTGAAGCGTAAAATTATAAGCTTATAATGGGGGAACATAACAACTGATTGAAGCCATCTACTTCTAGTATTGCTTTGCAGTGGTTGTTTTTGTTTAGTTTTGTCTTTTTGCCAGATTCTCATTTTTGTTTTGTTTTAAAACAGAACTCGTAGACCCAAACATTTTTATCCAGCCGATTACAGAGGAGCGTGCTTCCCGGACTTTGTATCGCATTGAGCTCCTAAGGAAGGTGCGAGAACAGGCCCTTAGACACCCCCAACTGTTTGAGCGACTAAAGCTATGTCAGCCAAACCCAGACTTACCTGTCTGGTGGGAGTGTGGGACTCACGACAGGGATTTGCTTATTGGAGCTGCTAAACATGGAGTTAGTAGGACAGATTATCATATCCTTCGCGATCCTGAACTGTCATTTATGTCTGCCCAGAGGAACTATAGTCAGAACAAAGTGGCGCTCTCAAGGACTTCTACTCCACTCTTGCATCAGTACCAGATGGCATTAGCTGCTTCTCCTCTTACACCGCAGTCAAGATTGCTAGATGCTAAAGCGAATGCTCTCGAGGATGCAAAAGTTAAAAATGAAAATCTGAAAGAGGATGCTCAGTCTTCTGGAGAGGAATCTATGTCTACAGAGGAGACACAGATGATAATGAAATCTGAACCTCTGAGTCCGAAAAACGGCACACCAGTACAAAATACAGACCACAGACCTAGTGTGAAGGCTGAAACAGACAGGCGCATGGTGTCAGCAAGGACAGAGCCTCTAACTCCAAACCCAGCTTCCAAAAAACAGAGAGTCAGCAAAAGAGGATCTGACTCTAGCTCTGACTCAGACTCTGACTCAGATAGATCATCCTGTTCTTCCAGGTCATCTTCGTCATCCTCTTCGTCTTCCTCATCTTGTTCACACTCTCGATCAGGCTCTAGCTCTTCTTCATCTTCATCTTGTTCTTCAGCATCTTCATCCTCCTCATCTTCATCCTCCTCCTCCTCATCGTCGTCATCATCATCGTCTGAAGAGAGTGATAGTGATGAAGAGGAGGCACAAAAACGTGGTATGTTGGTAGTCTTACTACAATTTTTAAATTGAACAAATTTCTTCCTAACGGAAGAATGTCCAAAAAAGGTTACTGAATCCCAGAAAAGTAAACGTAAACAGTTTTGCTTGATTTGAACCGAGTCAAAAGAATTTCAAGAAGAGAGCTTTTGCTTTGCTTTTTATCAGTGCTTTGGATGAGGTAGTTGGTTTTGCTTTTTTCTTTTTCCTCCAGTCTTGCTTTCCTGTATGTGTAGCTTCCTCACTGTGCTTTCAGGAAATCTGCAAGTGTCCTTCTGTACAAGTTTGTGTTGTAAGCTGCTTTTTCTTGAAAGCTAGAGGTGGCCTAGCAGTGTACTTGCGCTGAAAAATTTCAAACACTTAAATACATACTTCAAAACTGCAGTGATTATAGAGTATAGGACCAAAGAACCCATTGAGACACTTCTGGAAGGTTCAAAGTAAAAAACATAAGCCTCTGATCAGTGAAGTGATTTAAAATGTGCACTAAGCCAACCAATCATTATTTGAAACATTCCTTACTTTTAGATACTCTGACCTGTACTCAACTTTTGCCTTGTTCAGACTCCGAATGTGGGAATATTTCTCTGCTCTGTAATAATAAATGGTAATAGAAAAGTGAGGAGAATGAAGTTAAGCAGTGGCATTACAGCATGACTAAATAAGCTGACTTTTTTCCCGATACCTCAAAAGGAAATATTTAATCAGATGGATCCTGTTGTCTGTGAAAATGAGAGATAGAAACCTTAGGGTTAATTTACTGGGAAAAGTGGGCAAGTTAAATGCCACTTAGGCAAAATGATTAAGATGCTGCTCCCTGTAGCAGTGGGAGGACATGTTCAAAGGAAACAGCTGTATGAAAAAAATAAAAACAGTGAGAGAAAAGGAAAGTTCACATGACTTCGATCTTCAGTTCTAGATGGTGGATACCATAACGTGCTACAAGTCAAAATATTAGCCTTGCTTTCTGCCAGCTCAGTCTGTTTATGCAAGTAATTGTGCCATCCTCAGATGTGCAAAATCTTACAAATCAGTCAGCCTACCTTTCTGTGGCTATTTTACTGTAACTTGGTATTGAAGAGATTGGCAAATGCTGGAAAGCTTCTCTTGAAATTCATCTGTGCATTCAGTTTTAGGCCCAGTTTTTGTGTCATATATTGTATGGCGGAACCTTTGGTGTACTTTCCATATTTGAAACATATTTTGAGAGAGTAAAATAGTATCAGGTCACTGAATACATAGCTATTGCTAAGGACAGATACGAGTTCAGTAGAATTATCCTGCTCTTTTTGCTGACGTAGTATTTACCTTGTTAGGCAGCACCTTTTTTCCAGTTTGACTGTTTCCCTGTGACATAGTGAAACTTGTATTGTGAGACGGAAGCAAAAGTAAAATAAAGATGAAGAGAGAAATATAAGAAAGTCAGGGGACACACCTAAAAGTTATGGGGGGGAGGAGGGAGAATCAGTGATTTTAAAAAAAAAAAAAAATTACATTTATGCAGAGGCGCATTTTCAATATGAGTAAATTAGAACATCCAATGTTCCATCTAGTAAATGAAATGGCATTTTTAAAAGTAGTTTCCCAATAGATTTGCCACACTCTGGTAATAGACACCTTTCTTTTCAATCTAATTCTGTATTTTAATATGTTTACCTGTAAACGAAGTACTAATTTTAAAGTAAACAAGGACTTCCTATCAGCTTACCCTGTAGCATGCCCATTTCAAATATCTCAAGTTTGACATGTTAAGCTCTCAAAAAATTAACAGAAATTATATATGTGTATATGTGTGTATATATATATATATATTATATATATATATATATGGAATTTACATGCCTAGGAAAGGGTCATCAGTCACACTGAAAAAACTCGCAAATTAATTCTTCAGTATAATTTTGAGTTTGGGCTTTCTTTGAACATTTTGTGTTGTCTACCTGAGCCTCTTACAGTGAGTCTGTTTTTTAACTTACAACATCAAGTGATTTTAGTGGTTTTATTTAGCAGAAGGAACTGCTCATATAAAAGCATATGATGAAGAAAGTGTAGCTTCTCTGAGTACAACGCAAGATGAGACGCAAGACAGTTTCCAGATGAACAATGGGACACCAAATTCCAGTTACCTCCTACAAGGTGGCTACATGTTGGCAGCATCCTATTGGCCAAAGGCAAGTTTATCGTACTACTTTGAAAATCAAGGTTATATGAGAAGGTGGGCTGTGACATTAGTATTCAATTAAATATGCTAACACCACATCACAGAAGATCTTGGGGGGGGAAAAAAAACAATTGACTTCAGGGTAAATTATAGTAAAACTGCAGTTAAGCAGTTTATGCATCAGTTGTAGAGCTATATATGTACATGAGAGAACATTCATGTGGCAAGCAAAATTTGAAAGAAAGCGTATGTTGGATGTAGATGAGATAAATGATCAGGTATTGGAATTTTAAGTCAGTGATTGTACTCTTTAGAGTAGTTCAAAAGTATGTCAAGAGTGAAGTAGAGCAAGAAATCATTTATGCTACATGTTAGAAACTATTTTATTTAGGGATATCAGACACCTTCTGCTACATTGTAAAATCCTAGTAAAATTCTGAAGTTGTGCTGAAGTATAGACTGGGTAAGGCAGTGATCTAATACAGCTCTCATGTTAGAATTTTTACTCTGTGATTCTGTATGTTGAAATAGTCCAGTATACATTGGAAAGATAATAGTACTAATGGACTGTAAATTCATCTTCTTTGAAATAAGTACTGAATAGTTTTAAGCTTTTTAGTTGTGTCCAAATTTCTATGACTGACATAACTAAGTTAAATTCTGTGGTTGATTGCTTTTCAGTCTTCCACAATATATTTTTTCATTTGAGTGTTATGTGCTTTTTTTAGCTGTTTTTCAGTAGTCAGAGAGAAGATCCATGTGATTTGATTCGTAGTTAGGAAGTTCACAGAGTAGTTTGTTACATACTACATAAATGTAATGTATGCAGTGTCACTAAGCATTACACTTATAAAAATACTTTCTCTGTTTTTTAGGATCGAGTTATGATTAACCGGCTCGATAGTATTTGTCAAACAGTGTTGAAAGGTAAATGGCCTTCAGCAAGAAGGAACTATGACAGCAATACGGTGGCATCTTTCTACACAAACAAGCTTCTGGATAGTCCGGGTGCAGCTGCAGATTACAGTGAGCCCAGTGCACCAACACCCCCTCTTGCAGGTGTTAAAGAAGAATATGATCAGTCACCACAGATGTCAAAGGTGAAGAAGCATGTACGAGAAAAGGAGTTTACAGTGAAAATCAATGACGTATGTTTATTTTTATTGCCCTAGGACCTGATTGCGATTGCGGTGTGCGGCATGCTTTACCTGCAAGTGGCTGCCTGCTCTTATTCTCACTTCCTTCACACACTTGTTTGTGGGTATTTGGGTCTGCTTCTTCTGAGGTTTTTGGGTTTTTTTCATTGTTGGTTTTAATTTTCATAAAACTCTGGAGGGGAATCACCATTATTTCCCTCTTTGAATTTAAATTTCGCTGTTATATTGCTTTTTCAGACTGACTGTTTTATGCATTTCCTTAAAAACTGGGTTAATAATAAACAGTATTTCTGTTTGGCTTTTTTGAACGTTTCAGCATGTCCTATTCAGCAAATAGGTTTTTTTTCATGGCCTTTTAGAGAGTTACAGGTACGTTTTCAAGTTAAAATGTAGGCTAGAAGCTTCAAACGTTTTTCTTACCTACATTCTGTGACCTGTTGGTAGCATGTAAAAAATACACAAAACTTTTCTCTTGCAATTGGATTTGTCACTTGTTTAGGACAAGATCAGGTAGGCAGCTGTTTAGTGTCTAGATTTTTCAATTAGGATGTTTTATAAGGATGTTATATAATTTATATTCTTAGAGGCAATTTCATGAAATTTCCAGTCAGTTTCCTTTACATGGAGGAGAATCAAGACTAGTTTTAAGGTCTAATATAAGTTTTTTGTTCTTCTTCAACTCCTCTGGAGTAACTGTTTGTATTCTCATACAAACCGAAACTCATACAACAAAAATCCTGATTATGAAGGATTATGAAGTAGTCGTTCTGCTTCAGAAGAGACTCTTCTAACCCTGGGATTTATTTAACAGGAAGGTGGTTTGAAATTGACTTTTCAGAAGCAGGGACTGTCTCAGAAAAGGCCATTTGAAAGCGAGGAAGGTGCATTGGGACAGCAGCAATACCTGGCTCGGCTACGTGAACTCCAGAACGCTTCAGAAACCAGCCTCGTCAACTTCCCCAAATCACTTCCTGAATCGGGTATATACTGTGAATTCCTAAAATGTCAGAGGACATGAGGATTAGTAATAAATCTTTTCTTCTGTGTTCTTCTGTTAAACTCCATGTATATAGGCAGTGGAGAGAGATGTTGGCAGTGTTATTTGCTCTAAACTGCCATTTAGGGGAATTCTGTGCAGTGTGTTAGGGAATCTGGGCACCTGAGTTAGGATATTGGACCACGAGTACTCTCACAGTGTCAGTTATTGTAGAATTCATTTATTAGAAGGATGCCATCTTGCATTTTAAACACCCCCACAAGAAGATCTTAGTAATTATAAAGCTCATCAGTCTCCACTGTAAATAATGAGTTTAAATTACAGGTTATTAGGGCTAGTTTGGAAGTAAAGATGAAGACTTCTAGACTTATGTCTGTGTTGTCTTTGCACTCTTCATATTCTTGCCTGTGTCTCATGTAATGAAACAGTGGAAGACAGTAGTCTAGAAAAAGGTTTGTGGCTTACAGCCAAAAACTCATAGCTTATTTTCATAACAGTAAGCGTACATGGCTAATTTAAAAAGCATTTGAATTTAGCAGTTAAAATTTGGATTAAAATATTTGTAGTACTAGAATTGCGTGCTTGCGTTAGGCCAGATTCTGATCAAATGGCTGTAATTGATTGCACGCTTATGCATATTAAAACATCTCCTTTGAAAATACCATCCTTAGCTTTCATTTTCTGCTAGATATATTACGTGTAGAAATTATCTGCACTAGCACAACTTCAATTTTATTTCCTTTTTTATCTTTTAATTCTGAAGTGTTTCTTGTTATAAACAATTTAAGCATCGACATTAATTTTGCTGTGTAATTTCATTAGGTACTTCCAGTCACTTAATAGCCAGCGCCAATGGAGTGATAGTTGACAGTCAGCCTGTAGTCAAAAAGAGAAGAGGAAGAAGGAAGAATGTGGAAGGAGTTGATGTCCTCTTTATAAATAGAAATAAGCAGCCTAACCATGTAAGTAAACTCCATTCTGTATCCAAAATAAGGCCTAGATTACTGTTAATTCCTTACCTGAGTGTAACTGGTTGTCAACATTCAGTGAAAAATTAATTACTCGGCTGTTTTTTTTCTGAAACTGTTCACTGGATGCATATAACTACACAAATAAGAACTGGTGGAGTTTCACTAAAATATTAGAAACATTACAATATCAGTATTTTTTTTAAAAGAGTCTAGCTTTGATAAGCTGTAGTTAACAGTGTATTATTAATAACTTGATATTTGTCTTAGCAACACCTTCTGATGTTACACATGTTCATGTGTTACGGCACCTGATCTTACAGGGATTTAAAGGGAGCTTATCTTTATGCACCTAATTAGTCTCCCCGAGTCCTTGAGTTTGTGCGTAATGATCTGCAGGACTGCGGCCTTTATGGTATCATACACGAAATAATCGTGATGGTTTGCTTTCTATGGAGAACTTACTCAAATGTTTTGAATTTCTCCAGGTTAATCCAGGTATTAACTCCTGCCAAGTTGCTGCAGGAATAAACCCAGCACTCACCTACACGCAGTCACAAGGCGTGCTTGATGCAGAGAGTCCAGTTCCTGTTATTAACCTAAAAGATGGAACAAGGCTTGCAGGTGATGATGCCCCCAAAAGAAAAGATTTAGAAAGGTGGCTGAAAGAACATCCTGGCTATGTTGAAGATTTAGGAGCTTGTATTCCTGTGAGTATTCCTTTCAGCTCTGCTTTGGTGAAACAACAAAACATTTCTCATGCAATACCAATTGAAATGTATTTTATGTTTCATGGAATTACTCTTTCTTTGTTCTTTTTTGTTGTTTAGGAAGGAAAATGTCTGTTTTTTCTTATACATTTGAGCTCTACAAGCCTCTCATTTATTTCCCTTCCTTCCAAATGTAATTGCTAAGAAGAGTAATACTAAACAAAGAGATTTAATCCTTGTATAGTTGTACATAGGATTTAAAAAATTATCTAAGATAAGAAACCTAATTAGTTAATCAATATCATGGTAATATGAGAAATTATGGGAGCAGAAAACATGTAGCAGCATAGTTAGTGATGTGCAAGAGGGGTTAGACTTTACTGTGGGATGTACCCCCTATCTACGTTACAGGGGTATGGTAGTGATCTTTATGTGGGCATGATTTTTCTCAAGTTACTTCTGAATTCAGATTTGTTAATGTTGCACAGAATGCATGAAGTCTTATTTATGACATCTTGAATAACAGCCTTATTTCTTCAGAAAGATGTTATAATACAAAAAGAAACAGCATCTGTGCTAGTTAAAACACTGATGAAAACTGAAAAAATATTAAAAAACAATGGGTAGAAGCTGTTTCCTGATCTTCTCATTACATAGTTGTGATTTGTAAATGAATACTGTTGTTAACATGTTTCTGAAATTAATTTTTACCATTTTTTTAAATAGTTATATCAGAAACATAATTGGCTTTGTAATCTCTTTATAATAGAGAACACAGCTGCATGATGGGAGGCCCAAACAAAAAAGACATCGTTGTCGAAACCCTAATAAACTGGATGTTAATAGTTTGACTGGTGAAGAACGTGTTCAGCTCATAAATAGAAGAAATGCAAGAAAGGTATTAATATTGTTCTCATTCATATGTTCCCCAAATGAAAAGTTTCTGAAATGAAGTCTAATATTTTATCAAGTGTAACTCTATGTACAAATTAAAGGTTTTCTGCTAGGGGTTTGGCACAGAACAAGAACATTGATCACAATCTTCTAGTAAGCATTTTATGAGTATGAAAACATACAAGATACTGCTAGAAATTTACCTTGTGGTTAATGTTGAGAGCGAATTGAACACTCAATATGAACACTCAATATATTGCAGTATTTATGCCATTGACTAACACAGGCATGGCCACTGAAATCTTTTTTTCTGTTGTAAAAATGACTCGTACCTCACTATTTCAGTTTAACTGTCGGACTTGTTACAGAAACTTTTTTCAGGGAAAGTTCTTAGTCTCTGTATAATCTTAATTTACTTGAAGACTAGCAGCAAAGACAAAGCTTTTTAAAAGGACCTGTTTTTAAATTTGACATGTTTTTTAGTGTAATTCTTTGTATGTTCTAATCAAATAGCAGCATTCTCAGAAATGCTAAATTCTGGGCATACCATCTCATTTTTACATGATTACTTTTCAAAAGATTAAAAGTAGATTGGTAGTGCATCTCTCATAGAATCTCGTCCATTGGTGTTGCTTAAATCCTGTGTACTGGATCATTTTGCATTTTTCTTTATTTTTGTTGTTATCTCTGCCATTCAGCCTTTATGGGTCACCAGTATATATGCATTGTACATCGAATTGCTAGGTTATGATCAGGGGATCAAAAGTAGTGGTTGTTGGTTTTTTTTTTTTTTTTTTTGGTCTAAAACCTGAACAGTGGAAGATGGGAAGCCAGTTGCTGAATACAAGTTTTCAGATATATGAATATATGGTCAAAGTTCAAAAGATGTAATGCATTTGAATGTGCTTTGGGGAAGGCAAAAAGGCCATACTCAAGAAAAGCATATAGAACATTCCTGTTATTTATGGAATGAATTTAGATACTTGGGATGGTGTCTTTGAGTGTCAATGTAGTACTAAAGCAGCAATCCAGGGAGAGTCTTCGAGGTGTTGATTGCATCACCTTCTGGAGCATTTCCTCTTGTGATGCTGCCAGTTTCTGTTAGAGTAGTTGCAAGGAAAGCAGTTTTTTTATTATTATTATTTTTTTAATGCTGCCATTAAGGTCAGAAGCTTTGTGCATCTGTAGAGGCAAGTGAGGCAGAGCTTGAGTCTTTAATCTCTTCCGTGCATTGGGATAGCTGCTCTGAAGAGGAACATCTATGGTTGCTAGTTTCTTGAAAAACACTTCTCTATAGTAAGCCGTGCCCTGCAGAATCTTCAAAGTTGATGACTGACAAATGAGGGATTTGGTCTTTGCTTGCTGTAAGAGCCTATGCTTTCATCATGGCTTTTTTCTTATATTTCCACACCCAAGTTGAGACAGTCTTCCTCTGTTACCTTATTACTCTGTTTCCCCAGTTATAACCTGCCCCCAACTTCTTTGCATCACTGAACTCTCCAAACTATTGTCTCACTTTCTTTTTTTAATTACACATTTAGTAGCATGGGGTGGGAGGACCGTAAGTAGTAGCCTAGGAAACGTGAATTTAAGCTGCAGTTTATAGACAAAGCTATAGATACTTTAGATCTATATATCTGAGATATAGATCACAGATATAGATACTGCAATTCTTTTCCCTCTCTTTCAGCCATTTCTTCTTTCTTTCTGGATCATAGAATAGAATTGTAAAATAATATGGATCTGAGTAATACTTCTGGTTAATTTGAAAGCTTACTTCCTTGCTTATATGATTTTATTAAGAAATGCTGTCTAGCACTCTTAACTCAAAAGTGACCTTTGCATGGAAAAAATACAAGAACTTCACAAGAGAAAGAGAGCCTCCCAATGGAAGTATTTTAGAAGCTGACTGAGATAAGAGTGATTTAGTGAATAGATGAAAAGGTGAACAAATGAGATTATAGCTACAGACTTGGTGTTACTTGGTCACTATTTTCTATTCATACTGTTGCTCTTTGATTCATTACATGTCTAAATAATTTCTTGATGTTTAACATAGTATGAATGTTAGATACTGAAGTTGTGGCATATGAGTGTAATAGAGGAGTTAGGGCTTAGGCTGAGAACAAATCAGGAGTATCTCACATATACCAACAGAAATCAATTAAACGCTATGCTATACTTAGTGATAATTGTAAGACTATATGTGTGTTATTATATGAAAGACAGAAATGAAACAGTGTCAGTTATGGTTGTTGCCTTTTTTCTTATCAGAAGAGAAATATTCACTAACTTCTCTGTTCTGTTTCTCAGGTGGGGGGTGCATTTGCTCCCCCTCTGAAGGATTTGTGCAGGTTCTTGAAAGAAAATCCAGAGTATGGAGTGGCTCCTGAATGGGGAGATGTTGTAAAACAGTCTGTGAGTATTTGCAAAATGAGATATCTGTGACGTGGGGGTGAAGGCAAGGTTTTCATTTCTGGTACTAAATTATATTAAATTTGGAATATGAGTCAGTGTTAGCTTTTTTTCAGCCAGCTCGGTTCCCTAAAGTGGTTTGCTGGCACAGCTGTGAGTAGGCGGAAGAGAAGGGACAGTAACTGGCAACCCCAAATTAGAGATTTGGTTGAAGGTGCTATAATGCTGTGACTTCTTCATCTCATAAATGTTGCCTTGAAGGCTTTAAAAAAGGTACTAGCCCACAGAACAGTTTCTTACCCTTAGAGTCAGAAAGATAAGTATGATTTTAAGTATTTACTTTTTAGCCAACTTACTTTTAGTTTTAAGAGGTCAATATCACCAATCAAAATGTAAATCAAGTATTAATACAAATATTTTGTACTACTTAGGATTTCTGACTTAAAGGTTTTATTTTTAGCTGAAAACTAACGTTGAAATTCCAGTGGAGGGACCAATGTTAATATATTATTATATTGTTAGGAATAGGTTTGCACAACAACTTAGAGTTTGCCTGTGCATTCCTTCTGTATGGATTATCAACCAAGTTAGAGGTAAAAATAGTACCTTCCCTGGTAATCCTCACTAAGTTTCTTGCTAGTAGCAAGATTTAGTGAGTAGCTTTTTCCCAGATGCTTCAAAGGGGTGCATCTAAGTGTGTGTCCTCACATTTGCAGGCATGTGTGTTCTTCCATGCATATTTGTATACATACACTGTGTTGCGTTTAGACCATGGCTAATAAAAAGCTTACAGAACTACATGCATTTATAGACAGAATTTGTACGTGTTTACATCCATCAAATAACTGTGCACCTGACTGATAAGTTACATGTCTTGCAACCATAGATATATAAACAAATCTCTGAGAATGATTCCAAGGTTAAACAACTTTGTTTTCAATCATTAGGCACCAGTATGAAAAAACTGCTAGAGAAGAAATAATACATGTTTATGTAGTAATAATAAAAACTCTGATTTATTAAAAATGAACGCACCAGAAATTTCAGAGGTTTCGTTTGAGGTTTGCATTTGGTTAAATTTCAAACAAGAAAGTTTTTTGATAGACTTACTTTGTCTGTTTCCAACGAAACAACAGGTATGAATTCTCGTTATGGGAACTATTAATTAGCTGATCTCTCTTCCCTTGTAAGTGCCATTGATTCAAGTATGCCATATGGTTCTGAGTTCACTGCGTGTTTGCCTTGAAGATAAAGACTAGTCTTTCTGTGAAAAAGTCTTAATAAATGCCTGTTTGTCCAGTACCCTTGTGGGGACATGGTGGTAGAAAAAATGTATGTAGAGAGAGGATTAGATTGCAACAAATATAGATATAAGTAACAGCAGAATTACTTCTAGAATTTCATAATGTGCCACAGGACGGAAGAACAGTGTGAGTTCTGAATTCTTCTAGATGTAGTAGATTAGTTTAAATTAGAGAAATTTGCTGGGGTGAAAAAAAAAAGCTATTTTATTATGGAGATGATTAATAATTGATCATATGGTTGCCATTTTTAAGAGAAATTTTCAGAACAATGCATTTCAAAGAGAACATTAGCACACATTGCAGTTCTTCCATCATTAGGTAGGAGGGCTTGCAGAGGTGAAGCAAATAGTATGCAAGCCTTAAAAAGAAGTGGTCTGAATTCCATTTTAATAGAATTGAATGTGAGTCTTTATTCTTAAGTTTATGGATAAGATGAAATACAGAGACATTAAACAGACGCTGGCAATAATAAAAAGGACTTGGAGATTGTTTTGTGTGCAGTCACATGTCTATATTTAACCTTAAACTGATTTTTTTTAATTAAGCAGTATCAAACTAAGTGATTATAATGTGATAATATTGCAAAGCAGTGCTGTGTTTTAGATCTTGAAATAAGAGTGCTCCTCTAATTAGCTGTATTTGGGTTGATGTGCAAACAAACCTCTGAAGACGAGTTAGCAATGGGTCTGAGAAGACACCTGCTTAGACCTGACTGTAGAAATGGCACTTGAGATGTTTGAGATGTGATAGCACAAAGCCACCATAAATTCCAGCAAGTGGTCAAGAGATCGAGCTGCTGTGCTGACATACTGGAATCATCTTTGACACCGTTACTGTATGCTTGTGGGGTTTTTGTTTTTTGTTTGCTTTGTTTTACTTTTGCATCTTTATGCTATCAAAACACTGATGATACACAATGTCTCTTGCAGGGATTTCTCCCAGAAGTTATGTTTGACCGTATTCTCACTGGGCCTGTTGTGCGGGAAGAAGTAAGTCGGAGGGGAAGGCGCCCAAAAAGTGAGATTGCTAAGGCAACAGCAGCTGCAGCCGCTGCCACTGCTGCGAGCGTGTCGGTTAACCCTCTGCTGGCTAACGGATTGCTGCCAGGAGTGGATCTGCCTAGTCTTCAGGCCTTACAACAAAACCTGCAAAACCTGCAGTCGCTGCAAGTAACGGCGGGACTAATGGGAATGCCAGCTGGCTTAACTACTGGAGGAGACACCAAGAACATGGCCGCCATGTTCCCCATGCTGCTGTCAGGGATGGCTGGATTACCAAACCTGCTGGGCATAGGAGGACTTCTAACCAAGTCTACGGAATCTATTTCAGAGGATAAAAAGGGAAATGATTCAAAAGAGGCAGATATAAAGAAAGAAAGGACAGAAGACCAAAATACAGATACTGGTGGTGAAAACTCTGTTTCGAGCTCTCCTTCGACATCCTCTGCTGCTGCAGCTGCCAATCCTCTCTCTCTTAACCCATTACTTTTGTCCAACATACTTTATCCAGGGATGCTTCTCACTCCAGGCCTTAATCTTCATATCCCAGCTTTGTCTCAGTCTAATATTTTTGATGTACAAAACAGTGAAAGTAATGACACAGGCTCAGCCAAGCCCACAGAAGAAAAGGAGGAAAATTCTAGGGTTAGAGATCAGGAAGACAAAGGGGGAACAGAGCCAAGCTCTCACAATGAAAACAGCACAGATGAGGGTTCAGAGAAAGCAGATGCTTCATCTGGATCTGATAGTACATCATCTTCATCTGAGGATTCAGATTCTAGTGATGAAGACTGACCCCAGACTCTGCACTTAAATTATGAACTGATTTTGAATTTATTCTTTAATTATTTCATTGTAAATAACCCAGTGTTGAGTGCATCAATGATTTACTGACCGAACATTTCAGTATTTGTTTAGAAGTGCAAACTGCTTTCAGAGACGTTTTGCATGTAATATTTCTTGAAGTTCATAAGTTTCTGAACTTGTACGTACTATCAAATACACAATGGTGTAAAATTACAACAAAAGGCATTATAATTTTGTTGGGGGGTTAATTTTATGAAAATAATGCTCAAGTAAGAGCTGTATATTTAATATATTTGCAGTGAACACAGAATACTTTATGCATATTATTGATTTAATTTGAATATAGTTTTACAGCCTCCTTGACACTTATAATTTACAGATCAAAACTCAGCAATAATTTGGGCAGCTAATGAATGTCATGAAAGCTGTAGAATCTACATCACCATCCATTGCTTTAATTACATGAAAATGCTCTAGTGTTGTGATGCACTGCTGTTTCCAATTCAGGTACAAGTGTGTTTAAAAAGATAAATTTTTCCCAATCAGCCAATTAAACTGGCTACCTGTTACCTCAGCTGAGTTAGTTTAGGAAGTTTACATTGGTTTCTATTACTTGTTTTCAGGTTTTGTTTTGTTTTCTAAAGACATCCTGTATATCATGTTAAAATCTGAGCTGAGATATGACTGTTGGTGGTTTTTTTCCCCCCGTCATTACAACTGTTCTGTGACAGCAGTAAGGGGGAAATAACAACAAAAACTGTCTTATCTCATGCTACTTGGCACCATATAGATCTATTTAGTTTACACCTTGCAAAGTTTTGGGCTCCCTCCGCAGAATTAAAACTCCCCAAATGAGGAGTAGTTTCCCCAAGACTCAGAAGAGGCAATCTGTCATAAAGTGCCACTGAAAAGACCTTTCAACACTGCATACTTCATGTAAAAATTGTTTGTTTGCTTTGTTTGTGTAGATTTCTATTTGTGTTTTATGTCATAAAATCTCCTGGAGTTACCAGTTAATAATGGTAAATAAAGTATAGATAGTTTTGAACTCCTTTTGAGTTTAAACTTCTCTGCAGATTTAAATCTGACTAAATATTAAATATTACCCCAAATCATTATTGGGATATCACTTCATATGTTATGCTGAGTTACCCACTAGAGAAAAAGCACTTTGAATAGTAAGGAAGATAAATTATTCCTAGAAACAACAGTAACAGGGCATAAAGCATCTGTTGAAGTCCAAAACCTTAGAACCCTTTACTATATAAAATCTGTCTAATATTTGATGTGTGATCTGATCCTTCCTCCTTCTTAAGCTGCTATTACACTGCCACAGTAAAGGCCCAGATTCACATTTACAGAAGATCTGAAGTGACTGAGATTTCAATTGACCTTTGTTACATCATTTGCAGTCCAAGAAAAGGCAAGTGTTAAGAGAAAATAGATACAGGTACTAGTAGAAGTCATTAAAAAAAGCTTTACAAAGGGATAAATTTAAAAATAAAAACAAAAACTGTATATTTTGATATAGTTCTGTTGCTTGCTTGTACAGTAAAACAACTGTGTTGTTTTTTTTTACCGAGAACTTTACCAATGAAATATAAGTTTCTATGTGCAAAATAACCCCATGATTAGAAGCAGTATTACATGTAATTACACAGCTATACAAGTACCATTTGGATTGTGCTGGTTACATATTTTCCCAAATAGTATTCTGATTTTTGGCCCTTCATGCAGTGTCTTAGCAATAGTGAAAATTAAAAACTGCCAAGAGAAGGGGGTAGCAATTCTTCATCATGGAAATAAAAAAGAAAAAAGTATTGCATATTTAATATTTTGCCCTTTGTAATATAGCACTTTTATTTAACTAGGATGCATCTATGAAATAGCCAAAGTTCTACAAACAGTTATTAACTTAGTTTGCTGATGGATTATGTCAACAATACCATCAATTCCCACCCTTACCCCACAAAAGAAATCCTAAATCTTGTGGCTAAAACCTAATTTATATCAGATTTATGAAATAAAGTATTTTCCTAATTATGCTCAAGTGTTTGGTTACCATTCTAGTGATTCTTTCTATGTAATAAGGCAATTACAGTTTCAAGTAATGAAAGGCTGGTACAGACTTGAACATAATGTATTGGGTTTATTTTTAATCAGTTTGAACCAGAAGGGGAAAAATGTCCCACTATCAGCTAGACTATATGCAAATACGGTTGTATAAAGTTAAGGGTTATAAGGAAACCTCAGTAGAATTACACTAATACTGAAGTTAAAATTAAAAGGATATCCAAGGTGATGATAAAGTGTGTGTTGGTAGTTACTAAAAGAACCTTAGCTGTTATTGCCTTGTATTTCTATCCCTTGTTTCAGGCTTCATGATCCAAGTCTTAGTCCAGTTTTTCTTTTGGACATTTGCAATATTTGCCAGTTGTGTTCTGTGTAGTCTGAATTTGCTTTCTGTAGTTGAACAAGCGTCTTAAAAAGTCATTTGTAATTTATTGAATTACTTTCTATGATGTTCTATAGAGCAAATGGAAGTTTAATTATTTTTTATTAAACATATTCTTTGACTACCCATGATGTCAGCCTCAATATATGAAAATAATGCTGTGTAACGATTAAACGTGCATCTCAGAGCAGCAAAAGGTAAGTCTCAGCGTTACGGACTAAACTGAAATTACTCTTTAGACCTTAAAAGTAAAATCAAGCATAGGATGTGTTTTTATTTCAACAGACACAAATATTTTTCTTGTATAATTTTTCTGGGAATTGGTTTGAATCAATTTCCTATAATTTTGTTGTCTTACAAACAAAATGAGTTGCTGTTCCAGCCCTTGAGTTGCTATGGAAGGAATACATAGTCTAGGTTCTGGTTAGAAATGAGGATGCATCTAATGTTCCTGAGTAAGCGTGTTGGGAGTGGACTATCTTTTTGAATCTTGCTTTTCAAAACCCTGCATTACTCTTTTATGTGTTTACTGAATCTTTTAATTTTGTACACAGCACTTAGCTATTTTTCATTTTTTTCCTACAGAGTACAGACACTTCTTTGGAACGCAGATTGTCTCCTGGTTGTCAAGTGCCTTCTTGTTTTTAACGTGTCACTGAACTTGAATTGTGGTATACTTATTTATTCCACTCTGAATTTTGTCTCCAGATCACGTCTATCCTTTCTAAGCTTCTACTTTTTCAACTGTCTACACAGGTGATAAAAATGTGTATGTGCTTTGCTCTCATGTTCTCATCCATTTCTTTTCTCCTTTAAAGTTCTGCAGAAAACCCTAATAATATTTTTTCATTTATTTCTAACAGGCCGATTAAAGAACTGTCACAGACTTGAATAAATAAAAAATAATGTATATTCATAATCCTGTAATTTTGTAATTCATACATCTTAGTCTGTACAGTAAAATATGAATAGATCTATCTTCAATGAGATTTCCAAGGAACAGAGGGTGTAGGCACGGTATTTAATTTCTTGCGTTCCTCTTAAGTTTTTTTTGAAAACCTATCTGGATACATTGATTTGAGCTATAAGGCTGTTAACAGGCTGTCCCAGACAAATTCCTGTCCTTTTTGTTATATTTTGTCTGAGTAAATTCCTCTCGATGTGTTATTTAGTAATGTATTTTTATATACCCATTTAGATACCCATTTATCTGTGTAAACAGTTTCTGACCTAGTTCTATTATACCCATTAGTATTTTAACATAAGCAAATTGTGTCAGTGTAATGTGGGATTTGCACTGCTGCAGCTGATGAACACTTCAAATTTCACATCTGTATGTTTGCAGGATGTTGGGGTCGTGCTGGGATCTGCAGAGGAGAATTGCACTGGTGTAGCTGGTAGTGTTCCAGGTAAGGTCTCTTGTGCTTACCCCTTCTTCTCTCACTTCTGCGTGTAAGGCAGGCTGGTTTGGAAAATACGTGGGAACTGGATGTCAGATTTGGGGTCAGAATCTTTCACCAGTGCTCACCAAAACTTAGAGCATTTGGTCAAGCTTGTTTCAGTTCTCAGAACAGCTTTCGATGTGGTAACTGTTGTCAGCAACTCTGCTTCATGTTGTTTGATCTGGCACACCTCTCAAGTAAATCAGGTGGCTTGGCTACGGTTCAGCTTTTTGCCCCTCTAAGGGAGGGCTTCTAAATTCTGGTTCTAGAAAAAGTGTACATAGACTGCTTTGTTTTTTCAATGCATCAGCAGTTTTAACCTAAATAAGTTGTAATTTCTGCTTTTTAGTTATGAGCGTTTGAGAGTTGTGAGGGGAAGACATTGTCCTTTTCAAATGGAAGCTGAAATTTTTCATGTAATCGTTGGTCTTCATTCATTGAGACTTGCTCTAGTAAAACATCAAATGCTGGGAGATTCCTGATAACATTCTTCACACTGACAAAAAGACATCACAAGTATCAGAACTGGCTGTGCTGAGACAGTCCCAGGGGGAATAATGGAAGGAAGCCTTCTGTTGATGTTTCTCCCTGCAGTAATACTTCTGAGAGTTTGTCATCTTGGACCTGCCTTATTAGGACATCAGACCTTGCTTGTTATCTGTCTAGCCTTGTCTGGGGGTCCCCCTAATTTCTCAGGAGGTAAATGTTAGCCACTCTTCAGAAGTTTGAGTCAGTCTTCTCTATTTGGGGTCAGTACAGCTACAGCCTGTGCATCACTGCAATTGTTGTTCGGCCTCAACATTTGCTACCCATTTCTTGCATTTTGCAAGAAGAATAGTTTCTTAGCCAAGTCACCAGGAGAGGGAAAAACAAGAGGCTGTATCCCTCATCGTTGTCCAATCCCACTTTGAAAATGTTCACTAGTTGTTCTGTGTTCTGTGACGTGCAGCTGTGTACCTGTGCTCTAGAGTGCCACCTCTCAAGAGCTGAGCTCAGGGCCATGTTCAGCTCGAAAGCTGCAGCTCCCCTCTGTGACTGAAGGAGGAGGAACAAAACAGAGAAATACTTAAACGTGGAGGCCTTTTATCGTCTAGGAGTATCTTGTAAAATTAATTCAAGTCTGTCTCATAAAAGGTTCATAAGCCAAGTTTCTGAAAATTGATAGCAGTATTTTATTGTCAGAAGGCCTAGCCCTTCTCAGGGACCCAGACTGAGGGTACGTGGGGAGGTTCCAGTAGAGCTTTGCATAAGTTGCTAATGCTGCTGGCTGTAATTTATTCTTACAATATTGGGAGATAAAGAACTGAATCCAGTAGTGGAAACTATTCAATTGACATGATAAACAAAGATACCTCTTTATTGAATCATTTACAGTCTGTACTCCAGCCACTAGTGATGTTTAGCCTTCTTGCTGCTTTGTGAGGGGTGAAAAAGGAGGGAGGGAGGGCATGGAGGAACACGCAAATAAAGCTACATCCTCTGGGGTGAAAAAGGTATCAGTGATTTTAATATCTGAACGGTTCTTGTATGGTCAGTAGACCATTACATGAAAAACGACACGACTTTTTGAGTTTCCTAGAGAAGAACGGTCACGTTAAGTTATGTATTTTAGAGCCTAGTTGCATAAAAAACTAGGGAAGTATGTTGCAGGACAACCTTGTTTTTAACCTAGCCCTTCTTTATTGTGTAAGAGTCCTTTCTACCTAAAGGACGCAGGAAGAGTGGAGGGTTTCCAGTAGGAAGTAAAATAATGCAATAAACGACTGGTGATGTGTCGTTCCCCTCCTCTATGCCGAGCTGCCCCCCTCCCACCCCCCCGCAGCGCTTTACCTCCCCCGGGGGCCGCATGCAGCGCCCCTGCCCCCAGGCCACTGCGGCCTCCCCCGTCAGTGCCGGGGCCCCGGCTCCCCGGGGCCCCTCCCCTGCCACCTGGTCCCTTTTCCGGTGTTCTCCCGGCCGGGGCCGCGCCTGGGTTAGCGCCGGGTGCCCAGCACCGCCCGCCCCCGTCAGACCCCACCCTCCTCCTCCTCCCCCCGCCCGCCGCCATGACCGCGCCGCCGCCGCCTGATGACGTCACGACGCCCGCACTGCCCGCCGGGAGCCATGCGGGCGGGCGCTCCACCGCTCCCTCCCACCCCCACCGCGCCTGCGCACCGCCCCTCCGAGCCGCCAGCCAATGAGCGGCGGCGCGGCGGCGGCGGGGCCGTTGGGAGCGGGCGGCGCTGTGGGGGGGTGGCGCGTGCGCGGGGCGGGGCGGCGCTGCCCCCTAGCGCCGGGGCGCGGCATGGCGGGCGGCGGGGGGGAGCCCGAGGGCCGGGCGGAGGCCGGGGGGGGCGGCCCCTGCCCCCCCTGCGGGCCCCGCGGGCCGTCCCCGCCGGCCGAGGAGGGCGACACGCGGCAGCGCTACGAGGAGCTCTGCAGCAGCCTCAACATGGACGAGAGAGCCCGCTCCGAGGCCTGGCTCAGCTTCCAGAGCATGAGGCGCAACTACACGCTGGAGGTGGGGGTGTGAGGGGCCTCAGAGGTGTGAGGGGCCTGCGGGAGCCCGGCCGGGCGCGCGGGGCCGCCGCCCGCTGGCAGCCCCCGGCGGGCCGTGACAGGCCCGGCCCCTCCCGCCCCCAGCCCCTGCCCCGTGGCGGGGGGGCCGTGCCGGCGCCCCGCGGGTCCCCGCTTCCCCCGTGCAGGTGCCCGCCGGGCCGCTGCCGGGCTGGGCGGCGTGGGGAAGGGGCTTGTGTCCGCTGAGGGGCGGGGGCGTCCCCGGGAAGGAGCCGCTGCTTGCTTTAGTTTGTTGGTAGTTCTTACACGCGCTGAGTGTTGTTCTAGGAGGGGGGCGACACCAACCGTGCTGCTGGTCTGTGGGTCAGCTCTGAAGTTCATTAACGTAACTGCTAATTGCGTAACTTCTGTTTTGACACCTTCAGCATTATGTGTTCAAAGCACGCTGCGGCGGTGTCAGCTCCGAGACAGGGAACCGACTTCCTCGGTGGTTGGGCACGGTTGGTTCAGGACACGGGTTGTACTTCCCCTCAGCACAGTGGAAAAAGGTTTTCCTTCTCCTGACAGCTTTTAGATCGCCGTGTTTACTTCACAGGGAAATGATCTGCACTGGCTGGCCTGCGCCCTGTACGTGGCTTGCAGAAAAGCGATTCCAACCATGAGCAGAGGGACGGTTGAGGGAAATTTCGTGTCCTTAACCAGAATTTTGCGCTGCTCGGAGCAAAGGTAATTCTTCTTTTGGCCAGTTTCAAAACACAAAATCTCAAGGGCTACTTGTCAGTTTGGAAAACTTAGAAACTGTGATGGATGTCATTCTTGCTTCCTGCTCTTACAGATAGAATTTACACAGTGGGAATCTGTGCGCTAGAGCTCATTGCCACACGAGTAGGACAGTTCCATTTTGGTCATTCGTATATCATAAAAACACTGCTTTTCAAAATTAGAGATTAACTTTGTATGCTCAAAAGGGGAAGAAACCAACCCGTGAAGAACAGTTTTTTGAACATTGAACGAAGTGTGAGCTTCCCACAAGAGTAACTGTTTTCATTGCTTGTGACAACGTTAATACCTTTTCGCTTTTTTTTTCTTTTTGTCAAGACTTTCATTTTTTCATCTGTTCTTGCTTTATGATGCAAAAGCAATGTCAGGTTCTGACAAACTTTGTTCGAGCGTTTTTGTCTATAGCGTAACGAAAGAGAACTTCCTGAAACAAATGATGTTATTTATCAGCAATGCGGTTGTTTTGTAGCAATTTAGTAGATTAGCAAAAAAAGGATGCTTACGTGACTGTTCGTTATGCACTTTCTGTCTCCTTTACTGTTGGAGCACTATTATTTGTTTAAACAATACAGAAGAGTTGCTTCAAAAGCATTTTTTTCCAAATCAGCTATTCAAGGAACTGAATACGGACAAATAGTTTCTGTGATTTGGACTATGCAAGACTAATAACGTTGAAAAAGCATGCTTAGAAAAAGGAGTGAAAATGAATGGAAGCCAAATTTATGAATTGAAATGTACACGTGTAAAAGTGATACGCTGTATTTTTTCCTACTTTGTAGAGCTTTTCAGTGTTCAGTAGAGGTCAGATTTTATTTTATTTCAGTAGATAAATTATTCAGAAAAATGACAGCAGTCTGCTTTTATAGTAAGCTGCCTGCTGGAGCTGATGGTATCTTTGTGAGGAAAAGCCAAGAACCTTGAACGTGTAATTAACAGGGTCATCAGCAGAGGGTATCGCAACGTGCCACGAGCTACCCGAAAGCCCGTCCGTGTGTGTAGGTGAAGAACCGGCTCTGAACACTTTGAACTACAGCTGTCACATTTGTAATGCTGCCATTTTATCAGTAGTTAGGAAAGTAGCAATTGCTCTTTTGTTATAAATAAATAAAAATGTATGGTATATTTCTGAAAAAAAAAAAAAAACACACAACAATCTCTGAGATCTAACCTGTTCCGTATTTTCAGCCTGATTGAGTTTTTTAACAAGATGAAAAAATGGGAAGACATGGCGAATCTACCCCCCCAGTTCAGAGAACGAACCGAGAGACTGGAGAGAAACTTTACAGTTTCTGCAGTAATTTTTAAGAAGTACGAGCCCATTTTTCAGGACATCTTCAGATATCCTCAAGAAGATCAACCTCGTCAACAGAGAGGAAGGAAACAGAGGTACCTTTCTGTAATTTCCAGACTGACTTTAGAGCATCGCTGTCACAACAATATCCTGAAATTTTTTGGTTGTTGTAAATGTGCTTTAACTGTGTTTTCATAGTAGTTCTTTCTGATATCAGAGGTGGTCTGTTTGTCTTTGCTTCCAGAAGTTTTGGAATCTTTTTTTCCAGCTTGTCAGATCTGACAGGATGCGTGAAGTCCCAAAGCCGTTAAGTTTCTGTGATTTAGGGGTGGGGAAAAAGATGAAAAATGAAAACCAGCCTCTAGGCAAGAGAAGTACTAGTATTTGTAAGGTGGGGAAGGCTGGAAGAATTTGATCATTTTATGGTTTGACAGCCTCAGTAGCTCACAGAACAACTCAGTCTGTTTCACTACACATTAATTCCTGTAGTTTTCTCCATAGAGACAGATCTTCTGCATGTTTTAATTTATAGTGGAAGCTTTGTTTCTTTGTCACTGTTGATACTATAAGAGCTGTAAAATTATGCACGGCTTGTGCTAGATAGACTGTAAATATTAGGAAAAAAAAACATTTCTTTGCTTTCTTCTTTTTTTTCCTTGATGTTTTTTTGTGAGCATAGCTTAGTGGTATTTGTAACCAAAATTGAGTTACAAATGTATTGAGAAGCATTAAGATGGTACAAAATGTTGAAATTATAATATACTGTGTGTATAATACTACAATTAGAGGAGGAGCCCTGCTAGTTGGTTAGCTTGGATGGTAAGGTGTGAACTAATTCTGAAAATCAAGTCAGAAGATGATACTTCTGGTTTTTGCGTGAAATACATAACAGTTTTGACATTCCTTATATAACCTGACGTAACCAAATAAACGATTTAAGGCTGACCAGACAACTAGAAAAATGGATAACATGGCCTCACCCTGAATGAATTTGCCTTGCATTCTGTACACCCTGTAGAGTTACATACAAAAATGCTTTACCTAAGTACATAGGTAGCACTTGCGACCAAACAGGATGTTAACATCAACACGCTGTGTAATGTATTCCTCCAAGAACATGTATACGTGGTTATATTGCTCAGAATACTCCTGAAGAAGGCATTTCAGCTCCAGCTCTCAATTCATGTTGGACTGCCATGGTGACGTTCAAATCATAGCGTGCAGACTGAGACCAGGGTTCCTGTTGTGTCTGCAGTAAAGCACTGTGCAGCCTTTTCATTACCTCAGTCAGGTTTTTGTGTGTTTTGTTTGGTTTGGGGGGAGAGGTTTTGGCTGCTCCATGGTAAAGCCTAATTTTCTTTCAGAATGATTGAATGTTGTGTGGTGTTCTGTCAGTCTGAATTCATTGAGCTTACTTTGCGTCTTCTTGCTTTGTTTTTCCCCAAAAGACGACAACCGTGCACAGTGACTGAAGTGTTCCATTTTTGTTGGGTGCTCTTTGTTCATGCAAAAGGTAAGAGATTTGAACTGGATTAAATACTGCAGACCTGGTTTTGTTAGTCTTTGTCTCATATCAATCCTTAAACACTGGGCAGTTACAGGCCTTTGCAGAAGGGATCGTCTTGTTTTAATTTCCCCAGCTGTATGTTTTACTGCTCTTCAGAGGTAAGCTGTATGTTGACGGTAGCTTTTATGTGAAATATCGCTGTGATGTTTCCAGTATTTTGGCAATTTAAGCTGTAATTCCAAGGTAAAATTAGCTGAGAGTTTTAGTGAATTCATATTTAGAGATAGTTGTAATTAATATGAGATACAGATATATATTCACTAGGAACAAAGAATAATTTAAATTCCTCATAAGTTTCCAACAATGGTGATAATATTTAATAGATTTTTTTCTGTAACGTAGTAAGAATGTATCATAAAACCCAAGGTGTGATTACTTTCATGCTGTTATCACAGATAGCATTCTAATTCTTTTGATAACCTGCCCCCTCACCCTTTTAAAAAAATGTGCACACAGTCACTATATCAAATAATAATGTGCATTACTAAGTAGGTCTGCATATGTCTTTCTCACAAGGATGACTCTCCCTTGCTTTTTGGACATAACAGTGTATATGTAACTGTCTGGTTGCCTTGAAGACTCGGATTCCTTTCAAATACACAAGGGGAAATCCTCTGTTAATAGGATTCCATAGAAATAGTGCAGTGAAGAGACAGTATATTGCAATGTATGCGTAATTGTTGCAACGTATGTATAATCACTATTGTAAAAGCACCCTTAAAGCTAATATGAATAGCAAAGAATTGCAGCATTTTTTTCTTGATAATGACTGATGGGCCACAAGAGGGAACAGGAGTAAATCCTTTTGCACAAAGGATAGTGAAGCTCCCCAAAATTTTAGCCTTAAATTGTTCAGTCATCACATAATCTATAGTCTTTCTTCATCAAATCTGGTTGTTACGGTGTTTCTGCTTACCTGGGACTTCAGGTATGGCTTGGGTGAAAGTTCCCTGGGAATTCCGTATAAGTAAGACGCTGTTTTGAGGCAGATAAAGACAAAACTTATGCTGATAATTGAAGGAACTTTTGAAGATTCTTATCCATTAAAAATTTCCAGAGTTTTTATATTTTTCAGGACAACTTCTAGAATGCTAGTAGTCTCATTTCTAAAAGGAAAGGGAGAAAAGAAGGACTGTGGGGTTTTTGCTTTGAATTTTAAAGTAAATCAGTTATAAGGTTCGTGCAGCGTGCTGTGATTTCCTTAATTGGTTGCTTTGAGGATAGGACAGAGTAGGTTGTCACAGTATTGAATTATCTGGCACTAATTTTGTCCAGTACAGATTAGCCTTTCCTGCTACACTGTACCACAGAGCAGAAGGTTGTCAGCAAGTTCTTTTTGGAAGAGTTACCAGCAATATCACTGGACCATCACCATCGTCTCTTTGTGCAAAGATCGGGAAGGCTGTGGTATTGCACGGGTGCTGTACCAAACACCTGTGTCTGATGTAGAAGCTGTCTTTTCCAACAGGGTGCAAATTGTATGTTTCAGGGGAAGAGAGATTTCTCCTAAACAAGCATGTTACTTGCATCCTTGAAACACAGTATTATTTTACATCTTTTGTTTGTTTGTTTGTTTGTTTTCCCCTGCACTTCAGAGTAGTGCTCTCAAGCAGTATGAAATGTCTCTTTGCACTCCCCTGAGACCAGAGCAGAGTCACTACCATACCTCTTTCCAGTAGTCAGGACTTCACTTCGTTAGCACACTTGGGCAGCTGAGAGAGTAAGTGGGTCAGTCTGAAATGTCTCAAGTTTTTCTTTTGCTTGCTATGGAAACTCCACTTCTGTGGGTAGAGCAGCAAAAGCGCAAAGGGACTGATACGAGTCTTGTTCTTGCTGGATTCTTGGTTGGTATGTTTGAGTAGCTGCATCGTCAGTTAACTACGAGTTCACTGGTGAGCAGTTTCAGACATGTGAATTAACTTTGTAGACTGCAATACTGTGCTGATAACACAGCCAATTAAGCTGAAAAAAAAAACACAAACAAATTTACAGTATTGATGAACTATGAAATTACTAAGTGACTAGTGGTAACTTTATTAAAGTGTGGCAGTACAAAAATGTAAACTAAATGTTTACCATTTGAGGAATTAAATATTCCTGTTAAGTTTTGTTCACTGTGTTTTGAGGGTTGGCAGTAACCCTTATCATGGCAACTGCACATCAGCGGCAAGTTGAGGCTTGTCACCGTGATATTTCTGCACGCCTCAAGATCGGTGGTGCATTCAGTTCCACCAGTGCACAAAGTGCAGGTCTTGCTCGTACCTCTGGTACACGGTGCACGTAAGATACTGACTCTGTGTTTAGCGATAGTGCTGTTCTTGCCTACTATTTTTAGGAATTTATTTTTAAACTCTATAACTTATTTATTTAAAATGGCAATTCAAAAAAGATCTCTTGTTGCTGCACTGAGATAACTTCTTTATTAGTTCATGCTTGGTTGTTGTTGTGGTTTAACCCGGCCAGCAGCTAAGCACCACACAGCTGTTCAGTCACCTCCCCCCTCCCTCTCTGGGACAGGGGAGAGAAACGGGAAAATGAAGCCTGTGGGTTAAGATAGACACAGTTTATTAAGACAGGAAAATAATAATAATAGTACTACTACCAATAATGTGTACGAAACAAGTGATGCACAATGCAATTGCTCACCACCTGCTGACCGATGCCCAGCCTATCCCCGAGCAGCCGGCCCCCCCACCCCGGCTAGCCACCCCTATATATTGTTCAGCATGACGTCAGATGGTATGGAATACCCCTTTGGCCAGTGTGGATCAGCTGTCCTGGGTCTGTCCCCTCCCAGCTCCTGCTGCACCCCCAGCCTGCCTGCTGGCAGGACAGAGCAAGAAGCTGAAAACTCCTTGGCTTAGCGTAAGCACTGCTCTACAACAATTAAAACATCAGCATGTTATCAGCACTCTTCTCATCCTAATCCAAAACATAGCACCCTACCAGCTACTAGGAGGAAAATTAACTCTGTCCTACCTGAAACCAGGATAGTTGTGAAAGAGAGTGGTAAATTATTATCTGAAATGTCACTGGTTTAACAAATCACTTGTATGAACATACTGGTAATGTAAAATTAGATTTATTTTTGACTGCTGGCAGTAGCTATTGCCACGCTAGACTTTATGCTTATGAAATTGATCCTGTCATAAAAGTTACTTTAAGATACTGATTAACATTTTTCTGTTATATTTAGGAGTTTGATTTCTTTGTTGTGAACTTATTAATGATTTGGAAATAACTCTGATGAAAGTGTACAGATAACACAGATTTCATGTAGACGTCATTATTTTAAATAGTTCCAATTATCTACATTCAAATTATTTTTAACAAACATACAATCAGAAAACTGGATATAAATTTGAACAAACCGGTACGTTACTGGTAGAAGAGTAACAACATGTGTAGGAAAATGCTTTAATCATATATACATTTCGATGTGTCCTACATGAGTTTATTGCTATATGGTAGATCTCTTCTGGGAGCTGCCCCTATTTTTCATTGTGCATTCAGCTAACTGGTTAGGACTTTACCTGAAAAGAAGAGTAAAAGACTTATTAGTATTGAAAAAGTGATAGAAAATCGTACTGTACGTATAAATTCATGGAACTGTGATTTATGATATGAATTAACAGCATAGTTGATTTTACAACTGTTTTTAGCTCTGATCATTCCTCTAAAGGAATATCGCAAACCTAAATGAGTTTAGTAAAGAGTTAGGAATCTGAATATAACCTCTGTGAAAGGTGGTAAAAGAATATAAGTATTCTTTTCTACAGAAAGATGATGAACAAAAATTATATTAGAGGTATATAAAAGAAAAGTACATTGTAAACCAGATTAAAGATACACACTTGTAAAGACTTTTGTAAAACGTAAGAGAAATAAAGTTCAATGTATGTTTGTAATGAGCATGCCCCCAACAGAATTGGATTTGTTTTGAAGAATGGGGGGCTGTTGGACGGGTGCGGGGCTTGCTGTTCCCAGGACATCTGAACACTTGACTCTATCCTAGCAGGAGTTAAAGTTTTTTGCAACATTCCATAGCAATGCAAAATTGGGGAAAAGGATAGTCTCAGTCAAAACCCATTCTTCCCCTTACACGACTTCAGAACAACATTCCGCCTCGGGGAGATGGAGTAAGACTCTGTTGAAGAAGTAACACTGCCAGGCACTGGGGCTTGTGTTCCCAGAGTCAGGGTAACAAAGTTTTTTCCTTAGGGCATTTCACATTAGTTCATGCTGCTTCAAGTTACTTATGCACTGATTGATCAGGTTACTGTGAAAGAGGGAGCCTGCAGTATGCTTATCAGCATCTCTGTAAGGTTTGTTTTCAAAACAGCACAATGTATTTGAGTTCCTGTATGATTGCTGCTGTTCCTGAAAATGTATTTTATCATTATATTTGCTATATGTTAGTAAGTGTGTGTCTGTTTTACTCCCTGTGTTTCTATCCAGATATTTCGAATCTTAGTCACCCAGATCTGTGCTTCAAAGATTCCATTATTGATTGCAATACAAATCTCAGTAGTTTTTTGTAAAGTAATTATAAATCTATGCTAATTTTAACTAATTTCATGTGTCTTTCTGAAATTAAAGGTAATTTTCCTATGATCAGTGATGACTTGGTCAATTCCTACCATCTCTTGTTATGTGCTTTGGATCTAGTATACGGAAATGCTCTGCAGTGTCCTAACCGTAAAGAACTCCTGAATCCTAATTTTAAAGGTACGTTGAAAAAAAAAAGTCTTTATCCGAAGTCTGCAGGAATTTCTTAGGCTGCTGAAATGAGTATGAACATACATAGTACAGAATAAATAAAGTAATACTAATTTGAAATATGTGGGAATTATTATTTTCTCTGTCTGGCCACACAGTTATATTCCTACTAATGTCATATGTGATAACAGACTATCGAATTCTGTAAATAGTATATTAAGTCAAGGACTTATATACTCTGGAAATACCACTGAAGGAGTTTCCAATCTAAACACTGCTGTTAATGATGTGTTACCGTCAGTGGAAGGGTTTATAATGACACAGTCCTTGTTGGACACAGTCAGACCAGAGGGCGCCCAGGAGGCAGCTGTTTGGAAAGCTCCACTGCTCAAAAACAAGGCTGGCACCTTGATTGTTTACGTTGAGTGGGCACTCTACAATTAGTTATTCTTTCAAGGGAACTAATTAGTTTACCATTTTAATTTCACACTACCTGAGACCACACAGCACAGAATTTTAGTTTAGTAAGAAGATAGGGTATGAATTTGCAAAATCAAATAATACACTGTTCTTAATTGTAGGTCTACCTGAAGACTTTCACAGTAAGGATTATAAAGTGTCATCTGATCCTCCCTGCATCATTGAAGAACTGTGTTCATTACATTATGGATTAGTTTTAGAAGCAAAAGGCATAAAGGAACATTTTTGGAAGCCATATATTCGGAAACTTTTTGACAAAAAGGTTGGTCAGTACATTTCTGATGTAGAACAAAATCTCCTTAGTCATTATCTTCAGGACTTTTTCAAGAACTGAAATGTCCATCCTTTGCTCTTAACTGTCTTACAGCTTTTAAAAGGAAAAGATGAAAATCTGACTGGATTTCTAGATCCTGGAAACTTCGGCGATAGCTTGTGAGTCAACTTTATTTGTGGTTTGGATTGCGTTTTTATCCCCTTGAATTGTAACACAATCGCACTTGCATTACTCTTGTGTATTAACATTAATGCTAGCTAGTTGATTTGCATATTTATTAGTGTTTATGTATTACATTGAATTGTGTTTCAGTTCCTTTTCTTTGAGGTGGTATGGCCTGAGGCATAAGAGGAATGATTCCTTAGTATAGTGTTACTTTATGTCTGCTTTTATTCTGGTTTCTATGTTTCCTTGATTTTTTTTGTACATAATTGTAAATGTTAGGAAGAAAAAGCTGTGGTGGCACACTGAGTGGGGCTCAAGCCTGAGGGAAAAATCAGGTTTGGTGTTTATTCCTTTTTAAACCTAGAGATGCTATGAGTAGGACTTACTGTTTTCTTTTAAATGGTATGAAAATGGCAACTGCAGTTTATGGTGCTGTGATGAGTAAGGTTGGAGGAGTTTCCAGCCAAACACCAGCTCCCAGTATTATGTTCCTCCCATGGCCATACCAAACGGCAAGCCAGCAGATATAATGGAAAAATAATGTTCTTGCCGCTGTCATGTTTTAGATATTGTCGGTTTTAAATGGTTAAAATAAGTTCTGAGGTAGACTTCTGACAGGCCAGAAATGTGCTCATTCACTAAACAGGTAAACGAAGCACTAAATAAAGGGGTTTTTTGTCTGTCTTTTCCTCTCTGTTGTAGCAAAGCCATCAACAAGGCTTACGAGGAGTACGTCTTGTCAGTAGGAAATCTGGATGAGCGAATCTTTCTTGGGGACGATGCAGATGAAGAAATTGGAACTCTCACAAGGTGCTTAAATACAACTTCAGGAATGGAAACAGCTGAACGAGTACAAGTGAAGCATAATCTGCAGCAACACTTTGACAGGGTGAGTCTGACATGGTCTGTTGCTGTTTTTATGGAGAAGGCATTGAGTTAGTCTGTGTCTGGTTGTAACAGATGCTAAAAAATCACCATCTTTATTGGAGAAGCTGTTCCGGCAGTGTACACAGCATCACTGAGTTACATTTTGCAACTGCTTAGATGTATTGTTTAATTTTGTGGGGGGTTTTGGACAGTATTTCTCCATGCAGAAAGCAGACATATTTATCTGTGATTACAGAACACCAAAATGTTCCTGAAGATGGAAAAAATATCTTAAAGGAGAAGGGATATGAGGCAGGTAGCTGAAGGATGTGAGCTCTATCAGTACAGTTAGATCAGAGAGCACAGAAGGGTAACGCAGGCTGGAGCACAGAAATGTGATCTTTTTCCAGCTTGACAGTTGGTTGATGGCTTTCAACGTTCTTGAGGACAAAAATAAAAAAAAAAATACTTTCTGCAACAGAATGGAAGTGCTAATTGTTTCTGCTACATTCAGGAGGACTTTTTTTAATCTAAGAGTCACCCTTGCTGACCGGAAACCCTGGCTCAGTACAGTTTTCCTACAAGCTTCAGCTGCCTTTGGTACTCAAAGGATGGGAGGGGACTGCTGACGTTTTTTAGTTAGGCCTCTGTTGTGGTTTAGCCCGCCTGGCAGCCAAACACCACACAGCCGCTCGCTCACCCTCCCCCCTCCCTCTCCAGGATCAGGGAGAGAAACGGGAAAGTGAAGCCTGTGAGTTGAGATAAAGACAGTTTATTAAGACAGGGAAAAGAATAACAACAACAATAATAATAATAATAGTATTAATAGTAATAATGTGTACGAAATAAGTGATGCACAATGCAATTGCTCACCACCCGCTGACCGATGCCCAGCCTATCCCCGAGCAGCCAGCCCCCCCTCCACCCTGGCTAGCCACCCCTATATATTGTTCAGCATGACGTCAGATGGTATGGAATACCCCTTTGGCCAGTTTGGGTCAGCTGTCCTGGGTCTGTCCCCTCCCAGCTCCTGCTGCATCCCTAGCCTGCTCGCTAGCAGGACAGAGAGAGGCTGAAAAGTCCTTGGCTTGGTGTAAGCACTGCTCTACAACAATTAAAACATCAGCATGTTATCAGCGCTCTTCTCATTCTAATCCAAAACATAGCACCTTGCCAGCTACTAGGAGGAAAATTAACTCTGTCCTAACTGAAACCAGGACAGCCTCTTTCGTGCTTCACTCCAGTATCTGCATTTCAGTGTGAGGTCATTTCGTCTCTGTTTGTGCATTCGTACACCAGCATTTGATACCAACATCCTGGTGACAGAGATAAAGTCATTGCTGGCGACTGAGACATAACTCGTTTGGGTTGTTTGATTCCTAGTCTTTTTCCCCAGATATATATTGTAACAAGTTAAAGAATTCTAGAGACCGACACTTCTAGGTTGTAAGCTCTGAATTTTGTAACACTGGACAGTTGTGTGCTTATTTTCTGTCTTTTTAGTCCAAATCCCTTAGGATTACAACCCCGCTTACCGGCCGCAAGTACATTAAAGAGAGCAACCCGTATGTGACGCCTGTTTCCATAGCGACATACAGCTTGAGCCGCCTTCACACCATGCTGGCCGGGCTGAAAAATGCCCCCAGTGAAAATCTGGAGCAAATATTCAGGTAAGTTTGATGTTTATATTATATGATGTTTGATAACCAAAAAAAAATGTTTAAAAAGTAGGGTTATAATAACAAATGTTATTGTGAGATAGTGTAATTTAAAATGCAAAATCATGAAAGGTTCTGTAGTAATATAAGAGCCAGAGGGATACTAAGCTTTCAAAACACTCTTTTCTTTATTTCTGTGCCTTTGTCCTTGAGAGATTGACAGCTGTAAGAAAACACAACATTTTAAACCCAACTTTCTGAGCTTCTTGAACAGCAAACTGCTAATAGATTTTCTTCAAGGCTTTTCTTCTTACTTAGCAAACCTCACCACCTAGCAAGTCACTTCATACTGGAGGAATTAAAAATATTTTTTTTCTCCATGCAGATAAACTTTTACCTTAGGTACTATGTATTTTAATCCACTTCTTGTATCACGTGGAAAATGCTGTTTAAGTATTGAACCCTTACAATGAAAACATGTATTTACTACAATACGTACAATAATAATACTACACTGTGGGTGTTTTACAGCTACACACGTGTGTATTTGCAGTCCTGTCTGAGATATTTAAAGCTTCATGCTTTAATCATATTATCCAAATTGTAGATTTTGGTTTTGTTTTTTTTTTTTTTTTGGTCTTAGTAGGAATAGGACTTTGAAAATGTTTAATTTGTATTTTCAGGGCATGTTCCAGAGATCCTTCTCAATCTATTGCAAGCAGAGTAAAAGAAATGTGTGAACTCTATTGCCAGAGCATGCAGTCTGAAGGAGAATTCAGTAATTTTTCTAAAGGTAGGAAACATTTCAGTTACATAAATAGAGATTAAAGTGCATTTAAAAATGCTGATCTCTTTTAAGTAAACTTTGTGTTTTTATAGAGGCTCTGCTTTAGCACAAGAATATTTTTTCTATTACTTCTGTCTTTTCCTGGTATTCTTAACACATGGCAACATTCAACCCTGTAAAAACTTTCATAATTAAACTTGGCTTAAATCATTGGAATTTGATGATACTTCCAAGTTCTACAGAAGGGAAAGAAAAAGCCCTCTCAAGGGTAGAATGGCTTGGGTTGGAAGGGACCTTAAAGATCATCTAGTTCCAAGCCCCATTGTGAGAGGGTACTACTTTTCATCTCAAGTCTAAGAATATTGATAGCATGAGTTTTTGTAACAGTAAGGAAAAACCTGACTCATTGCATTTTTCAAAATTCCTACAGCAAATTTGGCTTAAATACAAGTTAGTTCGGTTAGTACAGATATTAATTAAAATCTTGCTAGTATAAACACAAAGTATTTATTTGCAAAGCTGTCAAGATTTGTGAAGTGAGCAAAGATGGATTGTAAATTATGAAGATGCTCTTTGTGTCTGTTCCTGTCAACACAGTCGCTTCAGTGTTTTCTGTTGGATAGGGGAGAGATACCACAGTTAGTGTTAAGTTTTTAATGTTAGTCAGATTTATTGTAGCCCCTGCCGCACAGAAATCCAAGTAAATTATCTTAAGCTAAAACAACTAATGATTTTTGAATTCTATTTCATGATATTTCTATTTAAAATTCCTGCAGATGTGGCCAGTAAGCATTTTCGTCGTGCTGAGGTACTGTACTACAAGGTTTTGGAGTCGGTTATTGAGCAAGAGAGGAGGAGACTGGGAGACACTGACTTATCTGTAAGGAAAACTAATCAAATTGTGCCTCATTTTAAAGTTGGATCTGTAACAAGGAAATCAGTTGTAGAGCATGACAAACTGCTTTTTTAAATGAGGGTAAATTTCTGAAAAGTAGCCTCAAAGTGTACCTTAATTAAAGAAAAACTGTACAAGAAATCATTTGTGTTTGCAAACAAAAAGGATAAATAAAATTTTTAAAGAGTAAAAGATGTCTCATTTTGGATTATGTTCTGTCACCTACAAATGCAGATCTTTTTTTAAACGCCTGATACTCTTGCTGCTGAGACAGAACAGAAAGCATTTTACTGTTCTATAGTTACACTGTAAATTAAGCACTACAATGTGCAATTCTTTTGCAGGCAATACTGGAGCAAGATGTGTTTCACCGGTCTCTGCTGGCGTGTTGCCTTGAGATCATTACCTTTACCTATAAGCCACCTGGAAACTTCCCCTTCATCATTGAAATATTTGACATTCCAGTTTATCATTTTTATAAGGTACAGTGTGTAACAGTTAAGAAATGCTGATCAAGTCATGCATGCTCTTGCCTTGTATTAAGTAATCTCCTTACCTACATGTTAATTTGTACTTTAACTCTTCATTCTCAGTTTTTACCCTTTTTGTGTTGAAAGATATATTATTTTTATAGCTGGCTGTCATTCTGGGATGTAGCTTGGGCATTTAAAAATCAAAATACTGTTTCTCAGTTTAACACAGGAGCAGTGTGCCCAAATAATAACTAACAGAGTATCATTTCATCTTGAACCAGCTAATGAGCTGTTGTAGCAGCTATTCTGAAACAGTGCGTGACATGTTTTATTGTTTGTTTAGAAAAATACCAATACCTATCTTCTGATAAACCAGCAGGACAACAGCTGATTGAACCATAGTGATGCAGCCTGATACTTCTACTAGTCTCTTCCCTGAAAATTAGGAATTAGAGCTTTCTGTAAGAAGAAACACATGAAAACAAGTATATTACACTTATCACTCACTGTTTATTTAGTATTATGTGGAGTTCATAATTCTCTGCTTTACAGGTAATCGAGGTTTTTATTAGAGCAGAAGATGGACTTTGCCGGGAAGTAGTAAAACACCTTAATCATATTGAAGAACAGATCCTGGAAAGCATGGCATGGAAGCAGGAATCCATATTGTGGGACAGAATCAGAGATAATGAAAACAAAGTTCCTAGTTGTGAAGAGGTAGGCACTTCTTTACATTACATAACTTCACATAGTCTTACTATTCAGACAGGATAAGAGAGAGTGGACACAATAGCTTGTACAATCGCTACACGGGTTTTAAGTTAGTTTTTCAATGCTCTTCATTGTTTCATTTTCTTCCATATACTTTGCCATTCAAATGTTTTAGGTTAGAAGCTTTTAAAAACTTGTTAGGCAGTGAATCTGTGATAGAGACACTTTAATAAAAGTACAATTATTTTAGGTACTGCCACCTCAGTATTTTGAGAGATCTGCTGCGAACAGTGTTGTAGGTTCTCCACTGACGCCAAGACGAATAAACGAGGTTCGTGCTGAAAGTGGAGGACTTGGAAAAGGTGAGATTTTTAAAGCATAACACATTTATTGTTCTTAGACCACACCTTTAGTTTACAAACCTAAATGGCGTTACAGAAGGAAGCTACTCTGGCGCTGTACAATTAGTTGCGAAACTTGTAAATGGTATTTCTATTGCAACTCATGTAGTTAAGTCCGATGCTTAAGATACATTTGTTATTTCAAATCAAAATAGTGTTTTGTTAGGGTGGTTTCAGGGTTTTGTGTGTATGAACAGTGTGTATGTATGTGTGTGTAGACAAATATGTAAATACATATATTCATATGTACACATAATCAGTAGCCCCTAAACAGTTTGTTTTATTGTTATACCAGAATAGAAGCTCTGCTATATATTTACGTCTGTGAAACCTCATTTTTTTTCTGGGAAAAAAAATAAAACATAATATGTTAGTTTAGAAAAATATTGAACACTGTCATCTGTAAGAGTGATTTGTAAGCAACAAATGTAGACAGCTTTTTAAAAATACTTCCAGAAGAACTTTGGCTGACAAGTTTTGGTTCTTATTAGATTTCTTTCATATATTTGTATAATAAGGGATTATACAAGAATTAAATGTGTGTATATATATATATATTTAATTATTTTTTTAAAATCCTCAGGCCTCTCATCTTCTCCCACGACTCTGTATGACAGATACAGTTCTCCTACAGCCAATCCCACCAGGAGAAGACTGTTTGTTGATAACGATAATACCTCTGACAACGGAACTCCAGTAAGAGTTTCCCAGCAGCCCGTGGTAAATACGGTGCCTGTGCAGAACATGAATCCCGAAGCAATGTCCGTAACTCCTGTGCCTGGCCAGACGCTGGTCACAGTGGCAACTGCCACCGTAACAGCCAATAACGGGCAAACTGTTACAATACCTGTACAAGGTAAGGGAAAAGCAACAGTAGGATTAGGCTGGTTCCCATCAGAGTATTTGTACGCAGAAGAGTACATTAGGGAGAACAGCATGCCAGTGGCAAAAAAGCAGGTTTAAAAATTAATAATTGGGGAAAAATCGTATGCATAGGTGAGCAGAATTTAGAGACAGAACGCTGACAGCACAAAGATCTTCTGACTGCCAACAACTGTTTATTAAACTTAGGTATTTCAATAACCCTTCCTTCCTCAACTGGCAGGGGAAGAAAGTAGCATTATTATTAAAAATTAGTTAAATTCCATTATATTCTTGTCTTCTTATGATAAAAAGTCCAAAGCATTTTGATGAAACAATTTCATATCTATAATATGCTATATAAGCAACTAATAAAAGAATTACTGAATTACTAAAACAAACAAAATATCATTCATACCACCAAAACTTGCTCTCATTTCAGACTCTTTTTCTTAAATTACAGGTATTGCCAATGAAAATGGGGGAATAACTTTCTTCCCAGTCCAGGTAAATGTAGGAACCCAGCCTCAAGCTGTCTCTGGCTCCATTCAGCCCCTCAGCGCCCAGACTCTTGCTGGTACCCTGAACGCCCAGATGACTGGGGCAACATTACAGCTACCAGGCCAGGTAACTGTGCAGCAGATCTCTCCTGGAGAGCAAAGACAAACCCAGCAACTTGCCACTGCCACATCTGTCAGGCCCCGGAAGATGGGCTCGCTTTCACTCTTCTTTAGAAAGGTACTTTTCAGTCTGATTTGTGCTTTGTTTAGTTTGTATTGCGGTAGGTCCTCTATGATTTAAAAATATTTACTTATTTTTAATAATGGTAAGAGAATATTCAGTTTAAAAGTTAATGCATACCTTAAGTCTATTCGGATACATATCTTATGGTATGCAGACCATTTTGCACTGGCAAGGGAGTAGATTAACACTGCTCTAGTTGTGGAGTAGCAGCCAGCAGCTGCTTAAAGGTGTCCATTTTCTTTAAGGCTCTTTAAAAGAAAGAAATTCATCTTTGAGATGTTCTTATTTATTCAATACAGTGGTTATGTGGTGCTGTTCCTGCACTGCAAATAATTCCAGAATTTAAGCTTCAAACAAATGCTTTCTTAGCATCAATACCAGTAAACACAAAAGTTAAATTTAGTTATTCTTCTTTTGACTTACCATTTGCACAAGTTCTACAGGCTGTACAAGTCTGAACTGTGCTTTAGCTTGGATGAGAAAAGCAGTATTGATGTGCTCCTAAGCATAGTCTCAATTTCAACAGGTGTATCATTTAGCTAGTGTTCGTCTACGGGATCTCTGTGTCAAACTCGATATATCTGATGAGCTGCGGAAAAAGATCTGGACTTGTTTTGAGTATTCCTTGGTGCACTGCCCTGAAATCATGATGGACAGACACTTGGATCAGCTGCTCATGTGTGCCATCTATGTAATGTCTAAGGTAAGGTGAATAAAAACACCTTTTTTAAGGCTTAATATGCTATGACTACAAATTCCTCAAACAACCTACCCAAGAAACAACCACCCCTAAAGAAATCATGGGGAAAGAAAAACCAGAAACAATTTTAATCTTGTCTGTTTGTCTATCCTTAGGTTACTAAGGATGACAGATCATTTCAGAACATTATGCGCTGCTATCGGACACAACCACAAGCCAAGAGTCATGTAAGTACAGTTAATATTAAATGATGTTATTAAATGATGTGGCTTCTGGTTAATTAAATGCCTTTGGGAATGTAGAGATTTTCAAAGTAAGACAATGTTAAATATACGCAGTCTGTGAGCACTCTCCTTAAAGACAGAGTCAAAATCCTGCACTACCAAAAGCTTTTTATGCTAAATTATATCTATAGTTGAAAATATTTTCACTTACAAGCTACAGCACCAGTGCCTAGTGAATAATCATCATTGTAGGAGGCTGTATTTTCCCCTGTAGGAAACAATCTGATACCACAGAGAAGTTTTCTAAAAAGCAGCTCTATCATGCATCCTATTGTTCCCTGACTATGTAACCACACATTTAATCATACTTCCCGTGTTATGCTCCTGTTTTTCCCTGCAGGTGTATCGGAGCGTCCTGATAAAAGGCAGGAGACGACGACGACAGTCTGGCAGCAGCGATAGTAGCAGCCAGCAGAACTCACCTACGGACAGAAGTAAAGAGAAAAACAAAGAAAAAAGTGAGTGTTTCCAAACTGCATGTGTTTTTAATCCCTCTTCCGAAACATTATGCATGGAGTACAAGTTGGATTTTGTGTTGCCCCACACCAAACAGATCCTTCTTTGGTACACTTGGATACACCTAAGAACATACTCTTAACGAGTTGCTAACTCGAGCTCAATACTACATTTGAAGCAGGACCATTTGAATCAGTCACTGCATAGCTTAGCTTCAGTTCACCACAATGGCAGCCTGAACTCTTGAGATAAGCTGGTACGCCAAGGAACACGTCTTTGTGAATCAGGGAAGACCAGTGCTGGCCCCTGTTCAGCTACTCATTTACTTACAACCATCATGGAGCTGCAGCAGTTTCTTTTAATGTTTTAGCTGAGAAGCAGTAGCTGTCTGGCTTCGTAGCTAAGAACAAACCAGCCGCCCACAGCATCTATTTTAGCAAATCTGTTGTCTCCGAAGTGTAGATGAGTCTTTCCTTGACATTTGAACTAACACATTTTCCTCAAATGACCTTCTGCACAGGAAAGCAAGTAACTAATGCTGTATATTCTTACCACCAGCTACTTAATAGATGACAGTATAAATGTAGATCTTAATGTTTTCTGTCACAGAAAGGTGGCAGGGAGGGGAAAAAAAAAGGTACATACTGTTTGCAACTTCCCACATTAAACCAGCAGGAAGTACTACCAAGACATCTATTCCTATCAGTGGCTGACAAAAGACTGACATTCCTTATTTGAAATTGTGCCAGCTGACAACAAGAGCAAGCTACTGTTAAAATTATAGCAAAATTCCTGAGAAATGGAGTTTTAGCTGAGCTTAAAGCCTGTGTCTGTACATATACTCAGCAGGTATATCTTGAACAACATACTGCTTTTTTGTAAGGAAGGATGCTAAGGCAACAAAATCACGATCTCCGCTATCAACACCAAATTCAGGGTCACCGTACTGCAATTTAACAATGTGGAATGCAGCTCTTGTGTGCAGCTGACTGTCTGGGATCGGAATGATTGAAATGCCCAAGGCAGTTGTGACTGAATAAAGCAGAGCTTGCTCTTGTCTCTTCAGCTAGCAGAGACTCCAGCCCCGTGATGCGATCCAGCAGCACCCTGCCTGTACCTCATCCCAACAGCGCTCCCCCTACGCCGACCCGGCTGACTGGTGCCAACAGCGACACTGAGGAGGAAGAGCGAGGGGACCTTATACAATTCTATAACAACATCTATATTGAGCAGATTAAAGAGTTTGCCCTGAAGTATACTTCAAATGGGGTAAGTTAACTCTGCTTTTCATTAGTAAATACATCTTGTTTTGTTGTACATGCAGTAAAATACTCTTAGCTAACCTCATTTTAAGGGAAGCAAATTCAAGGGCTTTTTTTTTTTTTTTTTTACTGACAATAATTTCAGTTCAAGGACATACTCTGGTGCTGAAATATTAAGCACTTCTGTTAATTAATCACGTATGAAATACACAACACCAAGCCATGTCATCCACCAGCCTCGGATACGGTTAAAGTAAGTAAAATATTAGTATGGCCTAGAAGTATGACCGAACTTGCCCATGTTCTAAATAGGTAAGGGTATGACCTAAGTTTGGAAAAAAAATCTAAACCATGCTTAAGGTGACAAACTTACAAAAAGCCTTACTGTAGGTAGCTTACTGAGATTAGACAGCTCGTATTGAATGCTTTTTCTTTTTCCCTTGAGCAGACCGATTCTCCTCCGCTCTCGCCCTACCCGTTTGTAAGAATCGTCTCCCCGCGCAGAATACAGCTGTCCCACAATCACCCAGTATACATCTCGCCACACAAAAATGAGCCTACTCTCTCTCCTCGAGAGAAAATATTCTATTATTTCAGCAGCAGCCCATCTAAGGTAAGACTAAAGTGTTTTAGTTTGATTTTACAAATCCTTAATTCTACCTTTTCTTTTTGGTAGTGCAACTAGAGAAAGTCGAACAATACAAACAGAAAAATGTGTTGTACAAGGTGTACTTTGTCACCTAACGCTCTCCAAATTGACAGTTCACATATCTAAGAAGCTATAAAGCAATTAGGTGTCCAAGTTACTTCTGTACTTGGAAAAGTTACCCTTTGTAATGGTACACATGGAAGACTCAAGAGGCATGGCCATGGTGCCATTTGCTTTCAGGTAACAGGATGGGTGATTTGGCATGAAGACACTTGACGGAGTAGAACACTAAGTATGGTCATACCCTCTTAACTGCTTAGTAGGGGAAAAATGTCTCGATGTGAACAGACTTACCAAGTGAATACGAAACAGGCTGCATAAATCCTGTGATATATGGTCACCAAGAATGGAGTAGAAGTCTTCCTCGGGAAGCATCTTCATGCAGGATCGGAACTGCTGCATCTGTGGTGTGAGATAACATGTCATAACTACAGCAGGAAGGCCTTTCACCTCTATGTGCACAGCACCAGAGCACCAAAAAAGCTTGTACAAAGGGCTTGCTTGAGAGAGAGCAATACAGTGGTCAAAAGGGTTACTTTGTTACAGCAAGTGCTTTGTATAATTGCCAGAAATAAGGCACATGTGAGATCACAGTAAAGGGATTAAAAAAAACTTCACTTTTTTGGTAGCCGCATGTTGTGGTTTAGCCTGGCTGGCAGCCAAACACCACACAGCCGTTCGCTCACCCTCCCCCCTCCCTCTCTGGGATGGGGGAGAGAAACGGGAAAGTGAAGCCTGTGAGTTGAGATAAAGACAGTTTATTAAGACAGGGAAAAGAATAACAATAATAATAACAATAATAATAGTATTAATAGTAACAATGTGTACGAAATAAGTGATGCACGATGCAATTGCTCACCACCCGCTGACCGATGCCCAGCCTATCCCTGAGCAGCCAGCCCCCCCTCCACCCCGGCTAGCCACCCCTATATATTGTTCAGCATGACGTCAGATGGTATGGAATACCCCTTTGGCCAGTTTGGGTCAGCTGTCCTGGGTCTGTCCCCTCCCAGCTCCTGCTGCATCCCTAGCCTGCTCGCTAGCAGGACAGAGAGAGGCTGAAAAGTCCTTGGCTTGGTGTAAGCACTGCTCTACAACAATTAAAACATCAGCATGTTATCAGCGCTCTTCTCATTCTAATCCAAAACATAGCACCCTGCCAGCTACTAGGAGGAAAATTAACTCTGTCCTACCTGAAACCAGGACACCGCAATAATGAGAGATAATTCTGCCTTTTTTTTTCCTGCTTCTCCCCAGAGGCTAAAGGAAATTAACAGCATGATTAAAACAGGAGAAACTCCAACAAAGAAGAGAGGCATTCTCTTAGAAGACGGTACCGAAGCACCAGCTAAGCGGATCTGTCAGGAAAATCACACCGCTCTGCTAAGACGACTACAGGATGTGGCAAATGACAGGGGGTCTCACTGAGGTCAGTCATCCAGCACGGGAATTCCCTCTCTCCTGCTGCATGGGGCCAGGTAGCTTCATGCATCGCACTGGTTCACCGAGCCTTGCAAACACCAGGCTGTCGTCTTTTGTTGTCTTTCCACCTCATGACTGCCTCCTGCCAGACTGCGCTGAGCCTTTGGATGTGGCAGGAAGCGGCAGGAGGCGTCTCCTACGATGCCTGGGACACTGAGGATGCATTTCAAACTGCAACTCAAACTTGCCCCATCATTAAGCTAATTATAAGGCAAGTGAGCTGTCTTCAGGCTTTGGCTTGAGAAAGCAGTTAAAAAGCTTTTTATTACTTGGAGGATGCATCCCTAACACAGCTTTCTTACCTTGCAACAGGTATTTAAATCCATTTGCTCTAACCAGTCTACTTACACTGTTTTTGTCAGTGCTTTACCTTTTCAGCTTTGGACAAGGAAGTTATGTATGTATCAGACATGGGAGCACGGTGCCAAGATGCTCATATTCAAGGGGGTCTTTTTTTTTTATATATAACATTAATGACCTCCACAAAAATAATGACTTAGGTGATTTTCTAGAAAATCTAGTTGTTCCCCTTGGAAAAGGAAGCTAGCTTAATTCAGGGCTCAAAACAAAAAAAATTCCTATCTGAATGGATACTTTTACATTCGGGATGTTCTGTGTGCCCCTGAAAACCATCACATTATTTCGCTTTAACGTTTGGGCACCTTGTATAAAAGTAGCTAATTTTGTTATGCATTGTTTTTAGCTGTGCAATGTTTTAAAGTGAACTCTTGTTCAAAAGGTGGCACTTTTGATAGGGCTGTGAAGCATCATTTTTAAGGCAGATTAGTTTTGCTGTATATTTGCAATGGCACTTTCTAAATGTGAATTTTTTTTTTTTAAAAGGCTGACTTCAGATATTTTTCTTTATTGAAGCAATTTGACTTTTGTATTTATTTTCAAATTGACATCCTATAGCTCCCCTCTTCAGCAAATGGCATTAAGAATTAATTTTAACTTAATGTGCATGCAGTAATGAATGCAGGAAGCTAGGGATGTTTATGAGCATATAAAATGCCTTGAAAAAAAGCAATGTTTCTGCATATTGTTCTTTTTGAGAGTCAGGAACTGGCCATCTTACTTATTCAGGAGGAAGGTAGCCTCAACCCCTTAAAAACATATACTTAGCTTTTTGTTGCTTGGTTTTAAAGGACAGAGGGGTTGTTTTGTTTTGTTTTGTTTTACGGACAAAAATCAGGCTGCCGGGGAGAGAAATCCCTCCCCTACTAACAGGATCAGCAAGCACTGCATGTATCAATTAGACCGACTAATTGTTTTCATTTAAAATAATTCTAAAATACCAACCTTGTTGGTATGCTTAAGTCCTTTCCTAATACCTGGCGTGCTATACTATAGCGATTTACTCATTTTCAATGACAACTGGGGGACAGTGTTGCTGTTCAATGTAAAATTTAGCACATACTGATTCTATAAGTTTTTATAGTGAAACAAAAACATGATGTTTTCACTCACTCCTGCTCCTTTGAATAATGGGAAGGTTTAGGACTTAATTTCACTGTAAATTCAATTAAGGTAAAATAGAAGCATCTTTCATTCTTACCTGTGTAACGAAGGCTGAAGTCGAGCAGCTGTGTAGATGTTTCTGTAAAAATATTTATGAAGTTGTCAGACAATTCTTGTTACTTTGTACCATTTACATTACCTTGTATGAAAATATTGCAAGTGTATTTTTCAATAAAGAATTTATAAACTCACAATAATGCTCACGTGAAAAAAGCTTCTTATGTGCAAAGCCAAAAATAGCATGCGTCTATCAAAGGCTACGTTTGACCAGTTGGCGCATAAAGAAAATATCAGAACAGTGACACAGCTGAGAGCTGTAAGGCACATGATGTGCTTCAAGAAGAACTTCAGACAAACACTGCAATTAATGGTTTAAAATAATAAAAAATTGCGCTTACTGGTCACACAAAGTGAAAAGGCTTTACCCTTGCCCCAGTTTAGTCACTGTGTTTTGAGTTTCCTCACGTTGCTCTGTTGTAACTTGGTGCCTGCAGGAGGGGAGGACCCGGCCCTGCCTTACCTGGGCGTCACTGCAAGCAGTCGCGGGCTGGTGGTGGCCACATGGGCTGGTGGTGGCCACACTCCTCTTCCTGGTGGAGGCGGCGGTGGCAGGACAGGGGCTCTGTGCCAGAAGAGGACCCCAGAACGACAGCAAGCTGATGCTGCCTCCTTTCAGGTGCTTGTAACGTAACAGAACACATTTTAGTCCAAGGAAAGCAGAAATATTTTCATAAACACTAGCCTCTGCACTCATACTTGAACTCAGTTAGGGAGATTTGTAATCATGTTGCTAAGAGCTGTTTGGACCAGTAGCAGCCAGATACTATTTTTACAACTACGTACTGGTTTTTCTCTGCATTTAGTTAGTTTTCTTTTTCCATTTCTCTTTCTGAAACATTCTTTACAGAATGCAGAATTGCAAAGATGATACTTAGAAGTGTTTTTCAAAATGCCACTTCAGCAAAGCAGTGCAAGGACAACTTTTTTCAGTTAATTTTTCATTAGATGACATACCAGCACTAGGAGCTGTAACAGCTAACTTGTGGAAAAAAGGCTTTTGTATCAGCAGTACTTACTTGCCTACCTTGCTCCTGGAACAGCTCCTTTTAATACGCAAGCTGATTCTAGAAGACCCAGTTATTCTCTCCTCTTTTTCGACCTAAAAAAAAAAAAAAAGATTATTCAGATTATTTATTCTAAACTAAAAAAGTTCAGCATTCTTTAAATATAATTGTTTTCACATCAGCAAACTGCTATTAACATGGGTTTCACTGAGAGAAACCCAGTAACAGCCTAGCCACCCAGCCTACAGCTGTCCGTAACAGCTCAAAGATGAAACATGCTCAAACTACCACCATTTTTACTAATTCCTTTCATCATCATTTGTCATTGCTTTTACTAGTCTTTAATTGTTTTCTAAACCCCAGCAACAACTGCACAAATAAAACAATCATAGCCACATCTCCAAATTGCCATTGGGCTATGGATTTGCTCCATATTGATTTACCTCTGCCTCCACCCAACACCATCGGTAGTTCTGGGGATAAAATTACTTTTCTGCTTTATATACCACCATGAATTAAGCTTTGTCTATCCTGCTGCAGCCGAAATAAAAGAGCAGCCCAAAATTAGAAGGGATTAAACTTCTAAGCAAGTCCTTCAATTAAGTGGCTTAGGAAATTTGCAAGTCAGTGATTTATTACAGAGCCTTCTGAATAATATAAGTAGATAAAAACCATCACCTGCCAGTTTAACACTGGTTCTGTCTCCCTGCCTAGCTGGCACATTATGCTCAGCCAAAATTCCAGGCCCATTTTCTGTTTCACACCAGAGTCTCTGTTCACTGAACCTTTCACATACTGAATTTCAAGTATTTAAATCTCAATGCCCCAGAAAAGCATAAGACGAACAGCATCAAGACAATTAATGCTCACAGTATTTTAGCAGCTTCACTGCAGGCCAGCGCATGGGCTCTCAAAATACTTTCCCCACAAGTTTTCCTTGAAACAAAACCACACCACCACTTTCTGTGCAATACAAGCTCAGCTTTCCGATCAGTTACTCCATTTCTGTCTCCTAGTGCAAGTTCCAACAGACCTGTGACAATTCCAACACACTTGCAATTCCTTAGCCCATCAGAGTCTGAAATACACAGGCTAGCAGGGGCACCGATGCCACACAGAAGTGACACGGTCAGTGACAGAGCCGTATTTTTCCTTTGCACTGAGTTACAAGGAAGTCCAACATTCCTCTCACAAGTTTTTGCAAGTTCAACACTGCCTTCAAGTCCCCTTTCAGTATGGCTGTACCCATTCTAGAGAATCCCTAGCAGGAACGCTGCAGCCATGCTTCACTGGATAAACATATTTGTTATAAAGGCTAATGACTAGTCACTGCACCAAGCCTGTCTGAATTTAAGAAGCGACTGGACTGTGCACTTAAGTCACATGGTCTAAACTTTTGGGCAGACCTGTGCGGTGCCAGGAGTTGGACTTGATGATCCTTATGGGTCCCTTCCAACTCAGGATATTCTATGATTCTATGAATCTATGATTAATGGCACACACAATGAACAGAGCATGGTGTGAAAACGAACAAATGCCTATTTAGTGTTATCAGGTATTTCTACCCTAGAATGCAAGTAACAGCCAGAAAAGCTTATGAAGGATTTTTTTTTTCCCCCACACAGCAGATCAGCTGCACGGGAATCAAGAGAAAAGTACCACAGCAACAACAAAAAACATTCTCCAAGTATTAAAACAGTTGTCAGGCAGCTGTCAGACAGCTGCGCACTGTGCCATGCGCAGGGCTGAGAGCAGCCCATTCACCAGGCACAGAAGTGCTGGGGAAGGTGCAAGCTGGATGTGAGCTCCTTCCTGCAGCCCCACTTCTAACAATATAAATTGCCAAACACAACGTTAAATAAGAGATACCAGGAAAGACAGAGAAAGGCCTTTCCCCCTGTGCACTGCCTTCAGGTTTGTAAAATTTTAAGTATGAAAAAAAGAAAAAAAAAAAGCAAAATGTGCCCAACCACCAAAGCAGTCTCTCTCAGAACAAAAGGGACTTTGGACAGTCGCCTTCTTTGACCCCAGTCCACATGTACAACCACTCACAGCAGCTCAGCAGCCTTTCTACTAAACATTTCAGAAGTACTTGTGGCAACAAACAACTGAAGTCCCACACTACAGTCCCAGCTACAGCTCTGTCCTGTGCCACCTGCAAGCTCTTCCCTGGCAGGAGAGGCAGGCGGCCGAGCAGGAGGCTGACTCCCCCTTACTGCCTCCCACCCTCTCCCAGGAACAGAGCAGCACGTTGGTCACTCACCCTTTTCCGTGAGGGGCGGACGCGGCCTCCAGCCTCTCCAGCGAAGATCCCAGGGAGACAGGAGCAGGGCTGTGCCTGGTGGGGAAGCCAGGAGCCTCCCGGGGCTGCCAGGGGCCAGCCTGGCCCAGGAGACACCGGGGTGCCATCAGTGCAGCTGAAGGGGAGTGCTCGCAGGATTTTCAGTATGGTTGGAACACCACTTTCAATAGTTTACAATAAAAGAAAACCAAACGCAGAACGCAGTGCATTTAAAGCCAATAAATATGTGTCAGTTGGCTGTCCTCATTTACATGACCATTTACATAGATCTGCACCTCATGCAAAGAGGAACCAACAGCTTTCAGAGAGCTGCATACACGTTCAGTTGCACGTACCTTTTTCAGAAGCACCTGGTTGGTAACTCAGGCTTTGAGTTCTTCCTACTTTAACCTCAAATTTGTTTAGCAAAGAGCCACTCTAAATTGTATTTCTCTTCCTACGAGTATCAATGGAAGTACTAAATTTCAGAAAGAACCTAGGCCCTGTAACAGACCCTCTCTATGACGATGGAAATTGAAGGAAGAGCAGCCCCACAGAATGCACCTTTAGATACACTTTGTTGCCTTAAGAGGCCTGCTGTTCTCCACATACCCCCTGTACTCTTCATCTGAACAGGAATTCCAGCACTACTGGCATCACTCCAGGCAGCCCCAGGAAACCACTGCATCCCAAAGGCAGAAACTTTAAAAGGTATAAAGCACCATCATGCATTAAGGCTTCAGCATTACCTGAAGGAGAATAATTACTTAATTCATACAACACTATAGAAACCATGCAAGTCACCCTTATCAGCACATTAAGTTAATCGTTTGGTATATTATAACATATTACTTGTGAGTTCATCGTACCTTTCCTTAAAAGCTACGGATTTGTTCTCAAAAATTAGAAAGCCTGTTATAGGACAAGCGGATTTAGCTTCTGTCAGACAAAAACAACAAAGAAAAACAAAAGCTCGCATCTTATTTATACATGAAGTCACCGGTACTTGTTTCTTGCACTAATGCCACCAGCACAGGTATGAGGAGTCAAAGGAAAAGCAGGCCAGCTGTAAAAGGCTGGCATCACAAGTTCTGAAGCTAAAAGAAAATCCTGTTAGACAAGAATAAGACATTTTGCTGGGTTATGATGCTAGGAAGACTCTTGTGGAAACAAAAAGACTGTCCTAAGCTCACACCGGCTTTAGAAAGGTTTTCCTAGATGTGGAACCAAACCACGTTTAACCAGTCTCTTCAGAACGTAACAGGATGCCTACAAATACTCATGCAGCCAGGTGCTTCCATTCCAGTGCCAGTCTTTGCTAAGTGTCTAGAGTATAGATGAACAGAGGGACAAAAGCAAGATCATAATTTCTTTTTATTTTCTTAAGGTGTCACTATTAACACACATTAGTCGAGCTATCCTAGTAATCCCTACAGTGTAGCCACCTAGGGAATCTAAAATCATCTAAGGTTTTATTAGCTCAAGAGACCACCGTTAAAAGCTTGGATTTTAGTGTTTACGTAATAAAAGTCTACTAAGCCTGACATTCTGCTTTCACCCCGTCAGACTAATGTGTGCTTTAGTGACAACATCCATTTACAAATCAATAATACATCATACACTGAGTATCATCCTCAGCTTTACCTCTGGAAAGTGCTAAATGGAGTCATTGAACCATCTATTTACAATTTCAAATCCTAACATATTTACAATAGAAACCGAAGTATTTAAAACCATTAAATATAGTGTTTAACTCTGCTATATTAGTTTACATGAACACAGCTTACCTCTGGCATCATATTTCCTGCTAATATTTCTGCCAGCAATTTAAGATTTAGAAAAAAAAACTGCTATTCCTGGAGGGAAAAAATAAAAGCTTAAAAACCAACCCAAAACCTCCAGGCATTTCGGAGCCCTGAGGAATTACCCACCCTAGACAGTCTTCAGGTAGAAGTACTGCAGCGTTCAGAGATGCTTCCAAACTCCAGGCAAGCCTTTAAAACCTAATGCATATGTAAAACATTGAGTCAGTAATCCATCAAGCAGGTTTACTGGAGTCACTGCTACCGTTCAGTTTTTGCTAATCCATAGTCAAGAAAGAAACTGCTGCTTTGCTGTTTCTCCCTCCATTACATTCCCTCCACCCACAGAAAGTGTTGCGTGCACCACAGTCCAAAAGAGCTAGGTAGGCATTGTCTTCTCTTCTTTGCTGAAAGGCTGAACTGAGCCAGGCTTGACCCATGAGAGGCCAGAAACATGCATGCTTTTGCAGTGCTGATCTTCTGGCTTCTTCTAGGTAGAAGGAAATTAAAGTCAGAATTATTAGGTACCCCAAACTCTCTTACGTCCTTTCCCACCCATTTTAAGTTTGGCAAATACAAGCAAAAAAGAGGTATCGTTTCCTCTCCTCAAAGAGAAACAAAATTAAGTCTATTGCTTTAATTTCTCTGGATGCGCATGGCTTCTGTAGAACTACCCTGACACCACAGGAGAGGTTTAATGTCTTAGTTCACATATTGCTACTCCATTATACTGTAAAGATTAACAGATACTCTTTGGATAGAGCATTTTGATTGGAGACCATAGCCCAGCACCACTGCACTGCTATTTGCCAATTTTTTTGGTTCTACAGAAAGAAGAGTCAATCCAAATCAAAACATGTCAGCCATTAGCTCGACACTAACAGCTCCAGCGGCACAGGAATTACAAGGACAATAACCAAATGAGCCAGGGCTGCAGCAGAAGGGAGAGAGAGAACGCAGGACTTGGGAACTTTCTTTTACAGGGAAGGAAAAGTAGATTCTCAGCTACACTGATGTTTTGGAACAAGTCTCCTAAGCCATGGAAATCAGGCTATTCTTGCTATCAACGAACTACTCCAACACCTAAAGTGCCATACGTGCAATAACTAAAACATTCAGAGTGCATCTCCCTGCCAGTCCAACAAGGCCACCAGCCACCATTTCACAATCCTGAGGCACTGTGAATGGAATGACTTGTCACGCCACTCAGGGCAGACTCAGAACTGCTGTTTGCCAGCTCTCGTTTAGTGCAAAGAATCATTTGAAAGATAAAAATAATAAATTCATTGACGGGGACAGTATGTTTTCAGAGAATATTTTTAAAGCCTTAAGTTGTTCAGAATGAAGGCTCATTCCATTTGGATCTATTTCCAAGAAAGACAAGAAAACCTCTTCTACCCTCTGGTCCTGTGTGCGTTTATATGCTCAAAAGTCATTAGATAGTTATCATCACTACTTCAGCTCCAGCATAGATAAAGGGCCGTTGTCTGAGTGTTACTGCCCCTTGACATTACAAATATCAAAGGTATTGCTCAGGTGAAAGCTGTCACAAACCGTAACATTCTTGCTCTATCAGAGTGCTTTGTGATAGAAGCAACTGTAAGCAGCCTTTGATTGGCGGACAGTGCCTTACTTGAAAACAGTAGCATTAGAAACGTTAGCAAGGTACTCTGCTTGTGCTGCTTGAAAGGTTTTCAACCAGAAGAAAGCCTTCAAGTTTTGATTAAATAATTAAACATCTTTCAACAACAGAGAAGAACAAAGGTGGGGATTGTCAGGTTATGCAGCACTACTGACCGTGACAAATGCAGGACAAGCTAAAAAGGCACTCAGCAAATCTCTCCTTTCTCCTTCTTCCCTCCCCTTCTATCTCCAAACAAAAAATCTGCCAAATTTGCCAACAATTGTACTCAGTCTAACAAAGCTTTCTAGTTGGTTGAACAATTAATTGCTTAACACACTGAAGTTAGAACAGTAACATAACTGCTCAGTTAGGACTCCAGTTCAGTTTCATCACGTCTGCAGATACAGAAAAGGAGTGGGGTAAGGTCTGCCTAGTATGTGCTCATCTCAAAGAGATATGGAACCTTTCTTGCCTTTTCAAGCAACAAGCCCTTTTTATAGTCAGAATCAGGACTTTGCGCATACCTTCAGAGTCAACATCTTCTCTCTGGCTTCATCGTGTACAGCTGGATTCCAAGGAGAAAAACTATGGAGAAAGTATAGTTCTCTCTTACCACACATTTTTGGAAACTAAAGCACAAAGCAGCAGTACAGCAAAACGCAGCAGTTTTCCTTGGTCTAGTTTGCTGAATTTAAAGTCAACTACAAATCTGAGTTTTCAGTGTTAAAACATACACTTCTTAAGAACTTAATTCACAGTGTCATGGATCTTTTCAGCATTAAATACAGTGTCTCATTATTTAAGATTTACTCAATATTACACAGAAGGAAATGAGCACAGGAATAATCAAGGTACTTACAAGCATACAAAACAAAAGGACAGCCTACTTTAATCTATTTGCAGGGAAAGGCTTCAAATAAAAAATGATACCAAAACTTGTTCTCAAAACATTATGACGTGGTGAATTTGCTCGTAGTACTTACACGATTGCATAGGGATCCTCTATTTTGGGCTGATCAAATAAGTGACTGCTGCATAGTTTGACGCTGTCCACCACTTTACTTTTGAACAGCTGAATATCTTTTTCATACCTACAACAGAGAAATAAGTGATGTCACTTAACTGCAAAGAGGCACAGGTTTGCTCTGGAAGCACAGACAGACTTGGCAAAGCCTCAAATTCAGTTTCTACTGCAACTAGCTCCAGAGCTAGTTAATCATGATTTGATTGTACAGATCTTGTTTCTACACTTCTACGCAAAAAGTCTCTTAAGAGGCTATGTCTATAAACACAGAAGATACTTACAGCACTGCAGCCTCAGGGTTCAGAGGACTAGTTGTGTCAATCTTGTAGAAGACTCTGCGAGCATACATTAGTACTTGCCATATGTGATTATGATTTCGCCTAAAAAGAACAAAACACGGTGAAGAAAGTAAAGAGCCTCTTTCAAGCTACTTATCAAAATGTTACCACTAACCTCCATTTTGCAAACGCTCTTTTCACATCCAGTTCACCAGACATGGGATCTACTAGCGGATGGAAGACAGGCAGATCAAAAACCAAGCGCTGAGTTAGAAAAAAGAAGAATCCTAAGGTTAAAACTATTGGGTGAAGGTTTTTCGGTGGTTGTTTGTTTGTTTTGGTCAGTCAGATGTTGCTTCCAAATACTAAGCAACTGGTACTGGATAACAGGAAAACACCCTGAAGTGATTTATAGCAACTGTGAAACTGTAACCCAACATACCCAGGCTACATGCAGGGTCTTGTCCTCTTTCATGCTCATTACCAAATCAGGAAACTAATCCTGTGTGCCAACACAGGTAATATCAGATAAGATCAGATTAAAGCCAAAAACAACCCTCAGCTATTTGCGACTGAAAGCTTTTTAAATACTTGAGCTACAAGCAATTTTTTTTTTATCCTACATATTTTTAAGTAAACTGTGATGACACCATGGTGTCTTCAGCTCTGCACAGTTAGTTTCCTCTGGCATTTGTGTGCTGCTCCAAAAGAAAAATATTTTAACACGGTTTGAAAGCCCCATGCTAGTAAAATAATTATGGATATACGAGAGGCTTATGAGTTTCTTTAAAATCTTTTCAAGATACTGATTCCTACTAATTCTGTCCTTTTAAAGGTGATAGCTTCACACAAAACTTGACACCAAGCAGACAGCTTCCTGACATAGCAACTCCTTCTCAGCTACAGCAGCTCCATACACCCACCCCCAACCTTCCTGTTAAAGAAATCTGGCCAAGAGGGCCGGATGCTCTGCTCTGGAAAGAGTCAGATTGCCACATGTGCGTTTTTGTTTTGATGGGGATTTTTTTGTTTGTTTTTTTAAACAGGAATGTAATAACTTGTATTCTTTTCCCTAGAGGGGAAAAAGAAAAAGTGACACCAGACTATCTATTCCCTTTCCCTCTATTATACCAACTTTCAACTCAAGTTCTTAGTTCTTTGTTTCAATGCATTTTAAAACAGACACAGGCAAGAAATTCTGCAGTGCTGTGGCAAGCACAGCACAAGTGCCTGCATTTTATGTTCCATTATAGTGTCCAAACTCTGAGTAGCCTAAGTGCTTCAGATCAAGTGTTGTGGTAAAGAACTGGTTGATTACTTGAATACTCTAATTAATCTAACCTCATAGAATTCACTCTACACCAGTCTCAGTAATCAGAGCAACAACTTCCTTCCACAGACATTAGGGAATATGTACAAGATGGCTCACAAACATGCCCAGCCAACTGAACAAAACTAGAACAAAACTAGTTCAATGAAATGAGAAGCTAACTGGTGTATTAGCTTTAACAGGAAGCCATACTTAGAGCACCAGAAAACCCCAAAACACACACAACCATGTCCACTTACCGGGCAGTCTCCATCTGGGTAGTTATCAGGAATATAGACAGTAAATTTAAACACACCATCCTGGTAGAGCCCATGTCTTATGAATATTACTCCAAACCACACTGCAAGTGAGAAAGTTTTCTTGAGAAATTGGAAGAATTTAAAAACAAGTATGTATTAAAATTTTAAAAGTTAAGTTTAAACTTACTTAATGCTGATCTGTAAGATGGCTGCACGTAGACACCTGGCAATTTCTGCTTAACAACCAAGGTACTGCAATTAGAATCAGTATTTAGAATAGCTCCACAACTACATTAAACCTACAGCAAGCTGGCAGCAGTAAAACCAGAACGTACGGCCAGTAGTTTAACAGGAGACTTCTTCCACAAACTTATACTCAATTCTCAAGGGCAGATTGCTCAGAGAAGGAGGCGGCAGATAACTAGCAAAACCATATACTTTCACTCTGCTTTTCCTAGCTCTCCACTTAAGAAGCTACGAAGAGGAAATATTATTTCTCCTGAGAAAACCGTAAGCAGAGAAATAGAAATAACTTCCCCAGAAGATGCATTTAATGCTTGTCAGCACTGTGTGATTTCCACTTTTCTACTGAATTCCCAGTTTCAAAGTAAAGAGTAAAAAAAGGAATGCAATTAAATCTTTTTGAACATAGGCTTGCATTCAATTCCAGTTAATGCTGAAAGTTTACCAAACCTTTAATTTTAAACAATTTTTCAGTTTTAGATAAGACTATGCTGCAGGTCAACGAGGAATCCTACTGGCAAGTGACCAAACAAAGTAACAGAGAACAGAAAGGACAGGCTGGATATATTAGAAATCTAGGTCAAGTGATTACAGCATCTCATTAACAGTAGGAACCAACACATTTTTCTAAATTTGCACTTATTTGGTAATTCATTTCTTGTAAAGATGATCAAATCATCTTCAGTTACTTCAGTCATCAATGACCCTTGAATTAAGAAAACGTTTTCTCCCTCTTTCCTTTATCCTTTAGGAAGCTCCATTTGATAAATGACAGTACTGCGGAGGAAAAGTGTGCTACTTTTACTATTTTTCAAATTAATGAACACAAGAACTTCCTTCTAAGTCCAATCAGCTACAATTGTAAGGTATGCGGATTCTACTGAATACCGTAAATGATAAGCTGAAATACTCACTTCATATATTTTCCAGTTAGATAGCAATATAGGCCCATTAAATTAAACTCAGCATGCTTGCGCTAGTAAACAATAATCTTAAAGAAAAGCATTAACACATCTCTCTGCTAACTATTTCCATACTGTACGTGAATTTGTTAAACAAGAGGAATACAAAGTATTCTGCATGCTGCAGAAGAAAGACATTTTTCTTGAATTAAAAGTCAGAATCAGTCACCTGAACAACACATTTTACGTTTAGAGAGTTCTCACTTTCAACTTAATGGTTACATGCAAGATCTGAAGCTCAGTATTGCATCAGGACTCCAGGGACTTCGTTCCAAAAGGCACTGCATACTTGAGAATCCAATACGTCTACTACTGACAAAGTCTCTCCAGCTTTATGGCATAAAACAGTCTAAGTAACTTCATATAACTGGTAAGTTTTGCAGACACACAGATTTGTGTGCTCCCACAGCACTCTGCACATCACTAGACTAGATCAAATGCAACTGATCAAACTGATCCAACAAAAACTCTTTAAATTGCAGTGACTCCTCCCTCTCAAGCACCACTAAAGACAGGAAGACACACAGCCCTCCTAATATCCATTTAATAAGCACTTTCAAGTGTCCCACATCCTAAGTCCATTATACAATGCCCTACCTTCATAACCATCTTCCTACTAAACATCTGCTGGCTTCTGTTTTATTGATTGTTTAAAAAATTAGGTATTTCTGGCCAAAACACTATGAGGATAAGTGGTCAGGTAGACCAGTTTTGGTAGACTAAAAATGTTTTTACTTGAAGACTGAGAAATACAAAAATTCAGAAAATCACATCTAAACACAGCCCTTACAATTTCATCCCTTCTCCTCTGCCACCTCAAGAGGCGGAGGTTGCTGCTCCAGAAGAAGAATTTAGTGTAGCACAGAGTTTTACTGCATTCTTTAGGGACTGCGGCAGAGACACCACACAAGCACTAGATCCCTACCAGTTATTTTTTCACTGGAGCATATACGCAGTAACCTATAAGAGAAAAAAAAAATAGTGAAAACCCACAATTCTGCTAGGAGGGAATACTCCAAATAAAAAGGCCCATAAGAAGCATGTGTTCCATTTGTCGACTGGGACGATGCGGCAGGGGAGGCAGGCTTGGTTATTGGCACAGCGTTCTTTGGAATAGAAGGTAACTGTTTCTTTGTAGAGGTTCGTGGAGGACTGGTTCTCAGCTCTCCAGTCAAAGTTTTCTCTTCAGCTTCAGGTCTCTGTTAGATTAAAACAGAACCACGACATTAGAGGTTGGAATTCAAAGTATTTAACATAGGAACATATTTTAACACAGGCTTAAACCTGCCCTTAGTAATTACAAGTTTGGCCAATGAAACTCGTCTTGGGTTTTGATGTTCTGTTTTTTTTTGGAGCGATCTTCTTGGGTTTTGTTATGTTTTTACATAAACTTCTATTCAATCAAACCTAGCCTACAAGTGCAAAAGCAATCAAGGCTAGATTGGAAATCTGCAGATTAGGACACAGAGGTTTGTACTTATTTAGAAACTAAAACCAGGTAATATATACCATCAGCTTAAAGTCAGGCTATTTCCAGCACATAGCGCATCAAGGTAAGGCACTTCCACTAACGCACATCCTCACGTTCTAGACTTCAAAGAGTCTCTGAGAAGTACCGTAGTAAATCTGAGAAGAAATCAAAACTTTCTACAGAAAACTTAGCACAGGTAGGAAGTGAAATATGCGAAGACAAACATCCCACTTGGCACTGATCACGCAGCCTGTTCCCGCTGTGGGAGAATCACTGGTTGACAGTGACATCGAGCCCATGTTAAATAATTTTGCTCTAACAACCTTTTTATGCCTCTGTTGTTTCACATATATACACACACAGATTGTTCTACTTAGTGGGTCACTGCTACGCTGCTAGAGATCACTGTTAGGTACAGACCTCAAAATCATTCCGCAGGCTGCCAGGACAAACCTGCAGGTTACAGACCTGTGACTAGGCTGTGCTGATTACAGGCACGATTTAGGGGACAGCGTTTTGAAATGCTTGAGACTTGGACTAGTAGCAATACCTATGCCTTGAGCACCATCAACCAAGTTATAGAATTTTCTCTAGTAATGGAAACCTGAGAAGTAAATAAACTTAGAAGTGCTGTGCTTTTAGACACAGTCTCATGTAGCAAGTAACAGCATTAGATATGCAGTTTTGTCAGTACCCACTGCACATGCAATACCTGTCTAAAGTCTACTTAAGACAGTAAAAAATGTCATAAGCAGCAAGACCTTCAACTATTTGCACACATTTGTCTTTCCTACTTGAAAATGCTTCAGATAAGACGAGTCATTGCAGTGAGTTCTGGAGAAGACTCCGTTCACAGGCACATTCCAATTACTGCAAGTCACAGCCAGCTGACCCTTTTATTGAAGGCGATCCCAGCCCTCAGGATTTAACACCTTAGAGCACCCACTCATTATATCTACCTTGCGCACAGAACTTGTAGACATGCTCCAGAAAGGGTTCATAACGTGTATTCCAAATAAAGGACTGCAATTTTTCAATGTCTTCGGTTTCGTCAGGCTTCTCTGGTTTATACCCTAAAAATACACAGAATGAGTGTGCATCCTTACAGATAAACAGGACTCAATATATAAATAGGATTCAGATCTAATTTTGCATCCAGCTTTATATTCCTGTAAAAGAAGAGACCTTCTTGTAGTTAAGATCAACAGTAGCTAAAATTGCCAGAGCTCTATTATTTATTAGACTCCAGGACAATACTATAGCTGCCTACAAAATATTTTTGCACTTGAATGCCTCCCTTCTTTCTGCTAAAACAATATTCTGAGAAAGACTCTGCATTATATTCTTTGTCTTGCCAACTGCCAAAAAGACCACTATCGGCTCAGCACAGTCAATAAAGATCCTCTAAACACACAAATGCTAAAAGTTATCACTTCAGCATTCACATCCAGCATCGGACAGCTCTACAATAGCGCACTCTCGCACCATGGCCAAGGGCTGTCCCTTGCATACACTGCACACTCTGCAGGTTTCGGAGGCACTCCAGCTTGAAAAATCACTGCCATTCCCAGGGCACGAGATGATCCTCCCATTGAGCCTGCATTACGTATGTGTCATTCTGCTTTCATCTGCATTGGTGCCCTGCCAGGAACAGACAAAGCCACAGAACACAGAAGATTTTCTGTAGCTATTTAATGGGCTCATTATGAGCGCTAAGCTTAATGCTCATTAGATCAGCAGTTCAATTACAAGGACTTCAGCAGTATTTGGAGTTTCGGTGTTTTGTCTACTGTTCAAGCCATTCGCACAGCTCCCCTTCGGGTATAAACTCCAGAAGTCTTTTTTTTTTTTTTTCCCTCTCAAAAAAAAAGTCTTGTTATTGTTTGTGCAAGAGCTCTCTCGCCTACACCACCTTGTTTGGCACTGCCTGTTTCCTCTACTCCTTTTTTTTTTTTTTTTTTAAACTCCAGTCCTCCTGGTTTCCAATATTCCACCTCCCACCCCACCCTTTCTCACTACAGTAAGTTTTGAGACAGCACACTTTGCTTGATTTCTTTAATATGGAATCATAAAAACACTGACCAAGACAATTCAGAGGATGGGAGAAATAAAGACAGGACAGCACAAGTTATATTGTGGTCAACACCAAGTGTTTTCTACAGCAAACAAGTCACCACCACCTGTTCACACACGGCTTTGAACAGTTTATAGAGAAAATGATAACATTAAGATCCAAACTCTTCCTAAGACAATCAAAGCTAATCTTGTTAAAAGAAAAAAAGAATTAAGCCAGACTATTTATCAGAAAAAAGCATCCTAGCAGTGCAAATGTTTAAAAGAAACTCCAATATCAAATTCCAGTTATCTAACTACAGCCATCTAGATACAGAGCAGCCCAGTATTAAAAAAATGCAAGCACCATTCAGGAAAGTGATAAAAATTAATTCAGTCTCCCAGCCCCAAACCATTTCAGGCAAACATTCCAGGACACAATTTCTCCAGATATTTTTCCTCTTCAGCAGCCAGAGAGCCGCATTGCTCTGAGCCAGCAAAAACAGAGGGGCAGAGCAGGGGCACACTCTTGGACAGCAGTGGGACAGCAAATGTCTTCACCTTTCCCCACCCCCTGTCTGGAAGGCAGAGCCCTGCCAGAGGGACATGCCACAGGCCCTTCCTCTTACCCAAAACCCAGCCAGACTACAAGAGCGAGATGCTTGGCTACCAGAAGACAAGACATTTCCTCAGGGACCTTCAGTGTGACCCGAGGGTGGAGGAACTGACGCCAGAGCGCCCGAGCACTCGGCTTTGACAAGAGCAAACTGCTGGGAGCTGCGGTGCAGGTCTGAAAACAATTAGCTGGAACCTGGAGTGATTACTTTATGGGTTTGGGTTTTTTTTTCTTTATGGGTTTGTTTTTTTTTTTTTTTTTTTTCCTTTGAGGACTAGCATAAACTGCACTATTCCAGAACAAGAGCTGAGACACGAGCTGAACAGGACACAGAACGAGGTATGTACATAAAGAACAGCCCAACCTACTACCAGCAAGACAGGAACTGATCTAGAAGCGTGATAACTGCTGCTAGATGGAGTTCAGTCACCGACTCCACCTTTCAGAAAGCAGCCATACGTGCTCAGTACGCTCACAGCTTTGCTGAAACGCTTTGCATTATAGAGATGCCTATTTACAAGCTATTAAGAACCAGTTTCATCTCCAAATAAAGCATTACTTTAGCCCTAGTTAGAATACAGAATAACTTCCAGAGATGATCCAGCACAGAGATCCTTTAGCCAGCTGTGCCCCAGTAATAAGCGATACACAGCGTTTCCCTTAACATGTTAAATTGCCCTCAGCCTCGCCTGTTAAGATCCTATGTATGATGGAGAATTGGTGGCCTTGGAGTGCCAGCCTCCCACACAGTCACTGAAAAAGCCTTTCAAGGTGTTTCAAAGTTGGTTTCTTTTGAATCATGCTCACTCTTTCTAGCTATGCTATACAGGAGCTGAGCATGGTATCAGCACAAGAAACCTGGCCTGTAACTGCTTATGCTCTCTAGGTCCTGCACCTAAAAATTTACTACCCTAGATTAATCACAAATCATTACAAATAAAAATTAAAACAATAAGCTATCGGCATGTTTCAGTTGGACTGGTGATCCTACTTCCCACCATGGAGAAGGTTTACAGCTGCCACAGGAGTGAAATCCCAACATCATTCAGAGATGGTTCTAGACAGTTTAGTCAGTCAGTGTCACTCTGGCTACAGCGCCTTCCACGAGGGTACCTGCTGCTAAGGCACTCTGTGGGGCTGCCCCTACCGACAGCACCAGCCTCCCAGCAGAGCCCAATGCACTGGTTTTCCTCATTTTATGAGGAAGGAATAAACACCTTCAGAATCATCACCCAGGCTCCTCTCACTTCATCACCACTTACAGTGCCTCATCCAAAGAGAGGCTCAGCGGCGTGCTGCTCAGCAATACCTTCTGCTGATTTCTGCTGCTTCAGGAGCCGAGCATGACAGCTACACTCCTGAGCTGCCCTCCTCACCCGGGCCTTTTATCAACACGTATCTTTTTCTCTAGTATTTTCCTTCTGGTAAAACAATATTAAAAAAAATAAAGAAGGTGAAGAAATGCTATTTCAAATGCTGCTTCTTGGTAAGGCTTTCTGACTTTTATAGAAAGCACTTGCACTGTGGAAGTCCTCCTGTAGCTGGCCCAAGCCACCTGCTGCCACAAGGACAACCCTACGCTGATGTCCCCCAGCACCATACGGGGTCACCGTGCGTGAGGGCAGGCAGAGCGCAGCTTGCATGGAACTTTGTCAGTACTATAAAATAGCTCAAGAACAATGAGGGAACAAAAAGCACAGTTTTAGGCGCTTGGCTTTTGCACATTTTCATTTGCTGCACTGGATAGTTGTTAAGGACTCCTGCCATTGCTTATGCCTGTTGGACCATGTGTCGTGTTCTCTGCCCAACATCAGCGGGGTCATTAGATCACAGAGCCGTTAGGGTTGGAGCGGCCCTCTGAGATCACCTGGCCCAATCACCCCCCACCACCAATGTCACCACCAAACCATGTCCGTGAGTACCAGGCCCAACCTCTCCTTGAACACCCCCGGGGACGGTGCCGCCACCACCTCCCTGGACAACCCGTCCCAACGCCTGACTGCTCTTTCTGAGCAGAAACGTCTCCTCATTTCCAACCCGAGCCTCCCCTGGCACAACTTGAGGCCGTTCCCTCTGGTCCTATCACTGCTTATCTGTGAGAACAGGCTGACCCCCAGCCCCCCACAGCTCCCCGTCAGGCAGCAGCAGAGAGCGGTGAGGTCTGCCCCGAGCCCCCCCGTCCCCAGGCCGCCCCCGGTCCCTCGGCCCGGTTCCCTCCGGCTCCTCACAGGCCCCGCGCCAGGCGGACGCCCCAGGGCGTTGCAGCAGCCCCGCGGAGCTCGCCCTGCCCGCCGGGGCTCTCTCGCCGCGCCCCGCGCAGCACAGAGCCCCGAGGGGACTCGCACCACGGCCACACGCGCACCGTGCCGCACTCACGCCGTGAGGCAGTCACCGCCCCTCAGAGCCCCCCCGCCTCACCGCCCCCCCCCCCGCCCACAGAGCTGAGGCCGCGGGGAGCCCCGGCCCCGCTCGCCACCCCCCCCCTCCTGCGGCAAAAACGGGCTGAAGAAGAGGGAAATCGGTTAAAAGCCGCGCGCCCCGCCGGGCCCTCACCGCGCCCCGGCCGCGCCGCTCCCCGCCGCCCAGGCCCCGCCGCCGCCGCCCCCCTTTAAGCCCGCCCCTCGGCCTCGCGCAGCCAGGCCCGGCCCCGCGGTCGGCCAATCGCCGGCCCCCGGCACTGTGTCGTCACCGCGGGGCGGGGAGAAGCGGGGGAAGGCGGCCAACGGGGGCCGCCGGGCGCTGCGTGAGGTAATGAGGGCGACTTCGCTCCCGGCAGCGGGTGGGGATGGAGGGTGCCGCGATATACGCCCTCGCGAAGGGGATCGGTCCGAGCGGCTGTCCGTCTAGGGCGGGCGGGCCAATGGGACAGGGGTGACGCACCTGTCAGTCCCCAGGAAGAGAGAGGCGGGGCCGGGTCTGAGAAACGGGAACCTCTCCCATTGGGCGGCGGGGCGGAGCGGGGAGAGATGCGATTGGCGGGCGCGGGGCGGGCCCGGCTGAGGGGCTGTGCGAGCCCCAAAATGGCGGCTGGGGACGGGCGGCGGGCGGGGCCGGCTCTTCACAGAGAGGCTGTGAGGGGGCCGAGCACCGCTAGCTGTCCAACCGCAGTGTAATAAAGTTTATTCCCTGCTGTGCTTCTGAAACCCAGAGCTCATCCAAACACATGTCCTCAGAGGAGCTTGACACCTCCAGAAAACTAAGTGAATACATAACATATGCGCTGCTAAGTCACTAACACCAGAACAGTGTTAAATAACATTGCACGACATCAAATACTTCAAATAAACTTAGGAAGACTGAATTGGTCCTGCGAGCTGAGCTAAAATACACAAGCCTCAAAAATTACATGGGGGACTGGATTCCCTTCTTAGTCACACCAGATCTGTATGAATTCTACTTAAGAAAGTCTTAACTGATTTTCATACTATATCAGTATTTTAACTGATACAAGTGACTAGGCTAAAATGCTATCAGTATATTGCTTACCTTAGAAAAAAAGTTTCTTTTTCTAGGGGTTAGTGCCTGTTGAAAATAAGTTTAATAAAAGTCCCATTGCTTTTTTCTTTGTATCCAAAGGTAGAAAAAAATCATCTCAGAAAACAATTTTTTTTCCATTTTCATATCTCATTATCTATTCAAGGAAACATATACACATTTTTTAGGTATGATGTGCAAAATCTTGAAGGTTTGTTGGATCAGCTTGAAATGGTATTAGAGGTCCATTATTGTGTAAGCACACCAAGAATGTCTTGGAAAATGACAAATATAAGAGACAGACTGTCATTTGAAATTTATCAGCTTCGATTTTAAATCTCTCAGGAGACCAAAGAGAGAAGCTGTAAAATACAGAGAACCAAATTATTATACATTCATATTAAAATCCATTTTTTTCTAGGCATACTTGCATATCTGTTTCACCCAGAAAGCTAAATGCAGTAAGGAATTTAATTTAAAACAATGTCTTCAGGCTATCATAGGAAAAAGGTGTTGGCCAAGATTTTCCACAATACATAGAATCATACCCCAAAACCATATATCCTCATAACCCCAAACCTAAATTTGCCAAGCACATACCTGTTTTTCTGCTGATGAAGGGGGGGCCATGATGGCTGCATCGTTTAAGGCATATTCAATATTATGTTTAATTGTCCAGCGTGCAAAGACCCTGATAGTTCTGCCTGGGCCAGAATTTCACCTAGTGGTGGCAGCAGTTTTTAGAAATAAACTAAATGGGAGAGACACGAAGGAAGTTTAATGTATTTAATTAGCTGGAGGGAGTGCTTAGCACCACTAGGTGGTGTTCTGCAGCTGTTGTAGTCGCATATGGTGGTCCATAGACAGCTGAAGGATGAAAATACGTTATTGACTGAAACCCTGTATATGCTGTATGACAAGAAGTGATCAGGGCTTGTGCTGCCAGGTGCAGATAAATACGCATGCTTCTCTCCCACTGACATCCCCAGCAGTTCTATGGGGATACTGACAAAAGAACTTTGAAAAAATACCATATATAGTTACACAAAACATCACCTTACTTGATAGCTATCAGTATTAACATGACTTTTTTTCCCCTCCAAAACAAAAGGTGAAAGAACATATTTTCTCTTTTTCAAAGCTAACAAGCAGAATTATAATCACTGTTAAAAACTCAAAGCCTTGAACATCTTTTCAAATGCAATTAATTCCTTTGTGATTTAGATACTACAAGTAACACTATCATCACTTTATGGAACAATATGATTACAAATGAAAACAGTCAAGTAGTTAGGAGAAACTATCAGGCTCCTAAAATATGATGGTAAATATACGAGAATACGTAAAACTGGTATTTTCATTTTAAAGACATGTACAAAGAAATCAGTGGGTAAGAGCTTATTTCACAATGCACAGTGGTGGTTTTCTACGGGGAGGAATACATCATGCCACAGTTCTCTCATCATTTTGAAGGGCAAACAAGATCTAGGTAAACTGGAACCGATATGTGCAGGTAAGGCTAGAGCTATTGAACACCTCTGCCCTTCTTGCTAGGTAATGACAGGTATCTCATAGAACCACAGAATGGTTTGGGTTGGAAGGGATCCGTAAGGATCTCCTAGTTTTAACTCCCTTGCCATGGGCAGGGACACCTTCCACTAGACCAGCTTGCAGAAAGTTATTTGATTTGTGAATGTCTTCCCAAAACTTATTACCCAGAATGGTAGTTCCCATACAGGCCTTCGTAACTTGAAAGAAAATGCTATCCAGATCCATAATTCTCATAACATGCCCTGGGTTTGGGGTCTCTTGAGCTGGTTTGGCATACTGCTCCATGCAGATTTCAAAGCGCATAGCATTTCTTTCAGTTCCATTTAGATTTATTTTAGTGCAGGACAAGCCTGGTAACAAAGTATAACAAAGGAAACATCAAATTAGTAAAGATTAATTAGAAGTAAAGGCTCTTAGGGACAAAATTGGAAACAACAAGTCAAATACAACCCGCTCCTAGCTTACACTTCATGTGGTATTTCTCTGGTCAATTCAGCTCTTCTGCCTCTAAGGTGGGTCAGTGCTGGGATCCAGTGTTCAGAGGCATCAGAAAGCCCACAGCATCATCTAATGATACAGTGCCCATTCGTCCCTTGCCTCCTCACTAACCTTACTCCTGGCATGTGTCATCAAAACCATCCTTCTTATTTTCATAGGGTTGAGATAAAGACTGTCTAATAGGACAGAAAAGGAAGGGGAAATAATAACGACTATTCTCATCCTAAATCCAAAAGGCAGCACCATACCAGCCACTAGGAAGAAAATCAACTCCATCCCAGCTGAAACCAGAACAACAGTATATTTATTTTCCTTGGGGAAGAGATAGGAAGAAACAGCCCAAACTGCATCATCAAAATCTGTTATTTAGTTCTTAGGGTCTCTGCTCTGTCAGCAATGCTGTAAAACTTCAACTACAAACTCACTTCTTTAACAGAGGATCAGAAATATTAAATATATTTATTCCCTATAGGAAGCCTTTCATCTTAGTAGATTCACTTCATATAAAAAGTACATATGTATATAATATTCCGACACTTTTATATTTGCATGGCTGCTGATATATTCAACTACGTGAGAGCTTAGCTGTTCCTGAACAGCAGAAGCTAACAACGACTAACTAGGGATCACACCACAGCCTTCAAACTATGCTTTCTTCAATATGTCTCATCATGGACATTCATACCTAAATTTGTCTACTGATTAATTGAAATTCCTCATTTTAGATTTTCACAACCATTTTTTGATGGTTTTGAATAAGGTGTTAATTAGACTTACAGCTGTAATTATTATTTCCTTACCGATAAGGGTTTCGTTTGTTTGTTTGTTTTAAATACCTTCCTTTCATGGAATATTTTGATTCATAATCATGTAAAACATACTTTCAAGCAAATATGCATGTAAATTCACTCTCAGGAGTAACTAAGGATTACAGAGTAATCAGATTAAAGAATCTTTTTGAAAAATCAGTTTTGCAGAGAATAGTCATTAGAGCGCATCTGTATGAGACAACCATGGCAAATCAGTGAACACAGCCCACGTAAACAACCTTTGATCAGCACTTTCCACAATATCATTATGAACTCCAGTTTCTGCTTTAACAGTATGATATGATGAGTGAAAAGCAGACCAAAACCAATTCATAACTGTGATTTTCCAGCTGAAAATTAATTTGTTGACTGAAAAATACCTACATAATTTTAGAGATGATAAGACATAATAAAGTAGGACCATTTTTTTCTCCACTCACACCTGGAGCCAGATTTTTATACAAAAGTCACTTTCCTCCTTTCATCTTCTTATTACTTTCCTAGTAAAGTGACATATTAAGAAGGAATATAAGTGGTTGGTTATTTAAAAAAGCTGCATATTAAAGAATTTAGTGTATAGCTGATCAAAGAAGTGAATATGAAGAGTAAAGGCTGTGAGGTGGATATGCAAAGGAAGCTATCACATTCAATGAGAAACAGCTATGAACAGCTACCCAAGATTGTGTCTGTGTAGCCCAACTAATCCAAGTCTAAATCGAGATGGTTTGTGGCTCTTTCATCCAGAGCACATCATTAAAAATGGGCAAGCTCTAATATTTAGCCAAATAATTGGAACAGGCTCCCCAGGGCAGTGGTCATGGTGCTGAGCCTTTCAGAGTTCAAGAAGCATATGGAGAAAGCACTCAGATGTAGGGTTTGATTTTTGGGTGGTCCTGTGTGGAGCCAGGAGTTGGACTCCATGAACCTTGTGGGTCCCTTCCAGCTCAGGATATTCTACAATAATGCTGAACGTCCACTATGGAATCCCCAATGGAACATCTCCATCCACATCTGTTTCATGGGCTTTATTTTATTTTTTAACTGAGCTTTCGTATTTTTTTTCTATCCCATCTGCAACCCTTTTCTTTTCTTCTTTTTTTTTTTTTGTAGATTAGTTGAAGTTTCTACCTCCCATTCAGTTCTTTCTATTTCCCAAAGGTGCTGTGATTCTCAATTCATTCGGTCCTATCTTTTATCTCTTTGACAGTTACCAGAAGCACACAATGTTGGGAAATTTAATTTTTCTTCTCTTTTAAGTGAACAAGTAGTGCCTCTGCAGTTTTGAAACATAGCTTGGCTGTTTGTAGTTTCTCTTTATTACAAATTTCACTCTAAAAAATGCAAGAGTGTGAATTGAGATTAGATTTAAACTGAGCATGCATATCCAAACATCATGAGAATTCTTCTATCAAATAAAATTTTCATCTTAATTATCCTTAATAATTTCCACTTTGCTAATATAAGGTCCCCTAATACCTTTGGAAAATGAAGATTATGAAAAAGAGACTATATGAAGATAATTATGTCTCATTTTGCAGAATTTTAAACACCTTCTTCCAGATAGTAAATCTAATGTTAATTAATAGTGGGGTATAATATTAGATCTGTCTCTCTTATGAAAATCCCTGATAGAAAGTTCCCTGATGAAGCAGTGTCTGTGTTATTTTATATACTAGTTCCAATTTATAGCAAAGCATACTGCTGAAAAATGTCAAGTAGCCAAGCATTCAATAGCCAAGCAAAGAGCTACCATCACAATTGAATTAATTTTCATTATTTCATTTCAAACTGTGTAATTACAAATAAACTTTCCCTTTCAGGGCCTTTGAAAGTCCTGCCCACCAAAGTTTTGAGCACAGACAGGTGCTCTGAGTATTTGGGCTAGAAGGAAATTCTCTATTTGCTATAAATTTACGAGCACATCTGTCTGTATGTGTTTGCACAAGTCTGTGTCTACAAAAGCAGAGTCTACCAACCAAAACAGAGCAATACCCTAAGTCATCATGGCAGCTGCACACCAATCTGAGCACTGTATTTTGAGATAAACTGATATTATTTTCGTTTTCTATGTTTGAAACTTCTAAAAACGATTTGTCTGAAACTGATATCTCTACAAAAAATATAGGCAACAATTGCTTTTAAAGGCTGTTGCTACTTCCCATCACGAATGTGAAACGTGAATTTAAAACTGACTATAGCACTGCCTTAGTATTTTAGTCTATTTGCAAGTGGTTTTTTTTTTTTGCTTTAAAACAGTTATATCTCAGTCTTTAGACTAAAATGTAAAAAGTTTGGAGCTGATTTTCTTTATGAGTATCAGTAAACTAGTATTAAACATATATTAGCATTAAAAATACTTTTTTTTTGTTCCTGTTTTTATCTTTAACCCAACTTCAAGGGGCCTTGTAAGTCAGAAAAAGAGGATGTTGAACTGGCATCTGATTTAAAATCTGTGCTGAATATTTTGTTAGAAATTATTAGGTAATATGAGATTTTAATGCTAGTCTATTTATTAATGACTTTTCCTATTTGTATATATCCACAAAACATTAATATATAGTATATGTCATATATGTATGTAGTTCTGCCTGTAAAATATGCAGGAATTTCAGTTCATCAAGCTGTGTCTTTTCTGGTGCTCGTGACCTGGCATAAGTTTCGCCCACACTACAGAATGATTTTTTTTTAGAAGCATATAATGCACAAACACTTTTACAAGGTTTGTTTTGTCCCCCCCCCCCCCCCCCACTTATCAACCAAGAAACTCTATAGGAACATAATAATAATATCTAGACAGTATAAAAAAAGGAAAAAGTGAGCCAACATTAAAACAATAGTAACACAACAGCTGCACTTCCATGTGAGAAAACCATTAAGCACACAGTAGTTAATATTTCTTCCAAGTGCTCATTGGATCTCCTAGAGCCAAATCAGCCACCATGACAAAATAAGCATATATAGAATTGAAATCATCTTAATATCAGAGATTAGAAAGGATCAAAACCACCATAAAGATAGGAAAATGAAACCCTCCGTCCTTCCTCTCTTAGTGGTACTTGTGAATAATCTGAAGTAAAGATTTTTTTCTTCCAAGGAATCTTAGGGGGTTGGCATTCAAATTTTCTGTGATCGTCCTCTTTGGAAATCTGGTTTAAAATTTAGTGTTTACTAGATGAAAATATTTCAGTCTGCTCCTGTTGACTAAAATAGCATAGAATCAGTCAGGCCTAAAATTAGCTAAATAGATCCATATTTTGTGAACAACAAACAAACAACAAGCAAGCAAGCAAAACAAAACTCTTTACCACTGGTAATGCAGATTAAGATTATGGTCATACAGCACTCCTGCATCTTTGAAATACAGAATCACAGAAAGGATCAGGTAGGAAGGGAGCTCTTGAGATTGTCTACTTCACCTCCCTGCTCAGACAAGGATCAGCTGAAGCAGATTGCTCAGGACTGCATCCAGCTGGGTTTTGATTATCTCCAAGGATGGAGTCTCCACAGCCTTTCGGGCAACCTGCTCCAGTGCCTGATCACCCTTGTGTAGTGAACAGCTTTTTGGCTTAGAACAAAAGCTGAAAGCAAAGGTAAGTTATGAAAGAGGACAGGAGGAAAAACAGTATTCTACAGAAAAATTGCCATGTAAACTGTAGCAGCCATGCAGAAAGGTGAAAAGATGTTTAGAAGTCTCAAATTTGAGAGAGAGAGAATTAATTTCCTTTTCCAACTTGCTATCTCCATCTAAAACTACCTGAAGGAAATTGATATGCCCTTACCAATCTCCTTTGATGAACATTTTGTTATTCAGGAAGGACAATGAGAGTTGGAACAAATCTACACGATGTCACAGGGCAGGGGAGTAACGTACTTCATTTGCAAGAGAGAAGCAGCAATATGTTACTTGATATAGTGATTTAACAAAGTTTGATTATAAATAAGACAGTGACTTCAGATTTGGTGGCAAGGTACGTGCAGTTATTTACAAGATAGAGGGTTAAATTCAGTCATTCGGGAGATCCTCCCATTAAGCCATGAGGTTGGGAATGTAACCCTTTGCTTTCTAAACTCCTTGAACAACTTGTTGTGTGTTATCCATCTCTCCTGAAACCACACTGAGCCAGCTGCAGCCACCACGACCACACACATCTATCACAACTGCCACTGGTGGTTATCACTTGACCAGGGTTTTGGGTGAAAGGCCAGGTTGTGGGGTGAGGGGAGCACACCATCACACACCACTCTCGGTAATGTAGAATAGGAGAATCCAAGATTATTCCTGAAGCAGTAACAGCCTGGTCAAATAACACTGTGGCGTCTTGCTGGAGCGTGCTTCTGACACCTACGCTCATGTCTGGGCATCTCTTCTGCCCTGCCACACATAGTTCAGTTGATGTCTTTTGCACAGGGTCAGATTTAGAATGCTTTATGCCATAACAACAGACTCCAGGGGAGGGTTGATAACAGACCTAATACAGTTTTCCGTAGGAAATTAAAGTTACAAGCCATAGCATACTTGAATAATATAATTTTTGATTCATTCCACAGTAGTAAATAATGACTGAGATACCTAGTCAAAGGGTGATCCCAGCTGCTTCATAGGTATGGTCATTCAAACAAAATGCAAGCTAAATACCAAATGCTATACTAAAGAAAAAATGGAAACACAGTCCTATCTTGTATCTCCAAGAAAAATAATTTTAAAAAAGCTCAGAATCAGCTGCCCATTACAATTGCTATGCCTCCCTGCCCACCAAAGTAAATATTAATGTTATACCAAACACCACCCAGGTATCTGATGTCATTACTTGTATTTAAAAAAAAAAGACAGACAAAGAGCCATGTACACATAAAAAAGCTGGAGAAATTCCTCATCAGTTTTGCAAAAAAACTTCTTGGAGAAAACTCAATTACAAGAGAAAAGAAAAGAGAGAGAAAACGCTGGGAGATAAACATCTTTTTAGTCTAGTGCCGAAAGCCGTAACAAGAACCAATTTCAAAGAGGTATTAAGTAAATATTTTAATAGTGAGAGTGATTAAGCACTTAATCTAACTACCAGAAGGAGTTGGTTTTACATCCCTTCTTAGATGTAGATTTATTAGAGTATCTTAGAGTAGATTTATTTTGTTTAGCTACTGGGTTCACTTTAACATCGACTGGATGAAGTGGAACAGCCTACTACAAAGTCTGGAGATGACTTAATGGTCCTTTTTTGGACTTCTCCGAATTCATGGGCTCTTCTGTTTGAATGTGGACTTTCTGAGTTTGAGCAGCGAAAGAAACTATTCCCATGTTAGTATTGCTACAAATCACTATCTCTTTTTGTATCTGAGAACTGTTAGATCAAATTTATACAAATAGAAAAGATGTTTTCAGGTTCAAGTGCCTTAAAATATCAGCACTTCCTCTGACATACTGACAGAGCTCCACGCAGGACTGAATTAAAAGAGGCAAGCTGAACACGGATGTATTCTCTCATAGGCAGTTTTAGCTTGGTTTTTCACATTCTTTAAAACAAACCATCAGGTACTTGGTGTTTGAAATACATTCAAAGCTACGAGTACTTTAAGCTCCTCATGATTAGACCACTGAGATGGAATCACCCCCAAAATGTGGGCTCATTACTATCATCACATGGCAGTTACTGCTATATTAACTGTGCAGTGAAGGAGCTAAGGTTTACGTTACACACACAGATCCCTCATTTTTACTCCCACCATCCATCACAGCAGAATCTACGGGAAAATGGAGTACAAATCATTCAGGAATTTACAACAGTAAGTTGAGCTAGTTCTGTGCTGTATCATTTCTAGAAGCAGATGCCTTTGTTTGGCACCCTAAGGGCTGCTCATATGCATAAATAGCCGCCTTTTTTTCTCCTCCTGAATCACAGTGTCCAGCCAATACAAAAAAGATTATGAAGTATGAAAACTGCACATATTTCCACCACAGAACAATAACAAGATCTCTACTTTGATTTCCTGGGAAATAAAAATTGTAGCTATACTTCCTGTCAGCCCATTCCTTTGAACATGTTCTCTTCATAATTTGGGTTTTGAATCTAGTTTAAATGGCAGTTAAAAATTGTATGTGGCAGTACACAATGAAATTTAGCTTGACAGCTTGGACATCAAAACTAAAAATAAATGACTTCACATCCAAATAATAAGTAATAACAATGTTAGCCTGCATAAGAATAGCAGGACTGGATTCAAATACAATATTAATTTTAGGGATATGAGTGACTAGGGAGAGACAGAGGCAAAGAAACAAATCCTTCATATAGCAATAGTCTCTTCTTATCCCCCAGGCAACTGGCTGCCTTTCACCTCAGCGGCAGAGCAATTATGTGGCATAATGACTGCAGTGCAAATAAGCAGAGAGATTTTATTAAACCAAATGAGCAAATCATCTGCGTATTATTGCGATTTGATTGACAGTGACAAGTGTCGAGCAGACACAGATGTGAATATGATAAAGAAGCTTGCAGGAAAGCTCTTGATAATGTTACTCTTGATAAAGTTGCTCGGCAAACCTCTCTAAGTAAATAAAGGAGAAAGAATATGATGCATATTAATTCACATAGTTTGCAACCTGCCACAGGACTAGAGGAAAAGTTGCAATAGGTTCAGCACATGGCATTTCATATGAATTCTAAAATTGCATTTATGAGTCTCATAGACTTTACAATAATATATTAATATTAAAAGTAAAGGTCATTCCACATAACAGTTAAGCTGCCTGAGCTTCAACCTTTATATCAATAACAGGCTTGGGCTGGCGGCAAGAGGAGGAAGAAAACAAGCGGGAATGATCTGAATAATGTAAAATGTTACCTTGAAAGATTGCTGCCTTTTGCTGGGATGTCCATTTACACACTTGTACTTTCAGTGGACAATTACATTTCTGACAGGCCTGCTGTCAGAATGATTAAATCGATACCTTTCATGCAGAGGTATTTGGGCATGTGATGAATTGACACGGACCTTCAGGCCTCTACAGAAGCTGCTCTTACATTAATGGCTCCCTGATGACATCATAGGTGCACAGATTCCAAAGTTTCACGTCGTTGCAGTCAGCACAGAACTCAGGATAATTACTTTTGGCACATGGAGTGGATTAACCAAGGTGGCTGGGAAGCTTTGACAGCGCACCCATGGAAAAAAAGCAGCAGGAATAAAATCACCTGTGCTCTAATGGTATTAAGATCATGAATAAATGTGTGCTTACAAGTTTAAATTGTTTGACTGGGTAAGACATGATAAATAGTTCTCTTTCCTCCACTCCATTTTTTTTTTAATTATTATTTCAAATTTGAATGTGAACAAGCAACAGCTTTATACCCTACTTTGGTTAACACTCTTTTGCCATCAAGTACCATCAAGTTGAAGATTTTCAGTCTTTGAAAAAGAACTGTATCTGAAAGGAAATATTCTTGTCACATGAAGTACGCTGCATAATGTAGAAAGCATTTCTGATTCATGTTGTAATACTGATTTGAATATCTATTCGGACATTTTTCAAACAGCAATTTTGGAAGGTTCTGTATTACTCTGATTCCTACAAATTTTGTGCCTTACTTTAACTATGCGAGTAAACTTCAACAGAGGCATTCAAGAGCTGACATGCTCAGAATAACTGAGACTTGATAAAAAACACTTAATCCCTCTATTACTGACTTACATGAAAGATATCACAGATACATTTTCCATGATGTGAGCCTTCTGATGAACAGTCCATGGGGTATGAACTAAAAATAATAATAAAAAAATACAGTAAAATATTTTAAACAAAATCCATTTGCTATTATATATGCTGTATAATCTATTTGTTACAATAAGTATTGTATTTACTCAAATATTATAATTTATCTTTTAAAAATAAGTTGACATTAATTCCACCAAAAAAAAACACAACAAACTAGAATATTCAGTAAAGCACTTTAATGTACTAAGTTAACTCCCATACTAAGTCCCACTGTAGGAAATGAATTAGCAATTTACGGATTATACGAAAATCAGAATGCGAATACAGGTTTTTCATCATTTTAATTGGAGTAAAATGTAGCAAAAATATAGAAACCACTATCTAGACACCAGGATAAAACCATCAGAATCAGAATTTACTATGCATTAAAATTGTTTATGGTGGGTTTTTGTTGTTATTGTTTTTAAATATAATTTGAATATTATTCATTCTTTCCTTTCTTTCAGGGTAGACAGATTTAAGAAGTAGTACAACCTAGAAAATTTTAGCATGCCTAAAATGCTTCTTTAAAGCATATACAAGTTGATGCACTCTCTGGTCATTAAATATAAGAGTAAGCTCAGGTTAACAGATTCTGATCATCTTCAAAACCAAATTCCTACTCAGTATTTTTAATCATAAAGCAGTTAAATATCTACATAAGTCAATAAGAAGTCCAAACAAGCTTATTTTTAAAATTAATTTTTCCTCTAGGAGGATGTCTTAGATTTTACAATGAAATTCATGTTTAAGTTTTAAGATTTAAACATGAAATAGATCATTTTGAAATTTAAGTATTAATCAATTATAACAATTATATGAGTTTTCTTAAAGTCTGTGTGAGCCTTCTACCATAAACCACACCATTATTTTCAGGTTAAAACCGGTGTATATTATGATCTAAAATGCAAAATTTCTTTTAAGAGATAGTTCACAACCTGTAACCATTAAAAACGAAAATATTAATCACATATTCAAAGTTAACTGATACAGCAATGTTTTCTAAGACTACAGAAAGTTGGTTTGAGAAAATATTGTTAATCTCTGTTCATTTTACTGAGATGCTGTTAATTGTTCTCTGAAAAAAATATTTAAAGTTATTGTAGGAAATTAATGAAAGATGGCAATTTAGTAAAACATCATACTAATGTGTTCGCTTCTTGCCATCAGTGCGTGGATGGAGATTTAGCTGATTACTAGGAAGTTTCAAGATTTTGCCAGCCATTGCAAAAAGGAGAAATAAAAAGATCCAACACTTTGTATTTGTTATTGTCACTTCTATCACACTTAAATAGAATTGAAAATAAATTCTTCTTCTTCCAAGAAGTGAATTTATTAAGAGTGGTGAAGCACTACTTTCCACTTTTAGTGTATGAGTAGAACTTCACATATCTTTCCTCAATCTTCAGGTTCATTTACCAGTGACAATGATATGGTAGGTGAATCCATTCTCAGTTTAAGTTCTATGTAATGCACACCCACAAAATTGTTATTTTTTTCATAAATTTAGAAAACAAAACAATACTCCAAAGTTGTTACAAGTGGGGAAACAGGACTGAGATGGAGAATGAATGCTATAGAAGTCTTACTTCTTTGTATAATTATTATACACTTAAAAATATATAAATAAATAATAGATTGTCTACACTTACATTGGAAACCCAAAAATTTTGCAGCACACAACATGCATCTGTTCTCTGTAAGGAAGAAATTCAATTTTATTTAAAAAAAATCATGTCTGTATATTCTATGCAAGTATGCAAGTTGAGCAAAACCACGCATTAGCCTACTGATTACTGGGTAGATTAACAAGTTGACTCACTCTGTAACCCTTTTTTTCCAAGTGTGCAAATTACAAACTTCATTCCTTGCAACTGGGGAATCAGGATTGTAAGCTATAGTAAGGTTGGCCTTCATGGAAGGAAAGAAGGAAAAAAAAAAGTATCAGAAGACAGATTTTGGACCCTAATCTGATGGACCTGAGGTTTTGAAATCAAGTGTGCAGCAAGTAGCATTCACTGACCCAACATTTTTCATATCATCAAAATCTTATCTCTCTTACTATTTTAACACAATATTTATGGTTAACAATAAAATGCTAATAGTCCAGTATTGGAAAAGAAATATTTCCAGAACTAAAATATAAATAAGAAATACATTTTACATTTATTTTCTGAAATATTACTATTTAATTATTTTCAGGGATGCTTTGAGGGAGATAACCAGATGTTAGGATAGCCAGTGTCATGAAATTTGTCTAAAATAATACTTAAAACCAGAACTGCAACCTAAGGTATGTCTAACCAATCCCACCAAGCCTAATTTTTTTTTTATTAAATGTCAGAGAAAAGCATCTTCATATGCTCTGTTTTTTTCTGAAAAATTAAACTGATATGCTTAAGAACCAATAATAATTAAGGACCTACCTTAAGAAAACAGTAAAATTGGTTGCAAAAAGATGGAAATGGAAATATACTTCAATTCATTTTTGCATCATACTGTCCCCAAAGTTAGGATTACATGCTATCAGTTGTAACCTGCAGTACATATGACAATCTTAATTCTTTCAATGATCATGGCAAGACGACAAAGCATAAAATATATATAATGACAAGTGTCAAATAATTATTTACCACTTAAATTCATATAGAAACTTTCAATCTGAACAGTTACCCTGCACTTCAGAAAAAAAAAAAAAAAAAGAAAAAAAAGAAATTACATATGGAGAAGGAACTGATATGAATCCCTCTTTGGGGAGGATGACAGCATTTGTTAAATTGGGCAATGTTTTAGAATTACAAAAGAAAAAAAAAAAAAAAAGACCGTTCAATTACAGGACACTTTAGGCAAGTATTGTTCATCTACTCTGTGAGCTGTAGCTCCACCTCACCTCCAGGTAGTCCAGTAATACCTCTGATGATGAGAAGTTGTGATTAGTTTCTGTTTTACATGAAAGAGTGAAAACCTGTAAGCAAAGTACTAGGTCTGTGGTCCCCTGCTAGCTCAGAGGACAGAGTGACACCTCCTGAGAGGTGTCCAGTTCACCATTCATATAGTCCCACCTGTTAGTGTTTGAACTCCAACAAGATGCCTGCCCAAGGCAAGGCAGGACGGCTGACGTGAACAGTAGGGGCATTCCTGGCAGGCTGCACAGTTATCGAGTCCAGAAGAAAGAGTAGCTTTCTGAAACAGCTCATGCAGAGGTGTCAGACAATTTGTAAACTTAATCAAATTAGAAGAAACCCTGTACAAAACAGAACAGTTTGTAAAAACTAAAGGCAATCACAAAACAGACAATCAAGTTTTGTATCAACCCTTTAATCTTTTCCACTTAAATACATCTTTGATGTAGGAATCATCCTTAAAAACAAGTAAAAGTGAGCTAAGCCCAAATACATTATTTGCTCTACTAGAACCTATCAGTTATTTTGGTACTTTCAGTGATACTGGCACTAATAAACTATAACAAAGATAAGAGTTTTTGTTGTTGTTTTAGGAAATACAAGGTTATTGCACAGAACTTCTGAGAGTGTAGGAAAGCTAAGAACCCATACTGCACAACATATAAACCACAGCCACTTATTTACTGAACAAATTAAGTTTATAAACACTTGGAGAAAACCTAGAGAAATGAGAGGATGAAGATGGGGCTCAAGATGGCATTAAAAAAGTACATAGAGTCACAGAGCAGCCATTTGTTATCAATATTCTACCTCAGGAAAAAAAATGGCAGGGAGGGAATATTCAATATTCTGAGAGAGGAGAAAGTAACATGGGTTAAACGTTTGAGTATAAATCTCAGCATTGACCTTGTCTCCAAAGTGGCGCACAGGTAGGGGCCATGCTATGCCTCTCAGTGCTGCCATGCCTCCATGTATCCCATGCACACCCTTCAAGTTACCCAGACTGAGGGATGACTTCCCAGACAAGTTAATCCTATTTATGGACCAGATAATTTCATGTCAGTGTATTAGACTTGTGTTCTACACCAAACACCTGAACCGTTACCCAGAATATCTCAAAAGGACTGAAGTAGGAGGTTGGCAATAACAGTAAAAGTGGATTTTTTTTTTCTTTCTTTCTTTAATTCAAACACTCAGAGGAAGAAAAACATGCCTCTAAACCAATGAACATGCAATTCTACTAAAACCAGCATATGCTTAGCCAGTGGATGCATTTTTGTTGCTCAGGGTGGCACCAGAAGTTACATGTTATATTTTTCATTTTCTCCAGTGGTAATTTCCTGGTCATTTACCTCCTCAATAATAATGTTTAGCTGAGTAAAATAATGCTTTAGGCTTTAAGTCTTAAAGGTTCTTCCCCCTTTGCCCCCCTCAGTAGGATGACTGATTTCAGCCCTTTAGAAAAATAAGCTTACTTATGAGACATTAGAGGCATTATTGCCTCCTTTAATATTCGTGACAGTCTCCCACAAATGTATCACAAGTTGGCATTTATTAGTGCTAGGCACAAGTAAGGGGCATGTTATTTGATTTGAATAACAGCTTGGAGCTACAGTTTGAGTCCAGAAATATATTAGTCAGAAACAATCTCATTTAATAACACAGAAACTAATAAAAGAAAAGTATTCCAACTGATTCAAAATTGAATTTATGAATATTGCTTAGCAGGATTAATGATCAAAAACTGAACCTGTTTGTCATGTTATAACAGACTTTTCGATTTAAATGCAAAACTAGAAGTCAATGAGTCCAATGGATTGTATATTGCTTTGAAGAAAACCAGTTCATTTTACACACAAGCTTTGAAATTGGCAATAAACTTTAATTACAGGGTCAGATAATCAAATTATAATCAAATAGCCTCACATAAAAATCTATGTTTGAAATTAATGAGATACAATTCTACCAGTCTGTAATATTGTACCTCTGAAACTTACTAAAAGACATTTCATTTTCATTTAAAAGTCACCTTAAGGACTTTTCCCTCAATTTCTTCTGCATAGCACAATTTTATTTGGAAATGTCTCATTTCTAGACCACACAGTTCTAAAGATTTTTGCATATGGAAAAATCATTTGTTATTCCGGATATTTTTTTTTTATTGATAATAAGAATTTTAATATAGCAATATTAGAAATCTTTCAAGTAGATGCATATTTATGCATTTTTAGAGAAAGCCACAGTTCAAATAATAAAGCTGTATAGTTGTTCAAATGCACATACTTATTAAAATTTTCATTTAAGATGAAATTTTTCATGACTGATCTTAACTTGCAAGCACAAACATATATGCTAATGTACACTACTGCATGATCTGTTTATTTTCTGGGGTATGTAACCATTATAATTTCTCCCTAAATGTCTTACCTTATTTGGAAGAATAAATATCTTACATTTAACACAAAAGATAGAAAGAATAAATCCAAACCCGCTCTGGCTTTCTTAAAGACTTGCTGCATGGCTTCAGGCAAGTTGAATTATATTTCATAGCTGAGCTTTCTCAAGAGTAAAATGGCAGCTTAGTACAACTTCTGTACAACTTCATGGGGTTTATCATGGGATCTTATTAAAGGGACTATCGTTCTCAAATGAAGATGCAACATTTTAGGATGGATAATATCAGACCTTCTTAGGCATGCAACTTTAAAAGTATAGAAAATGCCAAGTAATTATAAAGCAATCACTCTACTAGCAGTGCTAGATAGCACTCAAAGTAACTTTTAAAAACTTATGCCAAAATTAGAAAACCTTATACCAAAAGTAGAATTGTAAGATTTTACTACTAAGAAAAATATTTGTAGGTTTTTTTTTTTAAACAATTTATTTCAAGTTAAAAAAATAATTGTAAAAAACAGTTATTTAACCTAATTAATCATCTACTTAGGTGCACTTCAACAAGAAAAATTAGATCCATTGCAGAAGACAATCAGTCCTCAGTGAACTTGGGTGTGAACTTACAGAACAGTAGCTATGTACCACATCCCAGTCAAGCCCCGGCAGGGCATTGCAGTCTCTCTAATCTCTGAGATAATCCATGGAGAAAGTGGTTCCTCCAGACCTCTTCTGGGGAAAAAGTAACTCCAGAGCAACTAAGACACACGCACAAAATATCCTGAAGTAAGCTAAAGTGTGAATGAGAAGTTCACTGGTGCTCCCTGGTACCTTCCCATATTAATGACCCAAGGAGAGCAATAATTGGAGCTGCAGAGGAAACTGATTGACAGATCTATCGGTGTGGCATAGCTTAAATGTCTTTAAATAAGTAACAAATTACTTCCACAGTAATATCCCTGATTATTACATATAGAGATATATTATGACCATATTGTGAAATATTAAGGACTGAGATGGGGTAGGAGGCTTTGTAATTCATAGTGCAGCCTTCGTGCCTGTTCCAGATTATTTCTGGGAACATGCATCACATTTGGAATAGCTTTAAAAAATCTTCAGCAATGGGGATTACCTAACCTCACTTGTGAAATTAATCTAGAACATTACGCATCTCACCATTATGAAGTTTATTGTCTTTCTTAAGCGTGATCTACTTTCTGCTAGTCTCATCACTTCAGAGTTGCATAAATAATCATCTTTGATGCTTACACAATTCAAATATTAGCTCCCTTCTACTCTACCACATACAGCTATTGTTTGGGCAAGTTATGCCGGCTAACGTATTCAAGTCAACCATGAATCAGCCACAAAACAGACACAATACGTATTGCTAAAAGCAGAATTTTTGTCTGTTTGCTGATAAGCAAGATCGAAAATTTTCACATTTTACATCGAAACTCTGCCTGCCACAGATACAAACATCTCACGATTTCAGTCATATCAAACCCATGTTTTGTTCTCTTTGCTTTCTGTATGTAAATTTATCCAGAAAAGATAAACTACAACTGATGACTGATTGAATTCTGTACATCATGACTTTTTTTTTTTTTTTTACTTCCTCTTATAATGTTTGAAAGCTACATATGCTTCCCCCATCTCAATCAGTTTGTCAGTGTTTTATTTCCTTGCAGAGGACAAAAGCCCTAAGGACAAAAACAATTTATCTAGTAAACTTCTAGAAAGCTGAAACCAACTTTAATTGAACTTGACACATTAGCACTTTTTAGGTCACCAAAGAAGAGAAGAAGTCAGTGACTGACCTTGCTCATGAGACTTTTATAAATCCATTTGTACAGCAGCAGTTCATTGGATGCTTTACAGAGTGGAGAGAAAGTCCAGCCTGATGCGTTATATGTCAAGACCTTAAGTATCCTCTTCAGACAGATGCTTTTTACACTGCTGGTGAAAATGTAAATTAATTTGAATCACACTGGTTAAAAGGCAATTAGAATCAGCAAGATATCTCAAGAAATAGTTGCTTCCCTACTTTTTCAACTCCAACCTCTCAATTTTCGGTAATCATTAACTAATTTGGTGGCATCATTTAGCATTAAAATCAGTTATCACAAGCAGATTAGGGTATAACAACAGGATAGGGTATGTAGAATTTTTACAGAAATAATGCTGGAGGAGAAGGGAATTGTGAACATCTCACCTGCATCATCGTGATCAGATGAAGGTACAGCTCTGTGCAGTGACTGACACAGTGTAAAAACAGCTTGGAGGTTACAGGCAACCCACTGTTTGCCAGCAGAAACATATTAACGTGTTCATTTTGTACAAAATTTATCTTCTGAAGTTTGGCCTTCCGCTCCCCCCCCGCCCCCCCCCCCCCCAACACACACCCCTTCTGACTTTTCCAAAAAGCATAGATTTTGGAATCTCTATGAATGCAACACCAAGTTGTTACTATTGGATATATCGTTACCCCATTTTTGACCTGAATTTTGAAAACTAACAAACAAAACCCCACCACAACAGCAAAAAGCTTACCAACCTTCAGTTTGTTTTCATTGGGGGGGAAAAAAAAAAAACAAAAAAACACATGTTGAAATCAGGTGTCGGTTTCCTTTCATCCTGGGTATTTGTAAGGAATGCAAAGAAATACTTGAACAAGCAGATGGAAATTGTTTCTTTGCTTCTTGCTTCAAAGTCTTCATTAGCCGTCATATCACACAATCATTATGCTGAGGTAATTTTACTGCAATACTTGTTATCACATCATATACTCAATATGAACAATGCTGAATAAAGTCTTGGAAACCAATGTATTCTATTCTTTACTTCTTATATGTATATTTACTTCTACGTATGTATTAGTATTTTGTTGGATCCCTTGAGAGTCCTGCTTTTCTTTCTCCTAGGGTTCTAAAATCATGGATGGAGACATTGTGACATGTACACCTAGGTATCCTAGGTGTCTACCTGCTAGACTGTTTAAGTTTTTGCAGATTTATTTCCACCAGTTTAAAAACCATGATGTTATCTCCTTTTTCTCAAAAAAATATGTACCATCTGATGTTACATGTCATTTATACTGGCCAGCATAAATAAAATGAGCCCCCACCTAGAGAGGCCAGATTCTGTTCATTTTCCATGTACCCTGTGACCTGACATATCAATCAAATTTATCTTTGCACACCAATGCCCCATCTTTGCCTAAAGCCCCCCTTGCCATCATGAATTATTTTTCATCTCATGTAGAATACTTCAAGAAGCTTTTATTGTGATAGATCCAAAACCCCACAACTTTCTCACATAACCACTTTATCGACTGCTTGCACAGATTTCAAGATTCTACTCTCAGCAAGTCACGAGACCAGAAGAGAAAAGAAAGGCCATTTTTCCAAGTTCACTCATTCCTTTGAGCAACCAATTCCCTACTGTCCTGTTTATGGAAATACTTGTAACTAGCAATCAAAATGCCATACGAATGCAACAGTAGCTTTACCCTGATTATGTTCGTGTCTGTGGCACACTGTGGTAGATCTGTAACTGCCTGGCAAGTTTCCCTCAGGATACCTAAATCTATAGAATCACTGAACGAGATGCATGGTCTGTGCTGATCATAAATTTCCAACTACGAAAATAGTCTCTAACCATAGCCATGAGTTACTTTTGCAATGATTTGTCTTTGAAAAACTCCTACCCCCCCATGCCCTCCCCCTGACCTCCCACCCTGGTAATAAGCTAGCAATATCTCAAACCCTTTGTGTTCCTGTGTCAACACTATCCCCAAACTGTAAGTGTTAGCAGCTGTGCACAATATGAAAGGGTTTTTGAAACACAGGGAGACTAAAACAGGAGCAATCACAAGAGCCTCTTTGACTCTCAAAATGCTAAATCACACACTGCTGATCACTGAAATGGTTTCCTTTCCTTACCCAACTTATGTAGTGGTTTTGCTGTTTTGGCCAACCTACAAATGAACCTTTTGTAATAGGAGGCCTAAAAACTCTGAACATATGTGAGCATCCAAAGAGTTGGCAAGTTTTTGGACAGCCTCAGCTTTCTTTTCATTGTGAAAGTTTCTCCTCACTGATTGTATACTCAAAATAATTTACTTGTTTAAAAAACTATTCACATTTCTTTGGATTAAATTTTAAAATCATGCTATAAGTTACTGTGTTTATAAATGCATTGGTGCCTCCTCATCCAGATTGTGCATGCATCAAAATACAATTTAGCTAGGCTGAAAGAGAGTGCAACAACATTCTGTAAGCCTGTAAAACATGGTGACACACAAACACAAGACAGAAAGTCATCACTTTAAATGACCACAGACCTTGTCCTCTCTTTAACCAGTCTCTTCCTTGTCTTCCCCATTTTCTTCGGTTTTCCAATATCTTTTTTACAATCTACTCTGTAAGAACAGCAGAAACCTGCTACAGTGTTAAGGGTTATATATGTTATATGTTCTCATATATATTCATATGTTCTTATATATATATAAAAGATATATATACGATATATATATGTATTCATATGTTCTTATATACATATTCATATGTTCTTATATATATTCGTGATATATATAAAAACAAACAAACAAGAGAAACTCTACACCTTCAAAATTATTTTCAGGAATTTCCTATAGTTCACCAACTGTCTAGCACTGTAATCTTTTTCTTTAGTTAAGCTGTATGCCAGGCTGAGGACTTTTTATGCCTCTCAGATTTATCTGCTCTACAAATTGTAAAGAAATTTCCCTTCACCCTACTGGTAACTGGTAAGTACATTAGCAACATTTTCCCATATTTTCCATCTTTTGTTAGCTCAGTCTTGTTGATTTGGAGCACTGTTCCTGACTTTTAACTGCATAGTTTTTTGATAATTTTGCTGTTCTTCATTTAAGTGGGGAGCACTGCAATGAAATTAGTTCAGAGATGTATTTTTTGTGCTCACCTCCAATTCCCTTTTCTTGACATTTTCCTATATCAGCAACTGGAGAATTGTGATTTTTTCTGTGCCATTTATTAAACATTTACAAACTATCGAAGAAAAAAAACTATTTTTTTATTCATTATTTTAATTACTGTCTTCCTTTTCCATTGAGAAAGTCCAGTGTTCAGCCTTAGTTACTAGACAGTTGTCCCACACCGACAAAATTCTTTTTAGATTCTTATCAGCTTTTAACATTCTTGCTCATGCTTAAAAAAACAGCCAGTTTCCTATGCACTTCTTAGCCACCATTTTGCAATCAGTATCTAAACTTTCATTAGTACCAATGTATTGTTCATATACAAGAACTGTGGGAATCATCTTTGCACCTCCAAGCTTTATCCTCTCAACTGCAATTGTTTTGCAATTATTTGCTGAAATGCAAGAATTTCAGAAAACCATGCCAATGCTTTCTATCTTCCCATGTTCAGTGCTACTTTTTATTGCCATTTTTCATATTTAACTTTTTTTGCCTTCTTTTTGTATTATTGCCTACTTTTCCTTGTTCTGTAAAATAAGGATTTTTTTTTTTTGTTGTTGTTGTTAACCTACACACGATTAATTATTTGATAGAGTAGCATACAGACAGTAGTAGAAAAAATAGTTGCAATTACATATTGCTCAGCTTCCATTTTCCTCATGAGTGGCTGTTTTCTCTTCTGGTTGACTATTCCAAAAAATGGAAAGCCTAAGTCAAATTCCAATTCATATTTGGATGGCAAAAAATGCCAAAGGAAATAGCACTATGTCTGTCATTTAGTTACACAAGTACTGTAACAGTTTCCAAACTTCATCTTAAATTGAGTGTGCAGATCATATCCAATTTGTTTAAAATCAAGGTCAATGGCACCATAAAATCAAGAGGATACAAGAAGCCTATTAAGACATTTAGGTATAAAGTATTAGAATGGTGCTCATCATCTGAGGAACAACGTTCTTAAAGAGCCTCTCAAACAAGAAATAGTGAGGGGAAAAAAAAAATAATTTTTTTGAAAATGGAACTTGATAAGTGTGTGAGGTGATACGATAAGAAATTCCTGTGCCTGTTGGCCTTTTATTAATAAAATGGCTTCAAATTTAAGCCAACCACACCATAATACTGACATATAAAGAAATGGTAAATACAACCTTATTTTCTGGAAATAATTAGAGATCAGACACTGACTTTGGCTGCAAATCAGTCTGAAGTATACTGACCAAATGACAGGACGTTTATGATGTTAGGCATGGTGAATCAGTGAAGCCCCAGAAGCAGACAGCTGCCATCAATGGTAAGATTTTCTTCCTCATGACTGTAGATGGAGCCATAACATAAGTAAATACCCTCTTGGCAATACAAATTTGGAATTTTGTAGAATATACTTCGAGGCTTTTCAGCATTTTTACATTACTGAGGTTTTAATTTTCAGTACAAACAATGTGAGAAGCCCGCTGTTTTCCTGATTTCTCAATCTGCTGAGCTGATTCATTTCTCCGCACAAGTCCGGAAAGAAAGAAAAACAGTTGTTCAACTTCTCTTCTGTCCAGCAATTATCACCTAATCTAACCTTCTCTAAAAATTTCTCTGCTTAAGGGCACCTCTAGGGCTGTCAGTCCAGCTGAATTCATTTAGAAAATTAAATCCAAACCCAACTATTCTTACTCTTCCTCTACACCCATTATTCCTTTCATAATTTTATGCTACTGTACTAAAAGGTAAGGCGACAGCACATTTTGTGGGTTTTATTGTAGTACATACAAAACATACTGCTGAAATATAGATTGTAGGAGTCTTAGCGAGGAAGGAGGGATCATAGCACCATCTGACTGAAAGATGTGAGATAAAAGAGGAGCTATTTATAGGAATGAGCAAAATACATCTGCAGTTGTCACTGTGGCTAACAACATTGGGTTCATGAGTATAATTAATCTTTTCCTTCCTATACCTTATTTGTTTACTAAAAACAATCAATCAATCAAACAAACAAAAAAGTATTGATTCCTTGCAGCAACATAAGCAAAAACTTCCACAAAGCCAAGTGGAAATATTGAAACACTATATTCTTTCATAATTCAAGATTTTTTTTTTTTCCTACTGCATCCTTTAGGAAGCAACACGTATCACTGAAGTGTCACTTCACAGTGATCACTGAAGGAATCAAAATATATGCAGACTGATAGTAAAGGACTCAGAATCACAGTCTGAACATGGAGAGCTCTAACTACCAGACACTTTTAAAATTATTATTTTACAATGTTAAGGAAAACCCTAACTTTAGATCACATTTGGCAAATCTGCCTGGGTCTAAACACTGCGCACCAAAAAGTGCACATGGCCAAAAGTCACTCTCAAAAGAGCCAGAGATAAAAAGGAAGGAACAACACAGCTTACATGCAAAAAGCACAAATAAGGACCCTGTACCGCACGGTGGGAGGGGATTGGGTCACTTCACTCCCTTTTCAGGTCTGCAGTTTGAGGAAACTACAAGCCCCTGTGTTGCCTCCCGTAGTCAGAAGACAATTTGTTAATCCACACTCAAATACATACAAACTGCAGGTGATTCAAAAACTATCAATTGATCCCAAATACTTTATATCCCTAAATGTGACGTGAAACAAAAAGGTACATAAATTTATTTTTAGACTGAGGTCAGCTTCTGGCAAGCATCTGTGAAACCCCTGGTTTTAAAAGCTCTAATTATCCCCAAATAGTATTCTTTTTTTTTCATGCAATAAAGTTGAACCATTGTCAGTTCAAGTTACAGTACTTAATGATGGAGCAGATATCACCCTGTGAAGTAGCCAGTACTTCCAAGTTCAACATACTTACATCGATTATAGACTCAGAAGTCAAACAAACTAGAATTCAAAGTACTGATTAGACAGGTAAATTACACACCCTATACATTTCATATACATTTTATATTTAATGTTAGTAATTTCCAAGAAGATGATTTTCTGATTTGTTTAACACGTTATGCCAATAACAAAAGCACTTGGGAGTATCCAGACTTATTGCATGGTAATGGATTTTCAGAAGAAAAATATGATGAATCCTATTTATTGTAAATTGTTTCCTTCAGTTGGTCTTGAACTATTTAGTTTAAGAACATACTGTACTGAGTTGCAGTCTATTTTTGTTAATTTCTCTCATTTTGGAATAAATTATTTTGCAGTCATTTATGAAATGTGAAATTGTCTATAAGGAGATGCTTTGTTTTTAAACAAATGGTTATGTTCTTATCACTCAGAAAATTTTCCTAAATGACTGATAATAACCCTTGTCAGATACTTTAATTTATTTTTTCAGTCATAAGACAGAGATACCTGGTAATTTTTGCACATTTTTTTAATGCAAGGGAAAGCAGTCTGCAGATGAATGATATTAAATTTAGCTTATCCAGATGCTGAGATGTGCTCCAAGTTATATTGTACAAAAATCATAGATGTCTCTGTGCTCTATTTAAATACTAATTATCATATTCTGCCCAAATAATTAAAAGTAAGATTAAATTGCTTTTAAAGGCTGTCCTGTCCAAAAGATGCTCAATAAATTCAAGTGAGCTATTTATTATTTTAATCCGTAATCACATACACAATACAACCTAATACATCTAGATACTGTGTAAAGTCAAGAGATCCATTTCTCTCTCTCTGTGTATAAAGATAAATAAAGGAGCGAGCAGTGAGGAAACAAAAAGTCAGTTCTGTGCTGAAACTAGCCACAGGAAGAGAGTTGCCAGTTTCCTCCACAGAATGCTTTCAAGTATATATCCTAAATATTTGGCACATAGTCTAACTTGTGTATGTCTTTAAAAACAGCTAGATAAATCAAAACTAGGGTCAACTTAGGTGATTGGGACTTTTGGTATCATTTACAATGGTGACAGATATATTTAAAATAACACAATCAAGTTCAGAGATCTCTCCTTACAGCTCGGGTGTTTGAAAGCACTTATTTCAACTCCTGCTTCATGACTTGGGTCACATGTGAAAAGTTAAGAAATCCAATTTAACTGGGCAGCATACCTTTGGGTGCCTGGTGGCCCACAGACTGAATCACATATCTGCAGCTTCTACACCCTGGAGCAAAGATGGTACATAATTAGGTGTAACAAGAGCATCTCTTATTTCAAGAAATTCATTAGTCAAATAAAAGAATCTACTTAACTAAAACAGTTACAGCAATTTATTTTATTAAGGTCAACATTTCACTTTATTCATTTATTATCTGTGCTAAGGCCTTTCTTTAATATATGACATTAGAATTTGTTTTCTGCTGTTCTGGCTTATGTTAGATAACCATTTTTGGATTTTATGCAAGACATATGGAAAAATTCATCACTGATTTACTGCACATTTCCACGCATGGTCAAACTAATATCTGATCACTATTGAAGTAGTACAACCCTGCTTGGCAGTGAATACATAAGCAAATTTCCCAACACATGGATGTATGCAGCCTTGTGCAAGAAAGCCTCTGTAAGGCAAAATATTTAACAATACGCTGCAGCATTTACTGGGAAAAAATAATAGGAAAATTCAATTTGGGATTTCTTTTTGCTTCAGAAATTACTGCAACTGAAACAGGTATTGCAATAAATAAACAAAAAATATTGCAATATCTATCTCTAATACTCCATGTATTTTTTTGTTTGTTTGTTTTGACTTTTTTATGCTTTCGAGTTTTATAACTGATATGATAACACTTTGGGAACTTTTGCTTCTTTTCAATAACTGCAGAGGATGGCATTCATAATCTTACTCTTGAAAACGACTCTTTGGTTATCAATTAAATATTTTAAATTCCATTACTGCGTGACAATTTACCTATACCACTGCTTCTAAGAATAAAATGTATGCACTGTGCCTCAGTATTGTTTACAACTTTCTGTCCTAAGCTACTTTTTTGTGAATTTCAGTTAGGCCAACAAGGCTAGTTTTAGTACCTTCACAGCAGGTGGAACGACCTTCACCTCATTCCTATTTTACAATGTGTTTTGTGAAGCTCTTGTCAAGTTACTTCAGAGCTCATAGTGACAATACATTGCAGAAGTTAGTCTCTTCTAAAAATAAGATTTAATTACTTTCACATTTTGTTACAGACAAAGCTAATAATTAGAAGGTGTCATTTCACTTAATCAGAAACCCATCCTCTGCTTAAGGACTCATGCAGGTTTTTTTCCCCTGGGGAGGCAGGGAACGAAAAAAACAGAAACAAAACAGTGACTGCTAATGCTGACTTGGGAAGTGTTTAACTAAACACTTAATGTTTAGTTAGCATGGTTCACAGATGTTTTTGCATCCTCAATAGCTTCACGGGCAAGATAGTTAACTTTGATGATATGAAAATGTCAAGAAGAATTATCAGGGAGAAAGAAAAAACTCTAGAAGTTTTCTGAGGTTATATGGCCATAAGGAATCGTCTTTCTTCAAGAAGCAGTAATAAAGATAGCCCATTTTTGATGAGCAGATAGTCCCCTTGAGTAAAAGGACTCCACTGGTAGAAAATAGAGTATTTGAAAAGCAAAATCATGCCTCTTCCTAGATATTCTGTCATGTGTACAGAGTAGTTAATCCATCTTTTAGCAAGATTAGCCGTCAGATTAACACATTATCCATGTGAGTCACTGTTAGTCTAAAGCAAGGATGTGCTTGAAGAATGATGTGCACCCACATAAAGGAAGGTTTACAGAGGTTGACTTACACCACCACTATGGAATGCAAAGCCAGCTTTTTTATTTTTATTTTTTAAATTTATTTATTTATTTTTTGCTAATGCTGGCCAGAGCTCTGCAAACAGCCACTCTCAATTGCTGTAGCATGCTGAGCTGCTACAAGCCTTGATGTGGATTTGAACATCCATATGCAGGCCTTGCATCTGCCACACACATCCACGTATTAACTCTAGGACATATATGCCTCTATTGTTCTAGAGGTTATACATTAAGACATTAAAGAATTTACTTACTCAAAATGCTCTTTATTACATTATTTTTAGCCATTCAAGAGCATTCAACTTCTTCTGGAAAGTCAAGTTTAAGTCAAATCTATTTCATAATAGAACAGGATGCAATCTGTGAACAGAATGCTTTCTTTTATAAATCAAAGAAATACAGATGAAAGTTATCACAAGCAACTGGTAGATGTCAACATCCCATTTGAAAACCACACCCTGAGCATACCTTCCTATTGCACATTTCTCAGACACCAGGTAAAGAAACAGAGTAAGAGTAATCTCACCTCAATGCAATGGTGGTCCATTTCGAAAAACTGGCTTCTGGAAACATCATCATATGAAAGATTGCACTATAGCATGCGACTGCAGCTCAGAGTTAAAGATCTCCTCCCCACACCGTTTTGTTTTGGCTTTATTTTACTCTCCACTCTTACTCAGTGTGGCTTTATTTTTCACTCTTCAGCAGGCCAACAAAGCCCCTTTCTTGCACAGCCTATATCTGTACCTTTTTATAATCTTCTAAAATTAACAATCAAGCTAAATGAAGACAAAGCCTGCTCTGAAATAAGCTTTGTTTGAATACACGAAGATTTGGCAAGAGAAGGAAGCCTTCTTAGGGAAGCTGCTTAGAAGACAAGTCACAGCCAAATATTCTAAGTGGTTTCGGAAGCAGCTGAGGCTTTTGTGCCTAGTCAGTGTTCACTGTCTATGGCGGCAGCTAAAAGAAAATAAAACTTTCTCATTTTCTTTCCTTTGTCTCTCTTTTTTCAGTCATGAGCCATCTAAAGAGTCCTGGCTTTCTCTGCAGACACATGGGACAGCTGGTCTCTATGGGCAACCCCCCATATGCAATAGAATATGAACATTACATGTTTATCATCTAAGGACACTCAGCTGCCATTTGAGTACAGTCCACAACCACTTGTAGTTAGAAAATCTGTAAAAGTCAGCAAATTCCACTAAACAACAAGAAAACAAACAAACAACACTTTGTATGTACAACTATTAACAAATTGGATTCATTCAGAAATAAACGGGTGTCAGATCTCAGACCAAAGACATGAGACACAGAACAGCTGTATTAATGCAGCCCTTTCTATCAAAACAAGCTTAAGACAATTTTCCGATTCAAGTCAGAAAAGATTCTAAAATACAGTATCTTAAAGAGCAATCTGATGAACACAAGTATTTAAAAGTGGCACAAGTGGTCTTGTTTTTTAAAGCCAAGGACACAATATAAACCCAACATGTAATATTTGTTGTAATAACAGTGCAACTTCTGGTTGCACGAGAGTTTGCATCAAGTCTTAAGTCTCTTCAGTGTCCTTAATAAACACTATAGGAAGAAGCAAGCATAATTCCACCCAAGCATTACTCTAATCATCCACATCCAGTATATTATAATAAGAAAACAGGGATAACTGTCAGAAAGCTGTGTACTGACAATCTTACTGAGCATCCAATGTATTCAGGTAATTAATACACGTCCCACCTATTTCACCTTCTGTCCAACTCTAAGTAACAGCATCCCATAGCCAAAACATTCAGAAGCAATAAGAGAGGCAGCAAACAGGTACACAGTTTATGTCTGAAGACTTCCTGAGATCACCAGGAACCTAAAACCATTCTAAATCCATGTTCAAAGTGATATTCAGTATCACCCTGTACTTAAGATATTCAGGTTACCGGTAGCTCCTGCATCAAACATGAATCCACAGAGAAAAATAGTAATTACTAATTTATTTTTTTAATGAATTATTGACATAAATATTATCCCAGTACAAAAGATGATGCTATTTCACTTTGATAAATGAAGGTAATTCCTGTCCCCGTATTTTATCTTCAAAGCACCAGTGTAGAGGTGGAAAATAATCGGATTTAATGTAGATGATAATGAAATAGCAGAACAACAGGTGAGCAATGAAAAAAAGACAGTTTTTGTATGTGTTTGAGGCAAGGGATTTCCCCGCCCCCCTGGTAGAAACATTGAGTTGTTTCCCCTTATTTCATTTTACATTTCAAAACAGCATTCTTTTCTAAGTAGACAACAGGAACCAAGGCAAGAAACTGCATTAAATAAATCTCTAAAATCTTTCTAAACAGGCTTCAGGCAAGGCTGTACTTTTCCTTTCAAATATTTCAATGTAAAATCAGATGTTAACTCTCTGAGTGAACCCATGTGTGAACGCTTTATTCATCAGATTAATGGCTGTGGAGCAACAGGCAACTGAACGCATTTCCACTCACATAAGGTATTCATGACTTTTCAGAAAACTTCACATTATTGCAACTACTTTTCAGTCAAATATGTGGCATCTAGTGAAGAAAGAAAGAAATTGCAACAGCATTTAATGGAAACTACAGTAGATGTATTGACACAAGCAGGAGTTTGTTTCTCTAACTAGCACCTTACTATTAATTTGACAGATTGATTTTTGGCTTGCTCTACATTTGAAAACAAAACAAAAAAACAGTCTTTGCCCTGGGATACTTTAGATTGCCCAGTGTAATCTCTCTTTGGTGTTGCTTTTATGCAGATCCAGAACACAATCAATAGAATTCAGTCAGCTGCAGTGCTCTATCAGCTAAGGAATATGTTACGATAACCTACAGGGTGTAATGACAACCTGTGGGGTGAAAACATATAGGAAAATAAAAAAGTCAACATTCTATGTCACATTTACAGTCATACTAAACATTATTACATGCACCTAAATTTATACAATGACTCAAATTTACACAACCATATACACAACTTAATGGTAAGGTTTCACTTCTGGTCACCTTGATCGGTGGGAATATGGTAGATCTAGACAAGACAAAACATGCATGTAATGATGCTCATGCCACAAGAGCAGCAATGAACTCAATAATATTTGATGTCAAGTTGGCAATATAAAAGTGAAATTAAGAAGTGATTTAACATTCATACATGTGAAGAAACCTGAACTACAATTGTAAATGTCAAAAAGCAAAACGCTGGAACTTTGGTAAAATCTCCTCCTTGAAGATCCTGTCAACCTTTCTTTAATTTTTTTTTTAGGATTTAAATACTTCCTTTTATTTTTTATTCTCTACTCATTTTTTCCCTCTTTCTCTCCTCTGAAATATTGCCTGATACCTGCTTTTGGGGTTGATCATCGTACATTTTTTCCGAAATACTGAATCAGATCTGTTGCTTGGTCTGACCCTGTTTGTGAATGCTTACAAATATCTTTGTCATGTTGTTCTTTTTGTTTTTAATTTAATGCAGACAAATTTACAGTGGATGTTTGGGTTACAGTGAAACCTTGTTAAACTGAACATTTTGGGACCACATCACAGTTCAGATGAGAGGAAGTTCATACTTGTGCAACACAGTGTTTGCTTGTTCAAGTATGTATTTTCGCATATACTAATAACTTCAAAGCATATGCACTAAACCCTACATTCTTGAAATTATAACAGTGGCTGGAACAACAGAGATAGTGGCAAGTCAGCAAACCACAGAGTGATAATTTGATCACTGGGTTACAGAATAGTCAAGTTCCCCTGTGACCCCAAACTTAAAACTGTGTACAGTTCACAGCCTCTGGCACGCAAGGAATTTGAGAAAAAAGAACCTGAGTAATTAGAATACACGGTCTGCATTGTGCTTCAGCTTTCATAATGCTATTTCCCATACTTTTTTATTTTTTATTTTTCCAGTTTAAAAGCATCTGCTATACTGCTGTCCCAAACAGGATTATACTGGATGTGCTATATTGTTGAAGAGTTCCTTTGGGCGTCAATGTAGAAAGCCTAACAATGAAGAAGCTTAAATATATGGCTTAATTTCATGCTTCAAGATAAATGAGTCACAATTTATATTGAGAAGCCAGGCCAAAGGTCCATCTAACTGATTATCCTGATTGCTGCAATGTCTAAGAGCACCTAAAGAATAATAGGACAAGAATATATGGCGCATTCTCCTAACATTTTCTCACCCTCTACCTATTTTCAGCTCATGACATTTCTGAGCCACAAGTGGCTTCTAAGTATTTAGCAAGTATTTATGCATTTCTCTTCCTTAAACTTGTCCTGTTGTCCCCTGCAGATATGCAAAGCTTAGCCCTTATTGCAACACTGAAGGAAGAGCTGCCACCTCCTTAACAGTACCAATGACTCCTACAAATTAGAAACAGGTCTTCTACAGAAGTAAAGAAATAGAGAGAGGAGCAACAGGTACTAAAACTGAAAGAAAGAGAGTATGTATTACCTTTAGTAATACACCATTGTCCCTGCAATTTCAGTTCTTGTACAGTTGTGTTGCACTTTGCCATTGACACATCCTCAACTCTCACCAACTGCAGCCAGGCATATTTTCCTACTTTTTTTCTTTTCAAAATCATTTTATGTGCTACACAGTTTGTAAAATGCTTTAAGGATTCCTTATGCGAACTGCAAATCAAAGACTGGATTTGAGAATACTGTTACTTCACAAAAATATCTAACAAAAATGGTATTTAAATCTTAATAAAAACAATGTGATAAATCTTAACAACAACGTGATATCAGTTGTCATCTGCTAGAATGTTATGTTTGGCGTTTATTACTGAATAATTTAAGATCCTTACATGCAAATTGTTCCAACAGACATAATTTGAAAACAAACATTGGCAAGTGTTTTGTTACCGCTGAAGCTGTTTTCAAGTACAATTTGTGCAGTATAAATAAGAACACATACTCACATTGTGACTAGGACAATGCTTTGTAAAATTCCCAGAGGTTTGGCACTTGTGATTAATTTTTCCTCATGTATTTATGCATGTAACAGTTCTGAACTGTTAACTCACTTGCAGTGCTGAAGAGTTCTCAGTAAGCAACCACATATAATAATTAAGCTGAACTATCTATTACTATTTAAGGGATAAAAAAAAAGCTTACAGTATTCTGAAAAGGTGTTTTAAAAACATAAAATGTATATATTTGTTTCTTAATGTCCACAAGGCTTTGAACAAAAAAAAATTAATTTGTCTAATATATAATCTAATATATCATAGAAGGATACACTATGGTTCTCATATAATCAAAATAAGAGGTCAGAAAGGGCAGTCTAAAGCAATGAACTAGAAACTACATCTGAATATTTAAAACCAAATCTCTTTAAAGGTCTGTAACACCCAGCATGGATACAGATTGCTCCAAAATTTACATACAAACTCCAACTCTTTTCCCTTTTTATCTAACAGCATCAGAATTTGTGTGATAGGTGAATCAAAGAGTCACACTGTATGGAATCCTATGAAATTTATATTGCAATAAACAAGTAGAAAAAAAAAAATAAGGTCATTTCAACTCTAATGTCTCCAATTATATATATATATATATATATATATATATAAATAAAATTAAATGCTAAACCTACTTCACACTCAGGTACAACCCTTCAGAGAACTAAACAGATCATTTATTTTTAGTATTTAATCAGTTCAGTGCTACCTGTTGACTTTTACTGGTTTTGGAATGGAGAAAGTACTGCAGCACAGGTCACGATTTACACCAGTCCAGATGCTGCAAGGAGGTACACACTGGCACATAGAGGATCTCTGAGTTACTCAAATCTCTTGGAGCTTATTTTTTTTCCCCATAACATTTCCTCTTGCATGTATCATACTTCCATACAAAACTGTAAAATTCAGAATTAAAATATGTTCTTTAAATAAACAGTAAACACGATAATCTCAAATTTTATTGTGAATTCCTATTCCGTATGTAAATGTCCCATCAGACAGTAGGGGGCAACTTTCACCCACAAGTCATACTCTACACATTCTGCTATATAATACAATGACATGAAGGGGGTACTTTCAATACTAAGTTTGTTGTGTGGTCTGTATCAATTTTATAAAATGTAAGGTTTCGTTTTTAAACCCCTGTTTTGTTCTCCAGGCACTATGCTGAAGAAATATCTGGTTTATATACTAAGAAAATGGTGCAAGATGAAGTAAGAAACTACACTCTTAAAGATGTTGAGAAATAAAGGAGAAGGACAATATATTCCTCTAGCTTGCTGTCATAGGATTTGTGAGAAACCAGTCTCATAAAGCATATTTTTCCATGCTTGCAATCTGATAAACAATTCTTCCCTGAATAAGCTATTTATAAAAACAATAATTTAGTACCCTAAAAACAGAGCTGGAAGTAATATAAAAGCTAATATAAACAGCAAAGTATTCGTTAATGATGTTAACATAAAAAATAAAAAAATGTTTAATAATAAATCTAAGTTTAAGAAGAAACTGATGTTCTATATCATGTGTAATGTTTTGTATCACTCAAAAAATTAAAATTTTGCTATGAATTTTGCCAGACAGCAAATGCTGAATAGGCAGGCATGGCATCAGAGGATATAAGCAGTCAACACAGCATTTTTTCCAATTATGCTCAATTAAATTGTATTACTGTGATTTTTGCTGAATTAGAAGAGAATATCAGTTATGTAACTTAATATGCAAAGAACTGATTTCCCTTTAAAGTTCCTATTTCACTTTTAAAATGCACAGATTGGTGAAAGTGAAGTAGGGCTAGCCTGAAAGTATTTTCACGCTAAACCCAACCGAGCGGCACAATGCAAACACTTCTAATAAACCCACAAAACCTGGGGCTAGTCTTGCTATAAGAATGAAAGCAGTCAGGCTTAGAGTGAGATTTAGTAAATTTGGGCAAAATCATGATTTCAAGTAAAGGATGTCAAACACTGGGAATCAAATCACACAGAACTTCACGCTCCATTTAAGCTTCAAACATGAAAGTAAAGTACACTGGATGACAAGCTACAATAACTAAGTGAGAAACTGATTGCAAACCTTTCTTCTGAAATGTCCTGAGATCCTTCAATAACTCCGGGAGGTAACTAAATGCAACAGTCCTTGCTCAGAGGTCAGACTAAGTGATGATGAATGTCTCTTCCGGCTTTAACCCCAGCCCAAACATGCTATGGATCTGCTTTTTTCAGTGACATAGCTAGCAATTATTTCTCTAAACATAACCCCACCTTAAAATAGAAAACTGTTAGCGCACTTCAAGCTGTATTTTTCTTAATAGACAGAGCACAGCATAAACAAGGATTACAAGATGTGAAAAACATCCACCCTCCAGCATTTCCTGAAATGAACTTACATTTTCATGTTAATATTCAAAAAGCATGTGTGTGACTGGTATCAAGCATTCCTGTAGAAACAAAACTAATCATTAAAAACACAGTTAAAGAAAAAAAAAAAAAGCCAAGTAGACATTTTACCGCAAGAGATTATTACCTCATGATCCTATAATTTATGCTTACAAATTAGTTTGGGGCTTTTTTTTTCTTCATTTTTTTAATCCAAGGCTAAGAAATATCTTGCTGTTTTACTCTGTCTCACAGAACTGAATGCCAGGTGAAGCCAAACTATTGATTTCTATTCCCTTTTTCATGGTTTCACTTCAAATGGACACAAGATGTCAAGCCAAAGAAACATCATCCTGGTGGGACAGCCAAACTGTGGAGTTCAGTTGTGTCCTGTCTCATCCCTCTTAAGTGTGCCCCAAAAGCAAGACAACAGCAGACTGTTTTGGAAACTTTTTTTTTCTTTTTTTTCTCTAATACAAAAGCTTCAAGAAAACAGGCTCAATGTTAAAACAGGTGAATGAATGAACAAAGACACAACTGGACTCACGCAAGGAGGAAGAGCTCAGTATGAAAGCTCACCTCTTACAGGACAGATTTCTTTATGACGCTTACTTCTCTCTCCATTTGCTTTTTCATTTCCTCATGATATTTTTTTCTCCTTCCTTGTCTCCCAGCACATCTGCAGAGTGACTTTCTCTACCTCAGACCAACCTTATCTCACCATTTCATCACTGCAATACAGCAAACCCATTAAGGAATACATTTTCCTCAGGTATTTAAAAGCTACCAGGCACTTAACTTACTCTAAGTATACAAAGCTTTTAGGTCTTATGGGTCTCCACTTTCTTACTCAACATCTGCCAGAGTAGCAGCCAGGCTACTTGCTGGTGTCTTCTGACCTGGGCTGGTGAGAGCAAGCCACGGCGGTGGCCAGCAGTTAGACAGCACAGCAGCCACACTGGCAGCACCCAGCTTGCCTCTGCTCGGGATAGACTGGAGTTACAAGGCTTTTCTTCAACAAGGAGAAAAGTTCCAGCCTGAAAGATGGCTAGACCTTTCTGTTTTCTCCCAGATGATGGGCACTGTTGCCTACAACTATCTTAAATATAACAAAACATTCAACAAATAGTTATGTTTCTTCTCTCTACTGGAAAGCCTTATTTTATCACACTTTAAGCATAAAGGTAAAATGGAAACTTCCAGGAAAATGGCTAATTCATTTAATCCCTCATTTGAATAGAAGCCTCTATTTCAAAAATAGCCCAAATGCTTTTATTTGGTGCCTTTTCAAGGCTGGTTTCTGTTGAGGGGAAAGGGAACTTTTGGGTTGGACAAAATAACCTCCACAAGTCCCTTCCAACCTCAACCTTTCTGTGATTCTGTGATTTTTGACACAGTGCTCTCTGGTTACAAAGATAATACTGAGAGTACTCCAAAATAAATTCTAACAAACAATATCCACAGTTACGATGGGGAAATATCCAAATCTGTTGCCTCTTAAGCATAAATTAATTCTACAATCTCTACAAGCTTAATCTCTTTGCTCTACATCTTTCTGTGTGTATCTTTTTCTGTCTCCATGAAAATTGCCAAGAGTTCATCAAAATTTACAATCAACCAAGCATGAGAGCTAAGGTTATAGGCCTAGTAGGAAAATAACAACAAAACCAGTAAATATTTTGATTTACAGCAGGAGTCATTTTTTTCCCAACACCTTTCTATAAATTGATTTTAAGAACAAAACTCACCTTTAATAGAAAGTTTTCTTCCAATTACCTGCTGTAGGAAGATTGCTCCCCAGAGAACAATGAAAATGGAGAAACAGCACATCTCACACCCTACACACTTCATAACAGTCAACTTCTGTGCTCTCCCTGAACAGGCCAAATCAAAAAGAGATACTGAGGAGATGCTTTACAAAGCTACAATTAATCACTGCTTTCAAATCATGTGTTGTAGGATCCATCGATAGCTGTACAGAGGCTATGTTGCAGGTCCCTTGCTATGTTCCAAACGTAGTCATTCCCACATTACTCTCACAAAGTTATATGAAAAGCTCTGTTACTAAAGATTTTATATAGGTAACTATAAATTGCATTCTAAAATAAATTACTATTTAGTTTTGCTAACTTGTTTGACTAAAACATAGATTGGCTACAAAAAATATATATATATATTCTTGCTCAGATTATAATTACTGTATGCTGATATACACGACTGATACTGCTTTATAAATAGTTCTCTTTTTGTATATTTCATCTAGGATGTAAACTATACCAGTGACATTATTGACTTACTGGCAAGTTTCCAAATAGGTTTAGTCTTGGCATACTACAACAACTGCATGTAACACAGGAAAAAGGGTTAAAAAATGTTTTCAAAACATAAAAGGATTTTCTGCATGTTCTCTTCTGAAGTTTGTTGTGGTTTATTTACTACTCACGTTCTATGTGTTGGAGCAGGATGCTGAGTGGTGTTTCCTTTCATCTCTCTGGCAAAATTGCCCTATATTTGGTAACATATTTCCAGTTATTCATTATCATTGAAGTCAAAGGCCATCAGCTATTGTAGCAACTTATACTTACATGTAGGTAGTCAGAATATTCACTGCTTGCATGACAGCTGTTCAGAACTAGAAAAGAAACTTCACTTTATTGTGGCTTTGGGTGATTGTTTGCTTGTTTGTTTTTGGGGTTGGTAATAGGACATTTTTGCAATAGTTTTTTGCAGCTTTAATGCATACAGAAATCATTTTGCATTCAACAAGAATGCCGGTTTATCTTGATAAAAAATAGAGTATTTTCCAAATCCACAAAAATGTTAAACAAATCATCGGTAGATCATGTACAATACTTCTCTTGCACTGTTGCAGCTGTTGATATTGGAGTACTGGAGTAATATTTATTTTGATAAAGGGAAGGGTGTGGACAGAGGTTCCATGTGTAGATGATCCCTGTTTCTTACAGCTTAGGGAACATAGTTTATTTGTTAATGAGTGAAGGCCAAGAAGACTGTAATTTCAATGTGAGTCTGGTCTTGTTCAATTTATCTGATTCTTTTTACTCTTAAAATAATCTAAATCTAATATAACAAAGTAGGAATAAACCACAGTAAACTAGAAAACATGTTACAACTGGAAATCTAAAGAAAAATTATCTGAGCAAATCAAGTTGTTATTTATTTTTTTTCACAAAACTGAATGGAAGCTTGATGACATACTGCAAGACAGTAGGCATGGAAATCAACACTAAATGCCTATAGTTATTTATTTTTCTCTGAAAAATGCTAAATAGCTGAAACAAATCAAGTACTAATTGTACAAACAAGGTCACGTTTATGCTATCCGTAGAATTAAAATAAAATTAGGTGATTAAAAGGTATATTATGTGCAAAGGCTGTATTCACATGCTTAGATCTATACTTGGCTTAAACTGCAAATGAAAATGAAACTGACTGTAAATATTCTACGAAACTTCTTCGGATTGGAATTATGTTTAGAAGTATTTTCTCCTTTTGCTACCAAGAGAACAGTCAGGTATTGGAGCAGGTTGCCCAGACATTCTTAGTGGTTTACAAGACTAGATTAAATACAGCCTTGAGTGATGTGGACTAACCTTACAGCAGATCTTGCTTTGAGCAGACGTTCCTCCCAAGGTCCCTTCTAAGATAAATAATCCTATCCTACTGCAGTATTGTGGTAGAACTACTACTGTCAAAAGTCTATAAACATTTCTGTTTGACCATTCGTAGTCACTTATCCTCAGTTGGTATCTGGTACTTTACAATCAACTTTCTTTTGAAATTAAAATTTGCTAGGACTAAGTTAGACGTTGATCCCACGAAGTACAGAGTGCTTGTCAGAAGACTGGTTCAACAATGACCTTAGAAATAAGAAACTTTTAAGTATCTCTAAAGCCCTCTAAATATCTAAAGATGCAAGATCTAGGAATTTGGTGCTTTAGAAATAGGACCCAGGTCACCACTTTATATATGACTTTCATGATCAAGTCTTTTGAGTGCTAAGATTATACTATAAATAAAAATAAAAAATATACCAAATAATAATAAAATAAATAAATAAAATATATACCAAATACTTCCCTTGAGTAATTATTCTGATTAAATCATATTCGTCAAAGTTTACCTCATCCCATTTTCAAAGATGCAAATAGAATTAAAATTTTGTCAAAAATACCAAAAAGAAACTAACAAAGCACAGAGCAGTACAGCTGTAGCATATTACACTAAAAGCAAGTTTTCATCACATACAGAAGTATCAACGTGAATTTAGATTATGTAGTTAATTTCATAGAGGCAACATCACACATTCAACTTAGTATTAGTTGCAGGATTTGTACCTACCTAGCCCAGTTACTAAGGTCTGTGTTATAAACAGTAATATTAGGTATTTCTTACAAAGAAGATCTATTATCTTTTGAAATATATCTCCAAAAAATGGATAAATCATTACCATCACCTACATGGAAACCTCCTTATCTGCAACATATTTCTCTAGCACTGAAATGTGCAATATCAAGTTTGTTGCACAATTATAAGTCTGAATTTGAATTATTTCTCAGTTCTGATACAAAACAAGAAAATTAAATTTAACAGCTGATATTTAGTTGACCTCTTGGGTTATGCTAACTTATTACTATGCCTTGAAACAATAAGAAACATTTTTAAACAGTATTATCAACATGAATATTGATCATCAGTTGTAGAAGTTTTATCACAGGCAAGTTATTATCCTGATTTTTTGTTGTCTTCTATCTACTCTTATAAGCATATAACGTGATAAACTGAGACTTACTGTACAGCAAAACTGACTGAGTTCACACAGATGTTACCTTCTTTCATGATGTACTTACTCTTATGATGTCCACTGCTAGGTTATGGGTTGTAACAGGTTACAAGCAACATGAAAAAGAGGGGGGTTGAGCTAAATTTAGGTTTACATATGAAGAATAGCACAGTAGAGAATATCACATAAGAATGTATCTCAGCAAAGCTATAAGCTATAACAAATAATGGGAAAAAAACACAAAATGACAAAACAGATGGGAAATATACATCATCAGACCCTGCCCACCGCACTGTATGAAGAAATGTTGTTGCATCTTTACATCACTTTATACTTTAGAAAAAAAAAATCCTACTACCACAAACAAATAAATAAATAAATAGCATCATGACAGTATTAGGCATTAATAAGGTCTCTCTTAAAAAATGCAAAAAAAGAATGTGTTTATTAACATATCGTACAAAAAAGAAAAAGATTTTTTTCCCCTTCGGCTAAACAGAACATAGATAGAATTTTTCTCTAAGCTACTTACAGCTAAAATCTGGACAAAACAGCACCAGATTACATTTCCTACTTTCCCTGTACGACATAGAATTTGGTCTTAAGATACAAGATCATATTGGAAATGCAGACTGCTTAACACAAGAACTTACTAGTATGTTTGCATGTTTATGTTGCATAAGATAATACAATCCATCTGTTGGAAAAACGCTCACTGAATATTATATCTGGCTTAGCAATAAACATGAATAGAAATCAAGTTTTCAATTTTTTTTATTTTTTACTTTTTTAAAATCAAAACCTGGATAATAGTGAGACTTACAAAGAAATGTGCTCAGGAACCTGAGGCAAATTATGCATGGTAATATTGGAGTCACTGAGAACAGTTAACACAATGTAACCAAATGTCAACTGGAATATTTTGCAGTAACTTACCAAAGAGGTCTGTGTTTAATGAATATACGAATGCTTGGTTTCTAAGTTTTCAGCTTCAGATGGCGAAGATTAAGTGCTAAGGGTGTTACTGTAAACGTTTAAGTGAGATGAACATCACTGATTTTCTAATTTTACCACATGGCTTATTTCAGAAGAAAACAAGCACCAGTTACATAGTTCTCCTGCAAGTCAGTAAACAGTCATACACAAAAAAAATCAAGACAATTTGCTTCTTTGTTTATGCGCAGGATATTTAGTTTGGTTTGCAAAGTATTAGAAGAATAATAAGAACCTCCTGGCAGAATACCGCAACTAAATTTCTAAAAAGCCACTCGGTTAATCTCAGTGTTGAATCTAGCTGTTTCAAATTATTGTAATGTATAATAACAGTCTTATTGACAATATAGATGCACAGAGCCAAAAAAAGCTAGAAGTAGTGGCCAAAACGATGAACTAAGAGCCAGCCCGAATGACAACAAACATCTGGCCATTAACTGAAGAATGGAGGGGTTTAGGAATGCAGCTGTCTGTGGTCTTCTCCAAGTTCCAGAGCCATGAAATACTGCGAGGATTGGCGAAAGCTGGATGCGAAGCACTACTCCTGAAGATAGCAGGTCCTAAAATGGAGTCAACGATCAGTTCATGGTGAAATGTCAAGATTTCTGTGGTCAGAATATATTCATTCCAATGGCCTCATAATGTACATCAACAAATTAATGTTGTATGGATGTCATTTCAAAGCCTACTGAAGACGAAGAGCCATTACTGAAGCCATTAGAGCACAGATGGTTCAAACTATATGCAGATATTCATACTTGCATTTCTGCATTATAGCTACTTTTTTTTTTCTCCTGTTGAACTGTAATGAATTGTCTCATAATCTATTCCATCTTCTTGCCATTAGCAGGCTTTGAATGTTCACAAATAGGAGCAAAGAACTCATTTTCCAGAGCTTTAATCACACAAAGAGGGAATGCCTAATTCTCTAAATGAAATGGTCTGTGATCACTGAAGCAGAGATTTAATATATCACGGCAAATTAGGTAGATTTTAATAAATTACTTATCTCTTTGAATACTTTACATATGCTTATAAAGAAACATACCCTGTTTGCAAACAGTGGAAATCCACAGCCTATAAAACCCTTTGAAGAAAATGACAAATAAAAAAGTAAATTAAAAAATGAAATGTATTGTATCCTCGTTCTCAAGACACAATCATTTTGCAGCACTGATTCACAGCTCCATTAAAAATATCAATTAAATCCTTCATTGAGATTGGTTAAAAGCTAGGAAATTAACTTTCTAAGCTAGACACTGGTTATTCAGATACAGCAATTCACTGTATGTTTGATATAAGTTCTAAAAGTGACAGAAAACAAATGCAAACGCAGTTGCCTGTCCCCACAGCTCAAACTATGTGAAGCAAAATCTGATACTTTATGGCTTCTTTTTGTGTTTTGACAGATGTTGGCTGAAAGTAAATCTTTTACTTTATAGAAGAATGATTGTGCCTGCCCTCCCCCCTACTTCAAATCATGATAATCATAAACAGCTGATTATAATGTTAGTAGAAGGGCAAAAGTTATTTAAAAAAGGTTGCAGTAATTTAATAAGTCCTGCAACTAGCCTCATTTTTTATATTTAATTGATAGGAACTGCATGCATCAAAGAAAACACATACTGAGATTTAATGTGCATAAAATGGATATTAGCATTTTAAAGAGGCAGATTAACACATTAATCCAAGTAATTTTCATATATTGCTTTTAATAAAATCTTCACAGTATAAAATTCTTAATGAGGCTAATCACAGGCATTCCATTTAGTGGGGTGATTAGGGATAACATAAAAGTATTTTTAATCAGTTTTCTGAGGCTTATGGTTTTTTTATTAAAAATTAAAAATTTGACTTGCATTTTTATTACTGTTTTATGTAGGAAAAAATGTTGAAAATGCAAATAAAGCACATCATTCAATCATGTAGGTATTAATTATTTACAAGACGTTGTCCATTGTGGAGAGATACTTAGCCTTAGGGGGGAAATATAAAAACAAACAGACTGAAAAGTATACAAAACTTTACAACTACAAATCAAGAGTCCTTCTTGTATAAATTATACATTAAATATACCGTACGAATTACAAAGATTTCATCTTTGAAGCACTATCAAGCATGTATTTACACTGGGAGAAGGAACTTCTGTAGGCAAACTTCCCTTTCATGCCTCCTAGTCATCTTTGCATTCCTCATAGACTGAACGCAGTGCATGGAGGGCTTCCACTGTTACTTTGAGCTTTCCAATTACTGTGCTATCATCTTCTGCATCAAAAACTAGAAAGGAAACATCAGAAAACAGCATTAGTTAGTTTCATTAAAGGCTTTGGTTTTGTTCTGATAATTTTGCTCAGGATTTGGACAGATTAAAAGGCAGCTAGCATATGCTTAAAAAAGGAAAAAAAATAGCTTCCAGTTCTGGCACTCAGCCCTATATGATTTTGAAAAAGATCTCAGACAGCTTTCATATTAAATGTAGTGGATGGTGCTCAGCTTACTGGAAACTCAACACTCTACGAACTAGAAAGTACATCAGTAAAAGTATTTTGAAGTAAAGAGAACTATCTGTATGAAAACTGCCTATACAAATTGTTTATTTTTCATAATACATAAACAGATGTTCAGACTTCAGAATCTAAACTGTTAAAGACATGCATGTATGCTTATAAATACTAAGTAAAAAAATATACTAATGAATACATTTTGTACAGTGTATATATGACCAGGCCAAATTAGCCTAGAGAGTTATCAGTATTTAAATAGTAAATTGTTATTTCCATTTGGTAAAATGGAACATTATTTTAATTCCAGGCTTCTACATGCTGTAAAATAGTGAAGTGTAGACAAAGATGGTATTTCCCCTAGCCTAAACTATTTAACTACCTTCATCTTTGTGCATGTGTTTTAAAGTAGTATTTAAAAATTTTATTTTACAGAAATTAGCTAACATGATTTAAAATCGCTCTCTTCTACAGTATCTATGCAAGCCCTGAGGGCCATGTTCTCTGCTGCTTTGATTAAAAACATGCTGCTAACAGTCAAGAATGAGGTTCCTTCCCAGTCCTGCATAAAAAGTAATGAGGCTGCCTAATGTGACTCTAGGTGGAATTTGAATAAAAACAAATAATCTTGACAGCACGTCTCCTCAAAGCAAATTATACAGCAAATGGCAAGGTTATGTATTTATGAAATGGACTGGGATAAGTACTCTGAGAACTTGCAATGATAACGCGTGCTTCAATGGCTAGGCTGCTGGGACAACTCAGAATCAGTTTGGGGAAAGAAAAACCACCATTTACTTTGTTGACAGAACTATTAGAGGACAGATGAGATGCTATTCTTACAGATCCAAACCATTTGGTATATCCTTAGACAAATCATTCAGTGAACTGTCAACTTAAAAAGCAAACTTCAGAGTGCATACATACATATATATATGTATATATATGTATTTAATTTACAAGAACAGTAGGGTAACTACAGCTGATGATATCAGAAAATAATATTAATTCAGTTTTCTCTGTTTTCTATTGTCATGTTATCTCTGAGACATATATATATCATATGCCTTTGTGTAAGTTCCTTTTCATCCAGCTTCTTGCTTTGTTACCCTCCTAACTGTTTCAAGTTTCATATAGGCCACTTCCACCCAATTAACAATAAAAAGAACAAGATATGAACAAGGTCTATGTTTGCAGTCCTCAAAAAGAATGAAAGAAGTTTAGGGTACCTAACTTTTAAGAATAATTAGAATGGCAGCAGACTAAGTCCCCTCTGTCTAGGTATATGCTTTTGCCCTCAAAGCAATATCCACTTCCGAAAATGTGTATAGTATTATTTAAGAATGCCATTTATTGTGCCACTACACAGAATTGAAATCTGGGTATAAAAGCATCCAGATCTTAAGAACAGGTCTTTTTACAGTGATTTCATTCAAGTAAATGGATAGATACAGTCTACTTTTGCCATTATGTGATATATTTTAATGTAAAATTCATTTTAATTCTCTGAATGCTCTAAGAAAATATGCTTATGGATGCAATAAAAAAAATCTAAACTGTACAGTGAAAAACAAATAACAATATATACAAATCACCTGCCAATTATCCTTTGTGTTTAGTACCTCTTTGGCAACATTATACATTATCTTTCTCATATGGATTTTGGGAAACAGAATATCCTAACCTACCATTTATTGATATTGATAGTAATTGTCAAGCATGAGTGTCTGTTTTTTAATTATCAAACAACACTAAGTTTGGTTTATTCCAGGAAGGGGATTTCTAGTGTAGTGAAAAGGAAGCCAATAGTTTTTGTTTGCCTTTTCTTTCCCCCTTTTTTTTTTTTTTTTTTTAAATCCTCTATATAATTTCTAAGCTTTAGTAGCTTCTTACTGAAAAACAAATCTAGCATTTGCAGTGATGGGAAGAAGTGTGGGTAGGAATAAGAGTACATGTATTTCTATCTACTACTACTATCACTTAGATATAACATACATAAAGTAAAAAAAAAATTGTTTGAATATCTTCTGATTAGGAGAAGAAATGATCCTCACAATCCCAAAGCAGCTGGCGTTACATAATAATTACCTAGAACAACTAATACTAAACAACTGTACTTTCTGTCTTCATAATCATCTCAGACGACAAGAGTTCTAAGAGTTGTGTGAAAGGTGACTTTCAAGGGTACAAAATTCATTTACATCACTAATCAATCTTATCAAATGGGAATTATGACAAACGGGCCATAAAATCCAGAACAAAAACAATTTTCCATGGCTGTGAAATACCTTTTTGGAAGAGATGTGCTTTTGTATAACTACTTGGAGAAAAATTATTGGTGGAGAAAAGATGAAGTGGTTCAGCCACAGTAAGAACTGCATCAAATCTATTATTTTTCCAGGGTACAGAAATTTGATTCTTCTTAGAATTTTCCTTATTATGTTCCCGGAACTTCGACGCATACTTTCAGTAATTTAGCTACAGCAAGGATGTAAATCATGCAGGATAACAGGAATGGATAAGAAAGCCTATTTCTTTCCCTCACCATTCAGCTCCCCATCACTCAAGGTATGCTAATTAGGCACAACAGTAGGAGCAGCAAGGCCACATTAGCCTGGTATTTGATTGGGGCTAAGCTATAATTCCTGCTGTCACAAAGAATACCTTGCAAGCATGGGCACACTGCCTCTAGGAATCATGTTGGCTCACCTTTATAGGAGAGTAACTGCTGCTTTTTTTTTTTTAAACAAATATACTCTCAGCTTATTCTTTACTTAGCTTTACCACAATGGGAAAGGAGGATGGAATGGAACAGGTAAGGATGAAAATGCATACTTGATAACCCTGTCCCTGCTGCATTGGGGCTGAGGAAAGGCTAAGCTAGGAGGATAGTTTTGTTAGCTGTCTATTAAAAGACCAAATAACCTTCTCTAGTCTTCTTATCTGCTTTATAAAGATGTTATCACGAAACAGAGGAAATGGAAGATTCCACACCTCCTACTCACCTCACCATGCTTTAATAAATCACAGTGTAAGTTCAGTCACAGTTTGTTACAGAATAATGCTTACTAAACTGACAGACCTAACAAAAGCCACCGGTATTTCATTTTGCCTCAAATATGTTTGATATGGAGGATGCAATCTTGAATTACTCTGAGGATCATAAAATTACTTTAAACAACATAAAGACTTTAGCAATACAGAATTATTGACAGAAGTTTTAATAACAAAATAATACGTATTTAAAGTCTTATTGGATAAAGTATGTTTTACAAAATAGAGAATCACAACAAGTAGACATGTCCTAAAAGTTCTTAAGTTTTATGAACTGATTATTATGACCTGAGAATGCTGTTTTTTCTTCAAAGCATTTTTTAAGGAATAAAAAAATTACACAGTTTTTGAAGACTTTTTCAGACAAATGTGGAGGCCATTAGAGGCCATGGAGGCCATTAAAGAACTTCTTGTTCAAAGTCAAACAACTACTTACACAGCAAAGCTTGCAGAGACAAGCAGAAATTGAACAAATAATTGCTGGTTATGGAAGGTTACAACAAGATAGCCTCTAAAACTTACCATCAATATCTTGCTCAATGATGTCCCTTTCCTTCTGGAATATCTCTCTCAAACTGACATAAGCAAACCCAATATCTTCACATTCAAGATCCTGTTCATCTTCCGGGGGATCGGTAACCACTGTAAATAGTAGACTAAATATAAGAGAAGATATATTTATGTTCACAAAGGGTTGAAAATTATCTCAAAAACACATTAAAAAGGTAAAAAACAAAAACAAAAACAAAAAAACTGGTGAACTCTTTTTACCAGTTAAACATAAACCAGATCTCTATTACTGATGTGCAACATTTTCCATGAAAACAATAGTTTGAGAATCTTTTTTTTTCAAAATCTTCCCTCCTTCTTTAGCATTATTTATCAGTACTAGAAGAACAGATAGAAGGACAGAGAATAGTCTAAGGATGAAAGATTTTTTTTCACATTTCAAACTCCTAGGTTCGTTTAGCTTAGCTATTGAATAAACTGTTCAAGTCACTTAATTTCTTTACATCTTCCCCTGTTCATTAAATCAAGATTGTACCTATGTGCTTTTAGGAAAATTCATTTATAATCATTTAAAAATAGTGATAGCTTTTCTGTGTTTTTTTGTTTTGTCTTGTTTTGTTTTAGATTGCTGACCTTGCCATGCAAATCATTTGATGTGAACAATTAAATGGCAAAAATATTCATTTTAGATTAAACATTACGTTTTGCTGGTTAAAACCTTTGACAGCAAAATTGGTAAGAAAAGTTCAATTACTTTCATTTAGTCATAAAAAAGAACCTGTATGATTGTTTGGGCTTGGATACAGAGCATACTTATGAAGTAAAACTTTTCATTTGTCCCCGGTTACGGTGCTTCTGTTTGCAAAGCAAGCTTGAAACATGGATTCTTTTTGGACTGGACTAAACTAGACTGAAGATGTGCTCCAGGAGTACCCCTAATGCGCTGCACTGAAAATAGACAGTCAGTCCATGGGATCAATTTGGAGTATTTTGAATTCTGAAAATCGTCCTAAGATCTATGTACTGTGAATATCAGACCATTAGCAACAACTGCTTTGCTCTAGACATTCTCTCTCTCCCACTGGTCCACACTACTTGGTTATGCAGACCCAGTAAATCCTAAGCCATGCATTTTCTGGTCTTTATAATGAGTGGTGTGACAGACATAAATATTTAAGACAAACCATATCTAACATTTCCCTGATATCAGAAATACTAACCATATTTAATGAAGTATTTCCAAACACCATGTGCAAAGTATTTAGCTGAAAATTACTGAGAGTTTTCACACGTCATTCAGACGCTTGTCAAGAACACTGTTCAAGTCTGGAACTCATTCTACAAAACCGAACAGGAACCTAAAGGCAGTTCTCTCAAAATAGTACCTTTCTAATGCTGTATTATGCATTCCCTGTTTCAAGTTGTACCTTACGCTGCCATTTGTCCTTTAGTCATTCCCTCCGACCAATACACGTCCTATTTTACCTTAATTGTTCCATTCCTGTTTTACACTTTAGACAACAATCAAACAAAACTAGCCATGAGCACAGCCTGGACACAAAGGCCTTCGTCTATTTACCATCCTGTTTAAATGCAAGCCTGTTTGTTGATCCCAAACATCTAAGCCCAACAACTATATAAAATATTTGCATTTCTTCTGCGAACTTAAATTACACTCATTGTACTCAAGTATAGTTTTACTTTTAAACATATAATTACAGTATTGTGCTGGAGCTGACTTGAGTTAGTGGCTTTTGCTGGGGCCAAAAGCACTGAGACTGACAAAATGACAGGAATTCTGATTTAACTACTTTTTTGGTATATCTTGGCAATATCGCTAAAACAGTGAATGCTTGTGAGCTTTACAACCTAAAAATGTTCCAATAAGCACAATTCCAAAGGAGTAACAATCAAACTGCACGAAGTTTTCCAAGTCTATGGGAAAGACTATCTTAGACAAATTATAATCAAATCTTCCTAAAAGCCTTTAAACATAGTAACAATGACTGCAATCTGCTTTTATAGCATTTTGGTTTTGTTCTGGCTTTACTAAGAAATATTTATTATTTTGATTGTTATATATTTGTTTATGGCTAAAAGCTGACATCTGTTGAAAGTAAGTGTTGTTTAAAAAAAAGGTTCTAGAGACAAAAAAAAAAGGAAAAATATCACAGCTATTTCCAACAGCACGTGGCTTGACTGAGTATAATGGACCTAACTTAAGATTTTTGGCACAGAGCTAAGGATGAGCAAAAGTGCCAAAATTCAATCAAAAAGGAAGAATTATTGAAGTGTTCAAGATAACTATTAAATTAAATAAAAACAAGTTAAAAATTGTAACAAAGTCTGATAAAACTGTTGGGAACTGGGAACAGATCCGTTCTGTTATAATTCAGTGTCAATGTTGTATCAAATTAATTGGAGAAAACAGCTAGGCAATGATAGATAGGGGAAATAGTGCTGGATTAATTTTCATCTTTTAAGTGTACCAAGTGAAAAATAATCATTGCTTCAAGCTTAAAAATACGCTTTACAGTGCAGCAGAAAAACCTGAAACAAACGTTGTTATGATAGCACTTAAAGGTGTTATCACCAGCAGGGAATTTAGAGTGCCTGGGAGAAGTTGTGATGTTGGCAGATTTTGGCTCCAATTCTTTACGCCAGAGATCAGCCATTTTTAAGCAGCAAGGAGAAAACCTTGTACATTAATATAGTATATTAATGTGAAGCTAACACCGTATGTGTATTCTATACTCCTACGATATGGATGCATAGCTTTAGCTACTTTGGTGAACAATGACTTCATACAGTCAGTTTCTTGGTGCAGAAATCATTTCCTACCAAGAAACAATACACCTGTCAGGCTCAGCCTGGAAACCTCTTGCACAAACCTGTTCACTCTTGTTATCACAGCAGGGTGACTGTTAGAAGAATGGATTCTTCCATTCTTCACACACGTCTCTTTTGACACTTGTCAGATGAGTATGTACTATACCACCAGGTCTGCAAGTACTGCAAGTATCATCTGGCACGAGGAATCAGGTAAGTTTCTCTCTATGACCCAAATTTCCACACTCTTAAAATGCTGAAAGGCAATAGATGAACACAAACTGGACAAAGCATAAATGCAATTGGGTTCCAGTTATCTTAAATGGACTGGCTCAAATGCCTCCTTCTACTACCTGATTTAAAGACTTGAACATGGAAGTACATTAGGCTAAGATGATAAAATAACAAAAAAATACTAATTTTGTACCATCCCATTCATTTTCACAAGGTTTTACAAGTTCTATTTACAAGTACTATAGCTTTCTAACATAAAAAAGGAATATAAACTGAATCTCTATAATACAAAACCAGAAACAAAACATAAAGGCTACCCTTGTCACACAGCAGAGCTATAAGAAAAAGTAAGCGTTCTGACAAAATTTCCATAGTAATGATAAAGACATTGCCTGTCTGAAAATGCAGATAAAAACAAAGACGCTTGTCAAAAGAGAAGAGGCATCTTTGTGCTATGCAACAATTACCAATCTAAAAAGGATTTCAAGAGTACTCCAAGTCTCCTACTACCTCATGCTCATGTATTTTAGACTTTATATCACTCTATTTAGCACCATATTTTCTTGATTATTTATATTGCTGAAAACACTTAAAGTGTTACATACTGAATATTCTTGCATTTCCTGCCAATAAAGCCATTTATTCCAATATGGAACCAAAATCAACATTAAAAAACTACAACAACAAAAATCACAATTATTCCATATGATGTACAATTGAAAGAAAAAAAACAACTTCTTTTTAGGAAATCTTATCTTTTAATGAACAGTAAACCATACTCCCAATAAATAAACATACTTTCCCATATAAATGCCATGTCAATATACATTTATTTATTTGTAAGTATAACGTTAAAGAATATAAAGCTGTGAAATTCATTATTTTCATGGTCTAGCTGGCCTCCAATTCAATTATAGGACTAGGTTACCATCCGGAGCTCTGGCTTAGCAGTAATTTTATTTATTCTACTCAAATCTCTTAACACCTCAGAATATTTGTTTCAAAGGATATTCTTTAACATAACTCTCCTTTTGGAATAAAAAGCATAGCACACAAAGTATCTGTGTATGTTCTAATATGGAATCAATCATTATGAGTATCATTTCTAACAACATTTGTGACAAAAAAAAAAAGTTCACCTGAAAACTTAAAACATACACATAATACACTTAACTCTGCTCCTATAATCTGGCACTGTACAAACACCAATAGAGTGCCAGGCTAAACCATGTGCAGGCAATTTTCAATGATATTTAAATCCTTGATAATTTGGTCTCCTGATCTTTAAAGCATTAGTTTAGTTCAGTTCCTGTTTCATTTGAAAAAGCTCTGATACTAGTTTGTAAGGCCTGTGATAGAAAACATGTGCTGAAGATAGAACTAGGCCAGGTTTAAAAACACGCAGAGCTGAAAACGTTTGGTGTAGAAGAATCTTTTCACAAGTTTTGTTTCTTGGTGGTCCTCATGCTAGGCTAAGGCAGAGAACTGGACTACTGATGAACTTTCTGCCTTGCTGCTCAGTCAACACCGAATTGAAACTTCACCACAGAACAGTTTATTAGAACATATCTACATTAGATCTGGTGAATATTTAGTATAGATACCTAAGTATTTATTGGTGAAATTGCAACCTACAGACTAGCTAGTTTCCTTCACTAAATTATCCCCAAGGGGGAAAAAAAAAAAAAAGAGTATTTTATCCTTGGTATCATTAAATTCTTAATATAGCATGTTATCCATTTTCCCATTCTGTATGGTAAAGCAAATCTTTTGCTTGCTTATAGAATGAAGACTTTTTTTTTTTTTTTTATATATAATATATTTATCTCCAAACCTCAGAATGCTTTGGTGTGATATTTCCCATTCCCACAAAGATCACATCAAGGTTTTCCCTGCTACATCTTGGTAAAATCTGTTGACAGGCCAAAGCACAGAACTCAACTTTAGAAAGCAAACAGAATGAAGAGGGACCACGCTCTTTCCTATTGCAGAGTGAATCTGTGTCTTGTGAATAAACAAGTATTTTAAAACAAAAACAAATAACACCTATACTTCAAACACAGTCAGAATGTATTCTCCTCTTCTGCAAATAAAATCAACCTTTAAATTAATAATTGTCCCATTTTGATTAAGATTGACCTTCAAGAGTAAACAGAATCAGTATTTGTTATTCATTTGCTCAAAGGAATGTGCATGCTATCTCAACCAAAAAATCTGAATAAACAAGCTTATTATTATGAGCTCAGACTAGACTAATCTATACTCTTTCTCATAAGTATACATACAATAGCTGACTACTAAATCAATTTTTATATAGGTTCAATTTTTATATAAGGTTTTTGGAAATTCCAGGGCTAAGGAATACTTTCTGAAGCTTTTATACTTTTAGTTCTTCAAATTCAGAAGGCAAAAGATGTATTACTGTGATATATGCGCTTTAAAAGTTCATTATTGATAGAATGCTGATGACAGAATCTCTCTTTTGTGAAACATGACTTAACAAAAAACAAAACACAGCACTAAAACAACATTAAGAGAGATTGCAATATGCCACGTCACACAAACCTATTCAGGGAAGAAACGATTAGCAATCACCACATCAAAACATAGGTATAATTCCCAGCTGAAACAAAATTCTCTCTAGTTCGTTAGTTACGTATTAAGTTCTCTTGGGTATTTCCTCAATACAGTCAAAGAACAAGGCAAGCCAAATGGCAAAAAGTAAAGCATTCTTTATCAAGACCTTTTATGGAGTTTTTCAGCACTAATATGTACCTGTCAGCGTTTAGATCTGGTTTTTGAAGTATAGACTTGAGATACTCTCTTCTTGCACGATTATTTGCCTTATCCACATGTATCACTGCAAAGCAAATTGGAATTAATATAATTAGTTACCGCCTGCTTTTCATCTTCCAGGAGAAAAAGCGTGAAGAAAAGAACAAAGAAAAATAAACATTTCATTCCCTTGTCTGAAAAGCAACAACGCTAGAATCAAATTTGAAAGGTCATGTGATCTAATGGCATGTCACCGGCAGTTTTATGTGCACACTGTCAGAAAAGATACAAGCAGCATCTAAGCACGCCACATAGCTGTCATTTTCTGTTAATGGCAATAGCAGTCATGATTTTAAAAGCCAGTGCTCTTTACTGCTTTGTATTTGAAGGGATTTAGCGCATTTTCTTCCACTGAGGAAGCTAGTGATAATGATAATGTATGGCAGAATGCTTGTCCTTTTTGACAGCCTCAGTAATTTAATCCTCCTTTCCTGCCACAATATTTCAATAAGAGAAATAACTAGACCAATGGACGGAAGAAAATCCACAGACCGGGGAGTGTATGCACATGCTCTAAAAGCCTCTTATTGTTTTAATTTAAAATAAAAACATGAGGACCAGTGTTTAATTTTTGTACCATTAATATAACCTAGAGTGAAAAATAGTCTAGATTTGGACAAACAATAAAATAATACAAAACAGGGTTTTAGGAAATTTGTTAAGAAGATTTTTGGGAATCTTGTATTAAGCAAGTCGCTTCTTTTTCACACATGGTATCAGCCTACAAGTATTAGAAGAACTTAAACTACTGTGAAGGATTATAAAAAATTCTGGATGTGAAAAACAACATTAAAGGAATTACACTTTTTTTGTTTTTTAAAAAGAAGTTAGAAACATAGCTGAAAAAAAATTACTAGGACAGAAATACAACTCTTTGGGAAATAAGTATAGCTCCTAGGAACATTTTGCATTTGTTTTAGAGAACAGGAGGAGGAGCTAGAAATTTGTCTCTCTTTAAATTCCAGCATCTTTATTTCCAACATGGCTCACTCTCCTCTAGTTACTCTGTCACTGCAGGAAAAAAAAAAAAAAAGACAAACTCCCACCTTTCTTTCACTCTGCACATCATGTTAAGGTTTCTTTTCCTATGTGCTGACAGAATCTGTTATGAATTTCATACCCTCCTCTACTATCCAAAGTAAACTTATTCATATAAACAGAAGTTATTACCACCAAGGATCAGGGAGTATCGGAATATAGGTATACAATATAGAGATAAGAAGGCTCAAATTAACTCCTTGCAAAGGGATTTATTGGTGGTCATATCCCTATCAAAGTCCTTCTAGGAAGCACATCGTGCAGAGCCACTGTTCTTCCAATTTGCTCTAAAGCTCCTCAACTCTTACCTGGCCAGCAGAACCACTACTAGAAATCAGTACTTTCAGACAACAGCCAGGATCTGAATAACTCAATGGAAGGAACCTTTTTTTCTAATACCTTTTTCCCTACTAGCAGAAAGCAAAGCACTGATGTTCCATCTTGGAATCCTTAATTTCCACCCATAACACTGTTACTTTCTTGGACAGGTTAAAAAAAGCTATTACTGCCATCTGCTCTTCTTTTGGGTATGTGGATGACTTTCCACATGTGCTCCTCTCATGGCCAAGTCCTCCTGGGGCCACCACAGGAAGTGATGGGGAGGCAGCAGGGAGACAGATGGACAGCCGGAGAACTTCAAAGGAGCTGTCACATCCACAGATTCTTCCCTTCCCCATAAGCATTCCAAGTGGAACTTCCTAAGTTTACTAATTGTGTATCTAAAGCAATTTTAAATAGAAGTCTATTTACAAACCTAAAGAATTTGAATTCACTTCAGTCAGTGGAAAAAATCAGACTAGCAAGTAAAACATTCAGCACAAGAACTCCATTCAAATCAGGAAAAATGATTAACCACAGTGAAAAGAAACTTACATTTTTAGATAATGATGAATAACATACTTTCATATCACCCCTTACTACTGCTTATAACACTGAATTATAACATTGCTCCAAGGCGTGGAACATCTCATATTTCTGTCCAATTAATTGCAAAAATCACCCAAAATTAACTTGTGACAGTTTGCATCTAAAATTATAATTTTTAAATTTGTCCTAAAGAAGCATTAAAACCTGAAAGATTAAAATGCCCCTGAATCTCGTTAAAAAACACTGCAATTCTAAACATTAATGTAGCTGGCTGTGTTACAACATACTTTTTTCATAATTCACTTTCTAACAGAACTAAATGAGACTGTTTTGAAGCAGAGGTTCATCGCAATGATGGAAAAACGATGTCTTATACTGTGTTGAGCCTTAATGGAGTACAAGAATAAACACCAAGAAGTACAACTACGTTTCTGATACCAGGCCTTTCATTTGAATTATTCTGAAGAAACCATCCATTTTTTAGAGTATGGAACTTCAGAAGTTTATTTTAAATGAAAATAAAACCCATCATCTTCCTCCCCACGTTCCCCACTCCCTTTGGTGAACTTACACTTGTACTTTGGGCTGTCCAAATAACCACCTGTTCACTGAGAAAGCTGTCTGATTAAGTAACTCATATAAAATCTTTGGAAGATTTTGTAAATTTTTCTTCTGCTGCTGTCTGTTCTCTAGAATCATTGCATACGGTAAAAATGACACATCTCAGATTTTCTGTTACCTTCTAGTAGCTTTCCTGCCATCTCAGCATTTTTGTAGTTAAATCTTCATATTTAATACAACATGAATGCTTTTTCTTAACATGTATGAACGCTCCTTACCCTGTTAATTACAGTAATCGTGGCTTTTACAAGAAAAGTATTCCTTTTACTGAAATTGAGTCCAATATCAACAGATGCATTTTTATATGAGTGTAACTGAGCTTTGTTTTCCTGAAGCAACTTATGTTTCCCAATGTTTTTCAGATGGTGAAACTGCTATTACATTCAATTTAAAGTTATCTATTGTGACATGACTGTAAGTATTTTCCAGCACACAATTTTAAAGTACATGAAAAAATTAAAATATGAATGCATTGCTTATAATGATCTCTAACACTTCCTAAAATCATACACAAATTAAATCCTATCAAAGATGTGAATCTTTTATTTATTTATTTATTTTAAAATAAATTACAGGACAGAATCATGGTGTAAGCACAATTTGGGAAGTTCCCTTTTTTCTCTGAGTTCATGGGATTAGGGTGTTTGGGAGCATTCTTGGGTATTCTGATAACTCTTAACAGCTCCTCTCCTCAGACAGTATGGCCACCAGTAGTTACAAAACCTCACATTAAGGGAAATCAAGACTTATGCAGTATAATCCTAGAACATATATCTATCTCTCCCATTCAAGTTTCTGTTTCTAGACCTTGGAAGAAAGAAAAATGATCTTCTAATCACTCCAAGTCAAAAAGTCATAGTCAAAATAAGTAATTAATGTCAAATTACATGCTCTAACCACTTGTGAAAAGGGAAATTCATAGGGTCTTCTCTGTCCAGATAAATGTAGATCTACTCTATTGTTTTTTCAGCAAGATTCCATTAATCTTCTGGTACATTACATACGAAGCAATGAAAGTGAAGGATATGTAAAAGGTATAGAAACAATACATCTGGTTTTTAAACAAAGAATCTAATGGAGCCTTCTGTATCAGCTAAGACATGTTTAAAACACTCAAGCTGCTCAAGTAATAAATAATAAAAATATTTTATATATAATTAATGATTTCTTAGGTTACTTACGGATTTACCATGTTTTTTTTCTATACAAAATCTAGAAGACTATCAGTTTCCTTCAAATCTCAAAGTAAATTTCTTTTTCCTCATGCAAATCTCATTTTTATTAAAGAAAATATTCAATTAACCTCAAATATTCAACATACTCAAATCTAGCTAGACATATTAACACAATATTAGATAAATAAGAGATGCAGTAAAGCCATAGTAAATACACATGCAGATTTCATTACTACTACCTTACTAGCTTTCCAACTGACATTATCAAACAGCAGATGTTTTTTTCTTCCCCTATATGCAAAACTAATCTTAAGTAAAAATTATATAACCAATTATCTAAGCAAAACTCTGCAAATAATAATCATGTTAGTATAATGCTGCAGAATACAAGCCATATAACCACATTCTGATATTTGTTTGTTAGGCAATTTTGAAGTTTAAACATTTCTACAACACTTGAGCAGCAAACAGAAAAACCAATTATCAAGCCAAGTTTTAACTAGCAGAAATAGTATGATGCAGCATTACCAGTTCAGAAAGCCTTATGAATTAGGCTCATGAATTAGCCTTATGAATCAGACTCTACAAAGCATAATAGTGTCTTCCAATATCCCAGCCTGAAATACATTTAAGTATCATCATTGTCTTAAGAGACTGAAATTTCATCTTGTACTCATCTCTGTCTCTACTTTCCCACTTTCAATGTATCTGCCCTAAATTGGCTATGTTTTGCTAGTTCTACTTTGTGGAGTTAGTACTTAAAAAATCTAGTATTATGCTTATATCATGCCCAAAATACACAGGAATCAAAAGATTGTGCAAGAATTTATTTTTATACCTCCTGAATGCTTCTTATATCCAAAGCAATGAGAACTCAAGAATGATGAGAAATTGAAATTGTTAGACAGCTTTCTTTTATTGGCTTATGGTGTTATTTCAATGAGCTTTTACAAATTTGATTTCAATAATGTCTTCCTATCTAGCACATTTGGAAAAGTGTTTACAGCAACTAGCAAGATGAACATTGTTAAAATAAGAAGTTATTTACCTGATGTCTTATCTAATGTCTCTTATATGATGTCAGAAATCTCATATTTTTAAATGCAAGCAGGCCTCAGTGAAGGAAATTCAGTCTGCAGTGTTTTCTAAATAAAGCCATATGACTGTCCTCAAAGTTACCAAAATTAACAAAATATTGTGCCCCAGCCTTTATATTCTCTCTCAAATTTGCAGTCACCCTATGGTCAAGAAAATGCTTGATATGGCTTGATGCGAATCATCAGAGTGTGCTTGCAGCCCAGGAGACCAGCTGCATCCTGGGCTGCATCAACAGAGGCAAGGCTAGCAGGTTGAGGGAGGTGACTGTCCTCCTCTGCTCTGCCCTTGTGAGGCCCCACTTTCTGTGGCCTTCAGTACAAGAAAGACATGGACCTGTTAGAGCAGGTCCAGAGGAGGGCCACGAAGATCATCAGACGGCTGGAACACCTCTTCTGTGAAGAAAGGCCAAGAGAGCTGGGGATGTTGAGCCTGAAGAAGAGAAGCCTCCAGGAAAACCTCACTGCAGCCTTATAAAGAAGATGGAGAACAACTTTTTACTCAAGCAAGACAATGATAGACAAGGGGAAACAGTTTTAAAATGAAAGAGGGGAGATTTAGATTAGATATTAGGAGGAAATTCTTCACTCAGAGGGTGGTGAGGCACTGGCCCAGGCTGCCCAGAGAAGCTGTGGGTGACCCATCCCTGGAGGTGTTCATGGCCAGGTTGGATGGGACACTGGGCAACCTGATCTAGTGGGTGGCATCCCTGCCCATGGAAGGGGAGTCAGAACTAGATGATCTTCTAGGTCTCTTCCAACCCAAGCCATTCTACGATTCTATGAAAAACCAATGTATTAGTATTAAACACTGCTAAATAATTCTTATTCCAGAAAGTTCTTATTAAAGGAACACTGAATATTCCTTAGTGATGTTCTAGTCCAATTACATATTTTCTCTTTTGAACCGTTTTCATTGTACATGGTTATGTGGAATGCTTTTCTTCTGCTGTATCATCACGTACCAACAGAAACATCACTTCCTCATGTTCTTTTAGAAAGAATACATGATTTTAACTTTATATACATCTAACCTAAAAAACTATAGGCTAACAGGATGTTTACACATATTGTAATGTTATCACTTCATAGAGCAGCCTACTTCAACAATTGATTTTATACTTGCTAATTGCATCCCTGGCATTTCTAAAAACACTTGTAATGTTTCCTAAAATATCCAGGAACAAAACAAATACAATTAGTACACAGACAAATCCAACTATAATATCGAGGAGATATTGACGGGCTTTTCCAAAGACAAAATTTAAGAGAGAAAACAAGAAAGACATTATACTTACCATTGCTATAGTTATAGTGAACCCTCTGACCAATTGTTGGCTTTGGAAGTGACACCGGGGTCTCCTCTACAACTAAATTGTATAATCTGCACTCTACAAACAGCTGTTGTATTGTTTCATCTGCTGCAATTCGTGACTCAGTAAGACCAAGCGATATAATTTCGATCCGAATTTTTTCAGTTGCCTATTTAAAAACAAACCACAAACACAATAAAATATTTTTCATTTCTTGAAGTGTTAACTAAAACAAATATACATGTATGTAAATCACTGGGTATTTGTATGGTTAACATTGCTTGATTGATTTTGACAGACACAATGAGATTCTAAAGCCGCAGGGTCTGTAGTCAAGAGCATCATTGCAACAGATACTGATTTATTTTCGGTGTTGAAATACTTTTACAATAGTCATACTCTACTGGAGAAGATTAAGTTAAGGATATCTGCACGTATAAATGATATCTGAACCACAGACTTCAGTTGCTGTTATTTTTAGCTACACAACGAAGTCTTTTGTATCTTGATCCTGTAGTTGCTTGAAACAGTCTCAGCAATACCAGGTATCACTGTTTTCCCAATGAAAGAAAATTATTAGATGTGGTGCCTACTGCAGACTATTCTACAATTATTTCGATAAAAATCCATCAAGTTACGAAGTACTTAAGCATGTAAAGTAACACTGTACATACATGGAACTCAGTTTCATATACTCAACTTTTCTAGTAATATCAAATGCACATTGAAAAGGTAAAATTAACAACATGATAATAAAAGTAATATCCCAATTGGTCTTCATCAGAACCTTTTATTATATTTTTTAACTATACTAACATTTTTCTATTGCTCATACGAAGTTGTTTCATACCACCCAGCAACACCTGTATTATTTGCATACATAGAAATTTTAATAAATTTTATTGTATTTAAATGGAAATGTCACACTCGACAGAAGGAGTCACAAATATTTCCCTAAATAAATCTGTAAAAGAAAGAAAAGCCACTATGGTTTCAAAATTGGAGTACATAGGTGAGCATTCAAAGATGAGACTCTTCAAATAATAAAGAGCTCCCTGCAGTTCACAAATGTCAAAAAAATTGAGTTCTTTTCAAGTTCATAACTTTATTAAAAATATTTCCCCTACTTGGAAATATTCTGACAAATTTTTATGGTAAATATAAAGCATTTTAAGTAAAATTATATTCAAAAGATCAGCTTTCTAGATTCAGTTAGAACTGCAAATCAATATTCTAATTTATTATGGAGATAGCTTATGCTTTTCCAAGCAAATTATATAATTAATCAAACTGAAAAGCAGGTGTATCCTACTGTAAAAATATCCATCATATAGAACAATTTCCATTGCTGTCAAGCCCTTTCAATATTTGATGAAGTAATTTTACCCCCTCCTTTCAAAAGACATTTCCTTTTATTATGTATCCTAAGACACTTTAACTAAAAACCCAAATCTGAATATTTCAATAAGGTTGTTTTATTATTCAGTAGATTCATGGAAATTTTACTAGGATGACAGAGAAAATTCCACACCATTCTGTCTCCACTAATACAGGTACACGGCTTCAGCTGGCAATATTACTAGGATTAGCATAGAATGATGAAATATTTAAAGGATTTTTTTAAAAAAAAAAAAACTAATAAATCAAATGACTGCCAAATGTCATTAAAGTGATGGTCTTTGACTTGAATATGCTTTTCATATTCAAATTTGAAAAGAAAGAGATGAAAGCCTAGAAAGGTTACTCAGTTTCAACTAATAACCTCAAGCACTCTACATTCACATGCATAACAAATAAAATTGGCTCCATTGTCTAATTTTACTTCAGAAACAACTCCTTTTTTCTTGCACTGAACAGATGTATGAGCATCTGTATTTAAAGTGATATGCTGAATGGTTTTGTTCGCCCCAAAGTATTTAGTAGTTATGTCAAACTAGTTTGTACACAGACAAGTAGTTTATGAATCAAGTCCAAATACAATATCCTGTATTATAAAGTATTTCTTTTACATAACTTAAAACTTGTTTGACATATTTAACCCTCGTAATTGCACACTGTAGGCAAAGAATATTACAGTTTTTCTAGGAGAGCAGAATAAATCAAGTATTGATGGCACTTTGTTAACTTAGAAGAAAACAAATAACTGAGTCATGCTATTAAAAAATTGCAAAAAAAAAATACTTTAGAGCTAAACAGTCAAAAATATTTTAAGGTCTGGTTTTACTAATCTTAAACAAAAATACAGCATAAATAAAAGAGAATACAAGCTCATTAAAAATATTTCCAAATAAAAATACAGAACTGCTTAAGAGCAGCGAAGCTGTATTTCACTACTAATATAAAAATGGTCATATTATGTAGCCACGGTGAAAATATGTAGCATCCAATATATGATAAGAATTAATATTTAACAACAACCAATTACACTTCTGTGATGCATAGTGAATTATTTTCTTTTCTTTTCCTAAGGTCTTCCCTTCCCCCCTTTCCTCCTCCAACTTGTTCTTATTTATTAGGTACTATGCAAGTGAAAATGGATAGTTTGTATAGATCAATTACTTTGTGCAAATAATTCTATTTTGAGGTGAATACAATTATTCTTTAAACTTAATATTTAAAACAACAATTTAATATGATTTTTCCTCTAACAGAGAGGCTGGAGGTATATATAAAAATAGAGAATACCAAATGCTTTCAAAGAGTGGCTCTGAGAAACTGGTTCAGGGCTTTTATTTCAGGTCAGGAAAACAAAAAACAAAACATGGGAAATATTCTTAGTCTGTGGAAATATTCTCTCTTCCTGTGCAATTCAATATCGACTATGTGTAACTAACATTAACTAAAGATTTGCAAGAATCACTGAACTCATTCAACAAACTCTGGGATTAAGTCAAGTACTAATGCACTGGACATTACACCAGAATTTAAAGTCCCAACATAACTCTTCTCATTTTTCTGATGTCTGAGATTAATAAAGCTTAGTCTATTTCCATAGAAAGTCGACTACCGTATTCAAGAAGATGTATATTCCATATTTCAGTTTTCTTTTTTGTCACGATATTTAAACAAAGGTTTGCGCTAGTCTTCAGAATGTAGTAACTTTTCATATCAGGATCAACATCCTCTACTTATGTGTTTCCCTGTAAGTGTGTAAATGTGAGGAAAGAAAGAGGGATGTAACTATGTCCATTCTTCGAACAGACGGAACTTAACCTAAGTGCATGCACTTTAGACTCTCCCAAAAAAACTGGGGCAAAGAGGTCTCTCCTTGTTCAATAGCTCTTTTAGAGTCAGACTTACTGGGAGGAAGGGAAAGGCACGCAGCTTTCCCACAGGATCACTGGCCTTTGCCATGTGCTAGGAGGAGAATGCAACACTACAAGGTTAGCATAGTAACAAGGTTCAGTGCAATTCCATCAGCTCTTTCTTGAGCTAGGAATACACTAAAGAAGAAAACTATTTGTGATAATTTTTGCATTAGCATGTCTCTGCTGCCTTTTTTTTCTAGGGCATAGAGTCCAAAGTGATCATTTTCAGAGCATGAATTTGTCTTTAGTATCTTCAAAGGCATGAATTACTTGCTACAGCTTGAGACAATTCTAAGATTGAATATTGCCTCTTCTACGCAAATCTGTCACATGCCCACCAATTCACTGTATTTTTTTTTCCAGAAAAGACCATTTCTAATTCAGTACAAAACACTAAATATTTTAGAAAATACTATGGTACTGAGGGATCTGAAGCTCTCCAACCACAACCATACACCTGAACTTTTTGCACATTGCTCATAATACTAACTTTTGATCAATTGAACAATATATTAATTGACTTTCTTGCCTTCACAGGGCTTGCTACCCCAATCCTTTCTGAAGAATAAACATAAAACTGTTCAATGTTACTCCCGAAGACAATTTATTTTCTTAACATTTCTTATTGCAATTTGCCTGCAGCACTGCCTCAACTAAGAGTTTGTAAAGACAAACTGTTTCTGGGAAATAATAAATGCAAAAAAAAAAAGAAAATATATCTGGACCTGTTTGACCGCTAAGATATAAACTTCCTTAACTGATAAAATGAACAACAAATATCAACTGGATCAAATCTCAAAGCCAGTTAGCTTCATATCAATACTAATTTGTCACACAATTACTTAATTCAAATGCTTTGTAAACTTAAAAATACCTTTAATTTCGCAAGCAAGCATGATCCTTAGGTAAATAAGCATAAAAGACAGAAGAATTCTCAATTTAAAGAGCTGTTACTTTGTACATTTCAGCTACATTAATACTCATCAACATTTAAGCTACAGAAATAGGATGAAATAAAAAAAAAAAAGGCAGTATTATGTAAAAATACACAAAACCAAACATGACAGGATTCCTGCTTTTATATGCGTGTATTTTTCTATATGCAGATCATAAACTTGATTTCAAAAATAAAATAAATTAAAAAAAAATCTCTATTTGAAAGTTAATCCATTTAGGAAAAAAATGCCTTAGTATGGGAAGAAGGTATCAGTATAGCATTTTCATTTGCTAAGAGGGTAACTATAGTGACAGAATATATCAAAGTGCACATTTTTAATACAGTTGTTCTTTTTATTTAGAGGCTTAATACATAACATTTGATACTGTTCTCCAACCTCCTATTAGAGTATTGTATGGGGACCATATAGATGTGTATAAATGAATGGAATTCGATTATCTTTCATATTACCCATAGCATGCAACAACTTCTGCTTGGTGATATGTTGCAGCTAATCAAAACTCAAGTCTAGTTTCAAATCCCATGCTACGCTTTTTAGACCTCCAATTAGAAAAAACAACAACTTATTTCTACTTGTGAAATGGCCGTAACTTACTTCCATGTCAATGAGCTCTGATAAATACAGTCTCCCAAGTGAGAACTGAGGAGCATTCATATTCATAACCACAGTAAACATTACCAGCTAGGTTAAAAATGGCTCCTGTTGATGATTTTCCTATGAGCTTATATACTCAGCCTTAAGTCCTTCTACTTAATTTAGCATTCTGACTGATTAGCTTTAATTGTTACGGAAAAAGTAATGTGTTACCTTTACTTAAGGTAAAGGTAGAGTCTTAAGAGACTTAAGACTCTGTGGTTTTGAATCATTTTAAAAGCTGTGGTTTTTTGTTGTTGTTGTTTGTGGGGGTTTTTTTGGTATTATTTCTCCCTCTTCTCTCAGTTCTCCCATCAAGACCAATGGCTTGTAAACATGCTTCTAATTATTACTTCAAAGTTTATTTGTCAAGCACTAGGATTTGTAAACTCATTATTTCAGTGTAATACCCAATCAAACAGGGTCCACATCAAGCTTTATCAGTAGGAAAAAAAAACAACTTAGGCTTTGCCCAGATCCTTCAAGCTTTCTTTTTTTAACCTAAGTTCCTGTCTAATAGTGACCATGCTGTAGCCAACAATCATTGTAAAGGTGGAGAACAGCATAAGCTGATTTTTAATTTTAGACCTATCGGTACTCTTTGAAAATAGTGACTATAAAGCTTTTATCAGAGTAAAGTACCATTTACTGACTAACAGCTCTATTTCATGAATTGTATTTCTTTTTTCATTAAATATGCTGGTGCAATATTCTTACTTCCCTAATTTCTTAAAAAAGAAAGCACAAAGCAGCTAAGGTTAGATCTAGACAAGACCAAGAGAATACTAAAGAATTAGTATTTATGACAAAGTAGAATCATACCAACTCAACAACACAGAGTAATATTAAAAACCTAAATTTTTAGATCCATGAATTCAGATTGGGTATTCACAAAAAAGGCCAGTTTAAGACAAGCACTGAGTACTCAGGAATTTTCCTAAAAGTCCACCAAAGGTATTAAAGTCATGCAGAAAATAAATTTAAAAGAGGAATTGAAGAAACCAAAGTTTAAAACTGTAGCACAATGTCCAAATCACTTTTTTTTTTTTATGAATGCAGGTATTTCATAGGAAGATGTGTACTATTTACCTAACTGTACAAAAATGACATTTTAAAAGGAAAAGTAATTATTTTTTCCCTATACATAAACTTTATATTTAAATCTACCCAAATTTTCACAAACATTTCTTTGTCCAGCTGAGCCACAAGGAACTGGTGGAGCTTTTTACTAGTGTTTAAGAGAGACTTTAATGTCAACATTAATTAGACCCAGAGATGTAACCTTGCAGGAACCAATAATGACAGTTTTCAATAAACTGCTATTAGTGCAAGATAATGCACTCACAGCATCAGCAATGAAAAAGAGAGATGTAAACACTCCTAAAGCAAGGAATGGGACTACCACAGAATACATTGTTTTTGCCAGTAATTGCTTTATGGGAACGTTTTAAGAAAACTTGGAAGCTGACAGCAGTAAATTTTATTGTGATAACCGAATGCTTTATCATCTCCTATACAGATAAAGCGTAGACATGGGGGTGAAGGGGAGGAGGGATGAGAGAGAAAAGCTTTTTTTTTTTTTTTTTAAATATAAAGACCATGCCACAGAAAATGCAAATTCCGAGTTTTGATGTCTATTTTGAGGATCTGAAACAAGGCTTTTAATCAATGTATTATACATCAAATTGATAATGTTAACTTCTGATTATTCAAATGTATGAAATATTCATAGAGAACTGTCCAAACTTTTACATTTCTCAGACTTCTTTTCTCTATTAATTATCATGCCTGGAAGCTTTTTAGTAAAAGCAGCAGCCATCAGCCTGACTGAACCTGACAAGCTAGCAAGGCCCAATTACACTGGCACTTGGTGGCACTTTGATGTACTGGAAAAGGAAAGAGATAGGGGCAAATTGTATAGAACATTATGTTAATGACTTGATTTAATCCAGCCACTAAACTTTATGTAGCCTGTTAAAAAAGATGCTAACACTAATTACGCCACTTTGGAAAGGAAAGAAGGGGACAAGCATTTCATACCGACAAAGTGAAGCTCATAAATGTTGTAAATGAAATAAAACAAAATGAAGTAATCTATGATTAATTATACATCATAGACAAGAAGAAAAGAGAAAGAAGCAAGTGGTATAGCTAAGTACTGGAAAATCTGTTAGATTCCCTTTATGATCAACATATCTAAGAAATAACCATGGTCTGTCTAATTTGCAACATGCAAAAAAGAAACAGTATGATCTTAAATGGCTTAAACAGTTTGGCATACAACTCAGATTCATAGGATAATTAGCGTAACAATCACTAAAAATCACAAGTCTTATTTACAGTGTTTGATTACCAGCAGGATATTTATCTCATAAGATAAAAGGCACTGATTTTTAGTCTTTTAAAAAGTATGAATTCGATCTCAATTTTCACATGCTGTATTCTGCAAAGATTTCAAATATACCAATGCATAACTTTAACCTGAAATTTGTATCAATTGTGTTGCTTTAATAGCTTATAGGTTTTTGTTGTCTTATCTACCCTTCTTGAACATGCACTGTTACTTGAAGAACAAATCTGAGAAGACAGAAATCAATGAATCTGAAATGAATCTACACTCAAAATCCTCTCCAAAATATTTTAAAGTAATTTTCATAAAATACAAGAGTACTAGGGATGTATAGATCAACCCTATTATAGTTTGACTTAACAGTGATGAGTAGTAGTCATTTTAGTTCTCACAGGTAGAGAGGAAAAAATTAAAAAATAACTATTTTACATATATACCAGGCAATTTCATTTTCAAAAAACACCTTTTGCATATCTCTTCAGCTTATAAAAGTGGTGGCATTTCTAAATCTCTTCTACAACTTACAAAAAAGGAGCAATATTTCTCATAGGAAGCATTACTTGACATTGATAGTTTGTAAGATTTCACACAGCCTTCACCTGAATACAGAATACAAAAATCAAACTACCTCTAGGTTGTCATATTTCAGAACATTAAAAAAACTTAAGTCTGATATAACGGCATACCCTTACTCCTTTAAAAGAAGGCTAAGACAGACCAGTAGTAGAGAAGTATTAACTATTAGAAGTACTACAATTAAACAATAGATTTCTATTTTTCAAGACTGTTCAGTGAACATTATGAAAGTATACAATATTCTTGTGTTTGTAGAGAACTATACTTTTGAAATACATCTTCAAGTAAATTTTCCACATTTGTATTATGTTGGGATATTTTGTATATATGACTTTATGCTCATTAATTGCAGGTTCTAAGGACAAGTCAAAAGAATACTATTATTGTCCATGCCAAACAAAAGAATGTCCACGTCCATTAAAAAGAATGTACACTGAAGTGACTGGATACTGTATGTACAAATTTTTCTGAAAACAGATCTTTAGCTCTAAAATTATTGTGAAGTCAAAGAAATCCATTTGGTTGCACTGAAATATATTCAAGCCAAGCTTATGCAATTTTAACAACATTCCATCAAGTCAACATACTGGGATAAAACAATAGATTTACTGCAGGCCTTGACAAATTAAATTATTCTCTCCTTCCTCAGGAAGCACCAAAGGAAGTAGAAAAGCACATTTTCCTAAATGTGGCAATGAAGACAACAGGCAGCACTGAACACTAAGACAAAGATCTTTAGACATTCACATTATAACAGTTATCTTTGCCTATTGTCCAGAACTAAAATTTGCTTTCAGATTTAAAATCATTAGAAATCTCTAGTTCCAAGTCTTTTATGCAGTCATAACAAACGCAACATAACAAGATAATGGTCATCATTACTATCTCCTGATTTTCTACAGTTGGTTTTTGGTTGGTTCAACACAGGCAAGTACAGCCCATGGGAATCCCAGCCATGCAAAAGAAGGGTTTGCTGGTAACAAAATATCAGGTGACAACAGTGGAAAAGATGACAACAAATAGTCACAGTTAAAGGTCCAAAATCTGCTGAAGCATACAGACTAAATCATGTCATGTCATAGAATAGAGCAGTTTAGTTGGAAGGAACCTTCGAAGACCAAGTCCAACTGCCTGAACACTTCAGGGCTAACCCAAAGATAAACAATAGCTACCTTAAAGTCCTTGGTACATTCTAAAAATTTCCTAAACTATAATATTAGATACAAATTATATTTTTGCACAAAATTAGGAAAATCATCGTCAGGTAGTCAATTTCCCAGTTAAAAACAAAACAATAAACCACATGAACAATATGGCTAAGGTAAACTTTTCCTTTTCCTGTGAAAAAGTGTCTATTTCAACCAGAAACAGGAAAACGCAAATTCATTGGAAATGCCTTAGAATCTGACCTTAGAAATAGGAAAGCTACTCTTAGAGGAATTAGGCTTTAAAAGTTTTGTTTGTTTGTTTTTTAGACTTAACAAATAATTGCCATAAAATACTCCAGCTGACCTGTTTAATATTCTTGGATACCGGACTTGCAACAATACAGTCATCGCTGTCAGTTATTATTGATTCAATGGCGTCATTTGTGTGTTTATCATCTTGATCTGCTAAAAAAAAATAAAAATAAGAATCAATGTAGTTAAAAAACAACCCTGTATTTGTGGTCCATCTGAGATTTGCTGAGAAACCTGATAGCGATATATTAGCTATTTCTAATAAATATAGTAGAACAGCATCAAGTAAATCTCTTCCTTGCAGAAGATAAGACTGGCAAATCAATGATCTTTAATGTGGTCTAAATACATTTTTTTTTCTGATTTGCTAACAAATACTAATATTTCCAAGACGAAAGTTGGTAAGTGCAATGATACAAGTCTTGTCATGAACTGAAGTATGAACAGCAGTTCATAGGTAGGATATGGCCTGAACTTTTGCATTTCCTATTATTAGGTTTAACACCATGCACATCTAAAGAGGTACTCTTTTTTTCTTAAATAATGTAATTCTATAACGCAGATGGATTATTTTGAAGAGCATTCAGGTCTCTCTTTTCTGGAGCAAATTACTTAAAAACACAACAGGGATTCAACTTCATGTTTTTCTAATTTTACTAATGAATTTTTACACAGAAGCTGTGAAGAAGAATGTGAAATTTTAACATCCTGTTTATGTTTCTATTTTAAACACAGTACCAAAGACTTGGTTTATTTTGCTAATAAACAGTTTAAGCTTAGAGTTGGAATGGGGTGAGCCAGCTTTTACAATCTTGAAATACTCATCTCTCTCTTAACAACTTTATGTCACAAATATGGTAAGACATACTACCCTTTCGCTGTCTGAAAGGATTTCCAGTATCAGCACTGGCTGTTATCTGCAGACAAAGGAGCATATCCATTAAAATAGTCTTTAGAACAGTATAGTTCCACGGGAGAATATAAACACATTTAAAATAGAAGCCAGATTTCCTTTAATTTTTTATGAATGTAGGTCAGATACCAGATTTTTGCATTCAATTACTATATAGTTTCCATTTGGGATGAAAATAACACCACCATACCCACCAGCCAGCTTCAGCTATGGAGTACACCAGAATATCATTTCTGTCATGCAGCTCCTCATAATGAGGCAGCTCCCACTGCTAGTAAGAAATGCTTTAAAAATGGAAAGATAGATTTATTAAGGAAATAAAGCTACTTATTCATAAGAAATGAATTCTACCTTCTGATTCCAATTCTTCAGTAACTTCTGTCTCATCTCCAGAGGTAACTGGGCTTTGGTCAGTCAACTGCCCTTCTGACAGATGTGAGAGGTCTTCTTTTTCTAGTTGAATTTCTTCAGCAACCTCCTTCACCTTACCATCTGCTAGCCTTTCTTGTTTAACCTTATATACCACATGCAATATAAAAACAGATAAACTCACTTTTTAAAACATTCCTTGAAAGTTACGAAGGTTCAAAACTTGGAGTTATGGTTCACATTCATTATATATATGCCTTTTAAACAACTATATTGTTTATGCAATATAAGAAGCAATTAAAAGTTTTCAACTGCAGTAACCAGATAATTGATATGGAAGACAGACAATTCTCTAACAAACGTACAGTCGTGAAAACATAGCTGTTATAATAATTTGGTGACTGTCAACTTATACCATTACATTTCCGGAGATTCATTTATATTCCAGCTGTTTCAGTACTAACATACTTGGTTTGAAAAAAAAAATAGGAAAAAAACTTCCTTACTTGGCAATTTTATAACTTATTTCATACAATATTTTCTTTTTCAAGAAAAAAAAGTAAAAGATAAAAAAAAAGACAGAAACATTTTACTATAAAATATGACAACTATGTTATGTTATCTAAGGTAAAATAACTTTAGTACCAAACTGTCTCTGAAGTAATCTTATTCCCTTCTTTCACTTTAAGCACAATTAGAAATAATAATACCTTATCAGTGACATAACATTAGAGATATAGCAAATTTCAGTGGAAGATTCCATTTATTATTTAATAATTGTCTTCCAGGACTGCGGTTTTCACAGCTAGAGTCATGTCTCATCTACCAAACCTCAGAATACGTGAGGTAACTTTCAGCTGTCCACAGAACACCCAGATTTTCCAAACTTGTTTTATATTTGGACACAAAATAGTTTAACCATTTTAACTTAACTACTTCAGGACATTTGGAGCTACACAAAGCAAAGCAATATTCACAAAACACCAAAACCTTCTATAAGTGAAACCGACTTTGTGTCTCTTGTGTCTCCTTGGCACGCATGGTATGTTGTAACTAAAACACTATTTTAGACAATGTTTGGGAATTCCTTATAAAGAATTCCTTCAGTGAGAAAGTTGCATTTTGGTGGATAAAATATTTGATTACTTTTTGATTATTCTACTTGACCAATACTACCTGATGTGGTAGAGGAAGATTTTTGCTTTTCATTTAACGCCCTGAATGAGCTTTTAAATAGAAAAGTGAAAGGAAGTTAACAGCCAGTGAATAAACACTTACACCACCAGAACCAAGAGCTTGCCAATCTGCCACAGGAACTTACTTTCAAAGCCAACCGGGGTACTAAAGTATTTAATACTTCTCTTCTCCTACAAATGCTACGTATTTAGCAAGATTCCAAAGATACTGCATTTCTTCTTCTTTCCCACCCCACTTTATAATGATAATTTTTAGAGTGAAGACAAACACTTCATCCAAACATAGAGACAAATAAGTAGAGATATTCCTTCTTTTCAAACAACCAAAAAAAAAAAAAAGAATGTCATCACAAAGAATCACTTTTCCCCCTCATATTTCAATGAAGTTTAGGAGATGTTACTTAACGATAGTTTGGTTTTTAATGTATGGCTCTGAAGAGATAACATACACCTGGAATTCAAATGCAATACATTATATAAACTGCAAAAACTGAATAATCTCATACCTCTAAAGCGCTTGGACCTGTTGAAGCCTTTATCTTCCGTGCATGTTCCACATCATTTTCAACAACAGAGCCCTAAGTTATGGGTAAAATAAGGGGAAGACTTTATTACATACTACATAATTAAAACACAAACATAGGTATGAATTTACTGGTGGAGAAGCATTTGGACAGGAAATTACACCCTCCTTTGCTTTTCTGGATTAGCATTACTGCATCTACCTACTGCTATAGGTTCCACCCATGACACTGGACAATTCATACAAACAGTTTGGGTCCTAATGAGAGTCAAACCATTCATCCAATTTTTTAGTGAGCTTCCTTTTCCCAAAACTATTTGCTTTGGCACGTGTCACATGAAAATCTGAGAAATAGATTCTCTGCTATTTAGAAAATGAAGCAGACCATTCTTGTTCATTTTTAATCTGTTAAGCTTCTAATTCTCTTACATGGGTATACTCTTGCAATGTCACTGCAAGATTTAGACTTCAGAGAAACCCCAAATATTTCATTAGTTAGTACTATCATTACTTGTCTATAACCAGACAGTGAGATTTGGATTTTTAAAGCTGGTAGCGAGTGACTCCTGATAAAGATCAAATAGCTAAATCTCTCTCTTGGAAAATCATACTTTGTGAAAAACTGGCCGATTTTGAGAGGTTGCTATCTGGACAGCTGAAGTTATGTGCGTTTAACCATATGGCTAATGGGTCAGTTAGCTTTAAAAAGATTTGATTTCTCTGATATTTGCCTTTTTCCTATTTCTCATCTGTATAGTACAGCTCAAAACAAAGTTGTAGTCACAGCAATAGCAGAAGGAGCTGTAAATTGAAATTGGTATTACATTTCAAATAATAAATTCAATCAAGGTATTTATAAATAGAGAAAACAGCTTGTATTTTTAAGACTGCATTAGTTAATTGCAACATAATATTAATAATAAACTTTATAATTAGCTATTAGAGAACTCACCTGAGCTTACTGGATTTAATACAATCTATCCTCAGAAGACAGTTTATTTAAGACCAAAAAGAAAATGTATACCACCTAGCAAATGTGTTTGAGTTAATTCCATGAAAAGCCTCCTAGAGTCTAGAAAATAAACGATAGTTTATCCCAAGTTTAGAAGTGTACTTGGCCTCACAGTGTTTGTGATCACAGCTGACAAACTTTGTTGAAAAGGGGTGGCTATAAATGGTGTCAACTTGCATACACCATTGGCACACTTCAGATTGGTTTCAGTCAACCAATTGTGCTTCAGTGTGACTGGTTAATTAAAGACATTTTGATAACCTAGAGAGCTAAGAAACAGTGCAGAGACAGTTAATTGGTTCTGTTTGAATCTGCCCTAAGTCCATGAAAGGGGAAGCTCATAAGCTGTGGAGGATAGCAAGCAATTCTGAGGGAATCATAGATACCCCTGCATTGTTTCCAACACCTATATGCACTGCTATGCTATCATTCACTGCCTTAGACATGCCAGTCTTCTGTTGCTAAATAACTGAGTGTTCACATTATCAGTTCTACAATTTGTCCATACTGTGACATAAGTAGTCTTTCTTGCTTCAGCATGCAAGAAAACTAATTAAACATTAAAACTTACTGCCATCTGTATTGAACTAGCATCCAGAAAAGATACTTTCTTCTCTGTTTGAGCTGCACGGTGCCTTGGTTTGGGTATTGGTACCTATAATACAAAAATATGGTTGAAGTCCATTTATTGGCATATGTTAACTATCTTATTTACAGTAAATTCTGAGAAATCCCTTTTTTTTTTTTTTTTTTTGACTTGTTAGACAAATGTAATTGTACTAACTTCAATTCTAAAGTGGGCAGATGATCTAGTTCTTGTTTGAATATCCCCCCCACACACACGCACACATACACAAAATGGAGGATGCCTTTCAGAATTAAGCCACGAATGGGTGTAACACTCTACAGAGCATCCATGGAATGCAGAGTTCCAGGTGAGAAATCATTGTAGGACTAAACTCAGGAGCATCATGCATCTGGCAGAATAAATTGTACTGTTTATTGCGTGCTTGATTTCTTTTTCTATAGGCTTGCCATATCTTTGACACCTTCCTCTAACCCTCCACTCCCCCCCCAAAATTTTAAACACACAAACAGAAAAGAGATTGATAATAGTTGCAAACTAACAAAGTGATCCACAAGTATTCAGTTGTGATGTTATAATATAAAAGACAAAAAATAACAAATAAAAAGGGGCTCATACTCTTCAATCTTTACTCTCCTGATGATCCACTTTACTGATTTTTATATAAAAAAAAAAAAATCCTTGTGCCACTTTTTATTTATGATGGAACTTTTAAGAAGCTATTGGATATCTTAGCACCATGCTGTAGACGCCAGAATAATGAGAGCATTGCAGATACACCTAAGTGTCTGTACATATGGCTTGGATCTGGCTGCTTGGTAATTCTTTAGGCCCAAAGCTATTCCAGCTGACTGAATTCTGGCTGAGTTTCTTAGAGATCACAGAAATAGCAGAAAGCTAACTTCATAACTGTCACTAATTTCAACCTTACTCCTGGAGTTAAAACTAACGTGGCTACATTTTACATAGGACAGCGGCATTGAAAAGACAATTGATAAGGACGATACTCAATGTTTGTTATTTCTTCTCCCTGCTCTCTCTTTTACTACCCAGTTGTCTACCATTACATTATGACTTTAAAAAATTTTTGACACAAGAAAGATTTCACTTCCCAAAGGAAGTCCAAGATGGTGGTTATATGAATCATTTGTAGTATGCATTGTTTTACAGTAAGAACAAATCCTGGTCATCAGGGAAGAACTAAATGACCGGCTGTAATACGTCTTTTGTATCTTTTAGCTTCTGTAAATTGGTTAGATTACTTACTGTCACTGATGAAGTAAGAGGAGACAGGAATGGATTCTGCATTTCTTCCTCTGCTAGTAATTTACTTGCCATTGATTTCTCATTTTGAATGTAATTCCTTAAGTCTGCAGCCATCACAGAGGCACTTGGTGGTAGGTAGGCAAACTTCCATTTTAGCTCAACTCTGATAGCACCAGTAACCTGTCTTTCAGAATCTGTTAGTTCAAAAATACCTGAAAGCAAAAGGCAAATCCCATCTATTATCTTATTCTATATATATACAATAAAATGCAATGCAACGCTGAATGTGATTCAAGAATAAAATAGCTTAATGGTCTTAATTTTAGAAGCCATTTCATTATTGAAATACTGTCAAAATACTGTGTTTTGTATTCAAAAATTTGTATTTTCTATTTTGATTCAATATACCCAATATAACACTGAGAACGTTCAGAAATACATGATTTAGAAGGGACTGGATTACTGTCTTTCAAGGAGTTTTGTAGGTTTCTCAGATAATCTGATATGACATAACTAATTTTTACTAACATGGTTCATATCTAATTTAAACATATCCCTCCCCACCCTTTTTTTTTACTAATGTTTATTTTTGTTAAGGAAAATAAAAGGATTAAAAAAAAACCATTAAAGTGATACATTTTTATCAAAGAAGAAACCTTAAATTTACTTGCAAATTTTCCCTTATTATCCACATTGTGGGGGTAATTATATTTTACAATAATCATACTGTAAATTTTCAACACTTTCATAAATGTCTTGTAGACAGTGAAATATTATTAAGCAGCTTTATGCTATGAACAACATAGTAATTTGTAAATGATATCAAGTCGTGGGGAGCACTGATGCACTGAAGGCAGAGCTGCTTTCACACAGACTGGAAAAATGGCCTGGCAGAAACTCATGAAGTTCAACAACAGCAAATGCAAAGTCCTGCATACTTGAATAATGTCAGCAGCAGTAGAGGCTACAAGCAGCCTTCCTTGCAGAAAAAGAGCTGGTCCTGTTTGAAAATTATGAGTCAGCAAAGCTGCATCTTCGCAACAAAGAAGGCCGACTGCACCCCAGGCTTCAACAACAAGACGCAGCCAGCAGGCTCAGGGAAGTTTCTTGCTCTGTTTAATATCTGTGAGATGGCATCTGGTATACCGTGTCATTTTGGCCTCTCCAGCACAAGACAGTAACATTCTGGAGCAAGTCCAGTGGAGGGCTACCAAGAGTGTCATGGAGCACATGACATAGAAGAAGAGAATGAAAATGGATTTGTTTGACCTTCAGAACTGGTAGCTCTCAGGGATCTTATTGCTGTCTGCAGCCACCTAATGGGAGGGTACAGAGAAGATGGGGCCAGCAGTGCACAGGAAGAGGATGAGAGTCAACAGGCACAAGATGGAACATGAACAAGGTTTTTATTATGAGGGTGGTCAAACACTGGAACAGGTTGGCCAGACAAATAATAGATCTCTGTCCTCTGAGATATTCAAAAACAACTGGGCAAGGTTCTAAGCAACTTGGTCTAACTGGGTCAGGCGGTCAGACTAGGTCATATCTGGAGTTCTAGTCAACAACGATTTTAAGATTCCAAATTTAGATCTTGATGGGTTTTTTCCCTAAGACAGGTTGATTGTTCATGTCAATTTTATAATCTATTTTTAAGTGCACATTAGCTAAAGCTAGAAAAGTAAACTAATGAGAAAAATTAAAACACACAGAGAAAGAAACCATGTTATAAATTAGTGACAAATGAAGTAACAGCAACAACAGAAAAAAGGAGGAGGGAGAAAAGCGTACAGTATACCAAGAAAACTAATTTTTAAATCACCAGAATTTAAGAAGAGCCAGTAAAAGGAAATAGTAAAATAGTTCTCGGTTACTTTTTGAACCAGAGAGAAGCACTCTATGTTTATTTTTTCATTTTATTTTTTCCCCAAGACTTATTGCAAGCATCTACTATTTTTGTTACACAAATAATCTTGTCAGTTATGAAAGCAGCAAATAGTGCAATCAAGTTTCAAACACCCCTTCCCACCTGATGCTAAGACTAAGAGGGCCTTTCTATTTAATATACTCATACTCATATAGTAGTGTATTTGGTAGGCTTCTTAAGGCAAAAATCAGTAGTAAAAGAGACAAGGTGCAAACAGATTACTAAAATGCAAACAAAAAAAGAAAATATCATAATCTATTAGCATTTAGTCAGTGCTATAGTGCAACGTCATTTCAGTTATAATTATTTATCAAACCTAACTATTCCATACCAGGACCAGTAAGTAGAACAAAACAGAATTTTAAGACTTTCATCCCTGTGAGGATCATCATAAATGAATGTTCAGACAGCTGGCTACTCTGAACTTAATTTCCTCTTTTACTTTTTAGTTTTAAAGAAAACTCTACTATTGCCACCCTTCTTGTAAGATACAGGATTCATTGCAGTTTATGGATAACGACAACTAACACCCACCAATTTAGTATTTTTGTTAGAAACTGCAACAATCCTGGAACATTCTGTTAGTACTGTCTTAGTAAGCAAAAGAGATATTTGAAGCTTCTTCTCTCCTTTGCTCTTTTCTTTCTCTAATGTTTGCAGTGTAATGGTTATATTAAAAAATCATTCATCCATTTCCAAGTTCTGTCACAGATTTTCTTTAGCATGAGTAACACTGTGATGCAAAATTTATTTCCAAGATTTCATTGGACTTTAAAATTCTGTCAGACAAGAGGAGCAGATGAATGATAAGGGTTTTTCTTTCATTTGGTTCTTAAAGAGATTTAAAAGAGATATGAAACAGGAAGTGAGGATTTTGTTGTGTTTAAAAGAGGTCAAATTCTTACCTGAAATAGATCTGTCATGTGCTAAAGAAATAAGAGGCACACTGGCTTTCCCTAAATAACCACCTTCTTCTGTTTCACCATCATCAATACATAAAATGTTAAGGATTCTGATTTTAGGTATCGGTCTAAATCTGCATTCATTGGCACTTGGAAACACATATGGTCATCTATTTGTGGGTTGTTGCTGCTAGGAATGATGGGAGTATCATGGTCTGCAAATCAAAAAACTTGTAGACACATATGGATTTGGCTGAAGATGTTTTTTTCGGGATTGTAGACTGTTACAACATTTTATTGTAATGTGGAGTTCATTTAAATTGCCATCTGTTGAAGTGCTGACTTGGGCAGTTTCTGAGTATCTGCTGCTTTAAATGAAAAAGAAGTGGAATTAAAAACATTAGAATTCTTATAGTGGCGCACTCTAAGAAATTTATAAATAGAACAAATAACTTATTTGGATGACACTGCCAACTACTGTTTAACTTTCTATGACAAAATCTTACTTGTTCTATAAATACAAATATGTCTCTTCTGGTATAAGCAAATAAAAGTTTAAACCTTTCAGGTCTGTGATTATTTGCCTTATTCTTCTAAAACTAAGATCTACTTGTCATGTGATCATCCATAAAGCAGTTAAGTTTTAAGAGTGATTCATAACCAGTGCAGCTTTAAAGTTCCAGATTCTGACCTTGGCAGCTATTCTGTGTCAAGATATATTTTTATAACTGCAGTCCCTTTTATTTACACTTTTCAATAATTAAAAATTGCACTTCAGATTTCTATTTTTTTTCCTTCTAAATCTTTATCTACATAAAGAATTCACAAAAAATAGAAATCAGTATGTGAAAAGCAATAATAAATGTTTGAAGTCGAATAAGGAAGGTTGGTAAACTGGGAAATTAATTTTAATAAAAATTAAGTAATAACAAGAAAGCAATAATATGATTATGTTAAAGTAGTAATCCCATCTTATCTATCTCAAAGGGCTACTTTCTTTTGCTGTAATGTGTCACAGCTATATTCATCATTGTACATAATTATCTTGCTTTTGGAAGCAGAGTTCTGTCTTCTGGTATATGGAAAAACACCTATCAACTGAATTTGTGTGATAAAATGTATATTTTGATTAAATAATCCACACTGAAATTGGTAGAGACAGCCACCCTGACAATTTCATATTTTCCTGAATATGCAACCTTAAGACTATTATTCTAGCTACACACAGAACTGGAAAAAATACAAATTAAAAAAAGTCTTCATAGCAGTTTGTGTATAGTTCATGTTTCCATGACTTCTGCCACTACACAGCGACAGAAAATTTTATATATATGTTTAACTAGTGAAAGCCTAAATTTTGGAACATACAACTGAAGCTACTTGTGCAGCTGCAGACTCAAAGAATCCCTAACATAATGTAACCATCTGGGCTATAGCTACATGACTTTTGTTTCCGCCATGACACATCTTTAATAACTGCAGTGTTTCAAACAGCTCTTTAGGAACAGTTATTCATTTCTGACTGTTCTCCTATTTTCTCCTTTATAATCAGTGTATTTCAGTTGCCATGTTTGAATTTGCAATGTACAATAATTACAAACAAAACACTCTGTTCCACATGCTTACCTTTCATCTAGTTTGAACTAGTAACACAGCTAGAAATAAACATAAAAAATAGAGAACACTAAATACAAGATTTTGGCATTTAACAACACCCCAGATTTTATGAGTTAGTTAAAATACCTTTGAATTCTTTTAAAATCAGATTTAAAGCAAATGTTACCGTGCTATCAAACTCAATGTTTCTCTGAAAATACTTACACTGACTCTTAACAGAATTTGTACACCAAACGTACTTCTCAAATTACATTTTGGAATCAGTTGGGATTCTGGTATAATATAAATTTACATTACGGTATAATATAAAACAATGAAGTTACTCCAAACTTGAAGTAATTTTAACAGCTATAAATAACAAAAATTACCCATTAGGTCTGGAGTGTTTTATTTATACAATTCAACATAGTTGATAGTAGTTTTTATTTCCTAACCAATTACTAAAGATAGCTGAAAGTCCCTTCTTTTTCCTGCCTGTGACCCTTATCTAAACATGACTATAAACTGCTTTATATTGTCAGAATTGTCTGTTTAGCTAAAAAAATAAACAATAAAAGGAAAAAGTGAGTCATGTCATAACACTCAACATTAAGAACCTTTAGACTTTTCTAGACAACGGCTTCACCCGTAATAGTGATCCAAGGCCTGGCTGGTCTAACATTCCTGAATGTTCTACTAGAACGAAATGCTAACAAAATTTGACACTTATAGGTTAAGAAAATACAATACAATTTAATTACATCATCATTTCAAATGTTCTAGTGACCAAGTCAGTAAAAATAAATAACTGAAGTTTAAGACTTCGCCAGTTCAGCAAAACTGTAATTCAACTGGTTCTGTATCTCTTTATATGAAAAACACGTCATTCAATTGCTAAAGATATTTTACAGTTCAAGAACATTTAACTTCCTCAACCTTGAGCACATAAAGAGTTGAAATAAACTATTCCAACTGAAAAAATAATTTTAAACATTGCATCCAAAACTATGAAGTACAAAACTAAACATACCTGGGATGATTGTTCATGTTCCCTAAAACTGGATGTTATATACCCCAGAGCCTTAGACCTCTCTTTGTAAAGACTAATAGCTTGATCCATAGGAACTCGTAATCTGATCCAGTATTCTACAGTACCATAATTTTGGATGTTTCCTTTGATTCCTAAGGAATAAATACATATGGGATCACATTAATCTTCAATATTAAAGTACTTAAGTCAAACACAAATGCTAGGACATGCCACAAATTAACTATCATTTATTTTGTGACTATGCATCACAGCAGTGTTTGTGATACGAGATCTGCAGTTTATCTTAGAGCCATGAACAACACAACTCTTCTGGCTCTACATGAATAACCTAAAAAATGAAGCATGACAGTTTTTTCCTTCTGTTACCTGCAGTACTTACTGTCCAAGCCAACTTCGTTATTCTAATCTCTGAGGAAAATAAAGCTTAGGACAGTTTTATATGTCAATAGTTGGAAATGTTCCACCAAGTGGTAAGCAGTTTAAATTACTGGCAAAAATAGCTCTGTTAGAATGGTTTGTTGAAATGTATTTTGACACACTGACACAAGCAGACAGCTAGTGGCCTCTTTATGGGTAAAATTGCACCTGTACAAGCTTTCCCACAACTGTTGGTAGAATGCCAGAACGTACTGCACATCCAACAGGAAATACCATGTTGTATAAACCATTTTTTCTTCTTTTGAAATAGCAATATGTGAATTAATTGTTGGCCAAATACACATTATTTGTCACTTAATGAGTATTCTGTTTGGTGATGGTGGTATGTTGATTACCAACTAAAACTGCTGTGCTGTAGATCTTCCCGTTCTTTTCCAGGATTTCATGGAGCTTCAGTTGGCATGTAGCAACGTTTTATAATCTGTGCAGTACGCATGATGAACCTCAAGTGTGATACTGTTTCTCTGTATGTAGTGCAAGAAGCAGTCATCAACCTGTACAACGATACGGAGAAGTAAAGTCGTATAGGGTTTTTGTCCACGCACTACTGGGGTTGCTTGAAGTTCAAAGTCATAGAATGCGTAAGTACAAAAACTTGCAGGCTCATGGTCACCAAAAGCATGCACAGCTGCAGAAGAGAAGATCACTCTGCTGATATGAATTTCAAAAAGATTCTCTCCGCTTTCTAAAGTAAAGTTTCATCAAATTCATCCACCGAATAACCTGGCAGTATTTTTGGTCTGGATTTGTGCTGTTTAGTACCATAAACAACATCTCTTAGTTGAGCTGCAATAAATAAAACAGAATAATTTATGCCTGAAAAGAGAGGAAAAAGCATCATACTATTACAGGAGTGAGCTTACTTTCTTAAAGGTGTTACCAAAAAAGAAATTACATGCTTAAAATCATACATCTATGGCTTGTTTTAGCCCTCTGACATCGAGAATACCTCCACAATGGAGCTACTTCAGTATAACTAAAATAGACACATTAATAACATTATGTTAAAATTAATAACAATTTAAAAAGCAAAAAATGCAGAAGCCTTATGTAATGATCAAAACAAGTATTACTATGCTAAAATGTAGTGGGCACTTAAGATGCATATTTTTGTAGGGTTAAACTAAATAAAGTTATATTGCTTGCCAGGGAAAGAAAGAAGAGTATGTGCTTACAGAATTAAGACATAAATCATCATGCAGTCCTTTAGTACATGGGATGCAACTTGAAGACAAACATGAATCTTGTTATGACATTAGGCTTTTTAAATTATCCTGTTTTCAGGATTTCTACGCACCATGTTACACACTGAAGCCATTAAATAGTATTTTAAATTCATTAGTTTGAAATATTCTGCATTTACATTATGCCACGACTTTGGGATTTTTAGCAACATATAAAATGACTGTGTAATTATTGGACAGCGAAATAAAAAGTTGACCATAAATATATGATTTATTAAAAAAAAAAATCAAAGCTTGGCTAGTTTTATTCAGCAAGGGTTGCAGCACAAACTGCTCTGTTGAATTTTTCTTAATTAGTAACTAACATTTAAGGCAATGAATCACCACGTAGATAATGTGTCATTAAAGATCTGACCTTTCTACTAGTCTTAAGAATGGAAAGATATTTCTTCTGAAGAACAAAATTACAATAACAATTTGAAGTAGATAAACTACAAAAAATTTAAGAAAATAGATTTCAAAAATACCTTCTAGTTTTCTGATGCGTGCAGCCCTAATATCAAGAAGATGAACATACTTTTCCAGTTTTAACTCGTAGTCTTTCTGTAGACTTTCCATCTTGTGTGTCACAACTTCAACTTCAGTCTGAAAAAAAATTGCATGGAAAAAGGACCACTGAGGCCTGTCTGCATTGATATTACACATGCTTTTGGCTACAAAGAGAAAATGTAGTTAAATTTGAGAAAGAGCATTTAGAGTATGCAAAAATAGCAATTTTTAATTCAGCAACACAGAGATCATTTCAGCGAAATTAAAAATCCTTATTAAATAAAACTGACTAGCTATTCCTTCAGGACAATGTTTTAATGTTTGTTGTTGTTGTTGTTGTTTTCCCAATGATTGCATTATTTTACAATCAGATTGATTGAAAGACAAGCCAAAATATGATCCGCAATAAGCCAACATGAGAGAGTGAAAGCAGAGTGTTGTGCAAAAGGAAGCTTATTTGATAACTACACTTACTATTTTGCCTGTGAAGACGTGATAAGAGCTCAGAAATAATCCCAAGAAGGCATGTGTTTGAGGTTTCTAATCAGGGTGAGTTAAAAGACTGAAGTTACAGTCATTCAGATCATTTCAACATTAACAAATCTTACGTTAGATTACTTATAAAACTAACTGCCTTTGTTGATGAATTTGCAAGCCTTAATTACGACTTCACTTTTTCCTGAAGGAAAATAAGTTCCAGTGCTACAAATGTTAAAATGTTATTATCAAGATATTTTCCACTGTGTGCAGAGTTTAGTACCTGGTAATCTTTGTTAATTTTATGCTGTACAATTAACATATTCCTCGTCTTTTCAAGTTCTTGCACTGTTTCTGCATGTGTTAATTGCAGCTCCCTCATCGAGCGTTCCAAATCTTTATTGATATCATCATCTACTTTTTCCAAAAACATAAGGTCCCCATTCTTCTGCTGCTTTCGAACCTGGAGCAAATTTGAAAAGTTACTTGAACAAACTTTTGCAAAATATCTGGATGTTTCTGTGCTTGATTAAATACAACATTGGAATACAATTTTGAGACAAGAATAAGAGTAAGCACAACTTTGCAAACTTTAAGCACACGATAACAACAAATAGGAATGACATAGACCCGTAACTGTCCGGATTGTATTTATTAATGTAATATCATGGTCATTAGGAACCAATTCAAATGTATGAGATATTCAGAAGCAATCACTCTTCTCAATCTATTAAAAATATGAAATCCTTAATATATTTGCCTTTTATATAATTAATAACCCTGTTTCACTGAACGCCCCAAACCTGAATTATTCCCAAGTCTACATTACTTCTGTTACTAATACTTGGGTTTTAATTTAGATTTTTTTCTTTACTTTTTTTCTTCATTATTGTTATAGAATTAATACTTGCATTTAAGTAGAATAAAGACTCTACTGATAGTAAACACTGCAAATTACAGTAAACACATTTATGAAAAATTAAATGCAAATCCTCAGAATAGTGGAAGCTTAAAGCACACATTTCTTCCTCCCCCAACTTCATTTTCAATTTTTATGTAAAGAATAAAACTACAACTTACATGCAAGAGGAAAAAAAGAAAAAAACTTTTACTGGAAATTTTCTATTTCTGTTTAGCAAATGCAGAGAGGTTGCTAAGTAGTTAACTAAGAGGTTGCTCTAACATAATCTGAGATTACAGGCTTAGAGTATGCTCTCTTATACTTAGAGAATTAAAAAACAAACATGTTTTTCTTATCAACATTACAGGAAGAACTAGATGGTGTGATAACTGAGAAAAAGCAAGGTTTTTTGTTTTTGTTTTTTAAAAGATGATGCTTATGAATCAGGTTTAATTCACTTTTGATGTTATAATGAATTATCTACATAACTCTAGATTTCATCCTGGCAATTTTCAATTTTTTTTTTAATCTTCTCTTCTGCTTCACTGTAGCTGAAAAATGAGAAATACCCATGCTTGAAGCATGAACTACTGCAAAATAATCCAGCTCTTGAAAATTCAAAGCACTGTGTAGAAAACATCTAATAGTAAACAAAGAGTTTATATATATATATATATATATATATATATATATAAAAATTATTTCTAAGTTACCTTTATAAGCAAGAGAGCCTCATGGAGTTCTGTCACATCAACATCACTTTCCTGAAACAGAAATACTCAATGAAAGGTGATATCAGATGTGAATGAATATTGAAGAATTATATTCAGAGTAACAAGATGCATTCTCACTAGACATGACATGACATTGTGCTTGATATCATGAATAAAACAATGCTGTTATATTTCTGTATTCTTTTACTTTCAAGAACTACTTGCACTATGCATAAAACATAGAATCCTTAGTCATTTTCTAAAAAAAAAAAAAAAAAAGAAAAAAAAGAGAGATTTCACCTTGGTCAAACATTTCATGTGATTTTTCAGTTCATCTAGTTGTTGCTTATTTTCCAGATAGCATATCTGCAGGTCTTTGTTCTCTTGCATCAGCTTTTCCTTTTGGTCTTAACATAGAGAAATATCAAAATATTCTGCTTAATTCAACATAATCATAAAAATTATAGGCTTACCTTTTCATATTATCTTATGTGTAAAAACTTCATTGAAAAATATAGAATCTCATTTATTTTTTACAGGGAAATCTTTAGTATTAACCAACAGGAGGAGGGGGATACGAACCTGGTCTTTGATCTGATAGGTGTGTATAGATGAAAAAAAACAAAGCATTCTTTCATTAAAACTGAACCTACAGCATCAAAAATCTACACTCTAAGTATGGCTTCTCTGGGTTTCTGCTTTTGGGGCAGGTGTGGGGAAAGAACATAGAAGATACAAAACTTTTGTCAGCCTGAATGACTAAACACCACTAAACTTCTCAGTTGAAGGTTGAAGAGACTTCTCACTAACGCCTAGCTGCATCCACTATGGCATCTCAAGAGCTTCAAGGAGAAATTTTTCTCATGAGAGAAAAAAACCTCAAGGATTAGACCAAAAAATGTAGTTAAAACTTACTTTCTTCCACACGGAAAAGTTTTAAAAGCAAGTTCATCTCAAAACTGAACTTTCTTTGGAACAAACGTACTCTCTCCTATCCACTCTCCTCCCCCAGCCAAACTCCTTATTCTCTTGACAACGTTTTTCTTATTTTTTTCTGTGCTTTTTTCAAAGTCCCAAAGCTGTATTCTTATGCAATGCACTTAAATACGGTGAATTCATATTCTAGGTCAGAATGATACAAATGTTAACTGTCAACCTGAATTGCAAGTATTAGGTTTTCTAATTTCCATCTGCTCTAGTGGGATTTGATGGGTAGAACATTACATACAAAGTTGAGAATATATTCTTCTGCTTTCAACAGAATAGTCCACAGTATCATTTTAATGCTGGAATCTTTTCCGTTGACCCTCAGGGCATAATGCACAGCTTTGCTACTTTTTACAGAATAGCTTTTCAGTTTTGAGGATTGAACTCAGTAAAACACAGGTGGCTGAGATTTCAGTCTCAAGGGTTTGGGCATGTTTCTAAAACTGACATCAGGTTAGTTTTAATTTTGCAGAGTTTATATATAAATGACATCTTCACTGGAAATGAATCATCTGTATACCATTGCTCCTACACACAGTAGCCTTACTCATATATCTGTTGAGACTCCGCAAGAGTCACTTTCAATTCAAACACATACTAACCAGTAAGGTTTTAATTCTCTGCAGTCATGAGGAAAATGTAATGTATTTGTACAACTGAACTGAAGAAAATATAGTAAGAAACTTTAAGGGCTAAAAATTTAAAAGCACATAAGAAAACAAAGTTAGCCTTGTGATTTTTTCTTGGTGGTGCTGGGGAAGGAGGGGCAGAGGGGTGAGAGTTGCGAGGGAGAGGAGGAAGAGTTTGATAAAAGATTGTGAAACACTTGTCAGCTATTGAGTCTTGTCGACTCTTCCATTCCAAATAATATACCCAGAAGACCTACATCTTTTTCTTCCCCATGGGGGGGTGGGGTGTGTAGAAAAAGGGTCCTTCATGCTGATGTTGCTTTTTATCCCTGCAGTATAAACCGAGATCTGAGCTGGCACTTTTACCAGGAATGAGGAGACAAGATAACCCTCTTCAAGTACTCCTATCTCATCTCATGAATTTTCCAACACAAGCAGAAAGCTCAGTCCACTCTTCTTCTCAGATCAACCCCAGTGAAGCTTTTGTAGATATTTTTAATATCTATTCACACTTGCTGCTTAAGAAGTCAACTTCAAAACTGTAATTGCTGTAGAAAGGAAACTAGTTTCATCAGAGCTTCTAGAAAACACCCAGAAAAAAATATGAATTTATTTCATGCAGCAGACGACTTTCAAGCTGTTGAATCGTGCTCAGCTAAAAAAACGCATACTTGAAGCTGGACAACACTGGTTTTAGGTTAAACACAACAAAGTAATAGCATATGATGTGCATAAAGGGCACCATATATCACAAATTCAGAGGTAACGTGAAGCTGTATAACAATAAGGAAAAAGTGAGGTGTAAAAGTATCCTAGCAAACACTTAAAAGTGACCCAAAGTCAATCCTAGCAACATCAACATCATATTCCTCCCAAAGGAGAACTCCACAGACTGATGACTTTAGGTGTTATCCTCTCCAGTAATTCAAATCTACTCACTGTTAGATCCAGAGGAGCAATACAGAAGTAAGTATAACTTGGAGAGGGAACAAACATGTAGGAAGTGGGCACACATGTGTTACAATCCAATTATATTATTATTGAGACTTTTTTCTGTACAGCAGTACTCTAACTGCATTATTATTCTTCTGCTTTTGTGATAACTAGAGTAGACTAACCATCAAGATTTCTATTACACTAACAATAAAATACTGGATTGCAGCTGTATGTGCCCAGTGCACTAATAAACGAGATTTTCAGTGTAACAATAGGGCTATCTATTCTGATTAATCCAGCTGAAGTATGAAGTCATAAGGACATAAACAGATTCTGTGGGTGAGATCAGGAAGCCAGCAGGGAATGCTCTCTAACAACAAGACAGATGAAGAGCTGCATTCTGTCGAGTTGATCACAGATAGGATGTCCTTTGGGAAACTGGGAAGAGAAACTTCCTGATGGAGTTTCTACAAACCAAATGAGGCAATTTCAACAGCTCTTTCAACCAAAACAGGCCAAACTCTCAATCCCCTACTTGCCTAGGATTGCCTTCTGGGTTAGCCCATGGAATAAAACTGGAACTGTATTTATGCTGAAGGGTGTGGAGTGTTTTTTGTTTGATTGTTTTTAGGTTTTATGGACAAACACTACCTGGAGAGTGCAATACATTTTTTACTCTTATTTCACGTCATTTTTTACTTACAGAGAGTAAGTATTTGTCCATTAAGACAACTTAGGGCTAATTTTTGCAAATTGTTGCTGTAATCCAATAAGATATTTAAATATTTTATTTGGTATTTGAAGTCAGTAGAACTACTCAGAATCTTAATCTTAAACACATGCTGAACTTGAATCATAATCATAATAATTATTTACAAGTCGACCCACTTCATTCTATTAGATTGTTCATGGAAGCACGCTACCTTTTTAAAATACACATTTGAAGAAACAACCACAAAAATATTTAGTTTACTTGCTGCCTGTGCTCTTTATGTAATTTTTTTTTGTCGACACAGTATATCACAGTATTGAGATAAAGATGGCAAGGTGCTGAAGTTTCACTGAGAAGTTGTTCTACACCATGGGAAAAACACATATGAAATTATCTGTTGGGAAGATTAGAACAAAACCGTATTATTGTATATGTTTACAGCTGTAAGTAAAAATGTGTGTACACTGAAAATACAAAAAAAAATCTGAATTCACAAAGTTGAAAGGCAATTAATCATCTTCAGGTGCCTATACAGGTTTCACGTACCTTTGTGCAATTAAGTGAAATTAGAGTAGTAGCATACAATTTGAAAGGGACTGTCAGATGGTCTTCTTGTCTGTAAGAACTTGTAATTTAGAGAAAAGGAAAAATACAGAATAAAGGGTAAATATTCACCCACCAGTTGGAGAATTAATGCAACTGGAGTTATAGGATCTTCATTCAGCACATAACCTGTAGTGGGTCAGTTTTTGTACTTAATAACTAGTCATTACTTAAGCGCATTATTCATTGTACTCTTAAAGGACAGCTTTGAAATCACTACCACCAAATGAACCACACTTTTCTGCGGAATATACCCAAACTCCAACATTGGAGAAACTCACATCATAAGAAAATGATTATTATTTCAGAATTGTACCTCTTTCTACTTTGATCTTGTCAAGGATTTCATTTTTGTCTGCTAAATCAGATTTGATAGCACTTTCTAGTTGAGCAATTTGCAGTTTCAGTTGCTCTTCCTTTAATTTCCATTGCTGTTCGTGGGTCACACTGAAGACACTGCAATAAAACATGTGGCATGTGAAAAACTTTTAGAGATCAACTTCAACAGAAAATAATAAAGAAGAAAGCTTTTAGTGGCACAGAGACCACTGTCATCATGTCTTAGGAATTAAGTAAACATATGCTGGTCTGCTGCTGTTGAAACCAAGGCGCCTTTCTCAGGCTGCGGTTAAAAAACATGAAAGAGTTTGTGGGATGAGCAAAGGAACTGGCCTTAATTTAGAGCTCCAAAGTCAGAAAAGTTGGCAGCATGCAACATTTGTGGGACTAGAAAAGGAATTCAGATGCATATCCCAGAGTAATCCAGAACTCCAAACCTCAGCAACTGACAACTGACAAAACCATTCTTTCCGCATACAAAACCTCTTAATGCAGAGAACTGGGATCACCCACCTGATTTCTTTTAAATCTGTGAAAGATGCAGAGCCTAAAGTCAGCTGCCTGTTCAAAGAAACGTTGACCACAAAGTGACAACAGTTTTCTCATACCGTAAAACAACAATTCTGATACTGATTAAGAAGCACATAAGAAATCTTTCTCCCGTTTTAAGAAATAAAAAACGGATTTGGGTAAAGAAGCTAGAGTAACTATTTTTCCTGTAACACATTATTTACTTGTAAACTACCAATCTGAGTGCAGTACGGATGGCATGGACACAGAATCAGAACTGCTGAAACCACAACAAAATGTGCAACTCAGTTTGAAATAAAAGTAAGAACATTAAATAATTTACAGTACAATTCCCAGTAGGTAAAAAGACAAAGCGATGCAATGTGTTTTCCTATAATTTATACAGTGAGTACTATGGTCTTCATATTATTATTATTCACTAGTTGCATTCTTAATGACTGGAAAGATATCCTTCATCTTAACCAGTCACAAACCAGTTTACTCACTCCTGTATTTCCTGAAAAATCAGAAATGGTAGTTAACAAACGAGTCAGTCCCTCAACTATGTACTTTGGTGAAGGTCACTGATTAAAAAAGTAACTTTTATTTTTGTACATCTTCTGATATATACCTTTCTATCCATCTATCTATCACACACACACACACACACAAAAAAAGCCACATAGGAAAGAAGGAAAGAAATAGGGTAGAAGGGATGGCCCAAATAGATGGCACACTGTACATGCTGACTGAAGAGAATTGCCTGTTTTGATGGCTATGATTATATAAAGTGGTTATAAGTATGTAAAAGCGAATTTATACCTAATATATTTGAAGAACAACCTGAAGATTAAAGAAAAAATATTCTAGCATGAATTATTGACTCTGACGTATTTGGGAAGAGTTTATATTCTTGATTTGCAATCTTCATAAAAACAGTCCCAACTCTCTGAATTTTCCTTTTCTCAACCTGTATCTGATCTAATCTATTTATACAGTTCTGTAAGCACATACCATCTTATAGGGTGATAATGTATCTTTTACAGCATGAACTTAACTAATGCTTCTAGGTCCTACAGTAACATATACTTCACTCTGCTGTGCCATAATTTTGAAGATAATGCAGCAAATGTAATGCACTGAACCCACAATCACATCAATAATATTGCATGGCTACAGAAGAGACAGCGTGCTCTACAGTTGCTTAGACTTAACATTCTTCAAAGTTGGATTGGCTCCGATAAAGAAAGAATAAATCTTTGCATGACAAGATATAAAATACACTTAGTTTTCACTCTTATGAAAAAGTTTCCAAATTGTAATGACCATGATGTCTAGTTGTATGTGCATTCACTATCTTTAGGCACAATTATTTCACATAAATTATTTCACATGCAGCTACACATCATTTCAGTTTTAAAAAAAACTATAATGGAAGAAAAATCATTAACAGCTGTTATGATAGTAACTCAGAATTTAGATACTTAAATGAAGAACAATTTAGGCAACAGGTTTTATCCAAACCTATATACTGAAAATGCTTTTAACAGATTGAATTGAGTCCACTCCTGCCTCTTTCCTCCTTCAAATTTTAAGATTACTTTTACTTGAATTCATGTGGAATTTCTTTCACATTTACTGTATTTCACTGGAGTCAGAGACATCTGGGTAACTATAAATGGTCAGCCACATCTGGCACCATTTCCTTTGGAGGGAGTTTAAGCATTGCTAGATTTGCATTATAAGGTCATATGAAAACAATTCCTCCAAATCTTTTATCCAAACGAATTGTTTTCTTGGATACTGACTACATAATAAGAGTCAACTGACAAATTCATACTTGTTCTTTGTAAACTTTTCAGATCCAATTCTCAGCCTTGGCTTTGGCAAAATTCCCATCAACTTTGAAGGGAATTTCCAATGGAATGACATTCTCAAGGAAAGGGTTTATGCTTTTTCCTTTCCTCAGGAAAAAAAAAAAGTTATTAATAATCTGTCACCTGCAGACACTGGCCTATCCACTGCTAGCAACAGGTAGGCTGCAGTAAGCTCACGTTGTTCAAATGGGCAACAGAAAAAGCTGGCCATTAAACAGTATACATAACGAAATGACCTCTTTCTCTTTCTAATTTCTTGTTATCTATATGCTATCATGGAATGATAAAGCATAAATCAAAGTTTAAATAGAGTATATGATAAGAAAATTTTAGGGAAAAAAAAGCCATATTGAGGATCACTGGGTTATGAGAGAATCATATTGAAATTACTCATTTAAACATCTTTATAAATTATCTCAATATAATTTAAAAAGAACAGAAAAATTCAAGACAGGATTATAATCAATATATTTATTATGAATTATTTCTTTGTGTAATGCTATAGGAGAAAAATCATAGAAATGATTATAACATCAGACTTTGGAGGAATCTGTAAGAAACTTAAGCAAGCGACAACTGACCAACCTCCCCTATGCACAACTAAATACTGTGATTATATAACTGTTGCAGCTCATATTCTTAAAATAATTTAAGCTACCTGTACTCATATTTGTTTTGCTAATATAATGCTTAATTTCACAATAGAAAGTACAAAAAGTATCATAAATATAAGAATCCCATAAACAACATTTGATATCGCTCATATTGCGTTTACTGTTTTTTTTTTTTTTGAGAGACATCACACTGACAAACCAAACAAAGATTAAGAGGAGAAATTTTGACATGAAAAAAAGAATTCAAGCCTTTTTACCTACTTTCATAGTTAAATTTCTAGGAAATTTCTAACCTTCTTCAGTGTAAGAGGCCACATGGCTTTACAATATACAAAAAGTTCATTTCAAGGTCATTATTTCCTTGATAGTTGATTAGAACAAGCATATTAATTATATCTTTTTTGTACCAGGGAATTTCTGAATCTCATCTTGCAATGCATTTCCATTTTCACTATAAGCAGCACTTACACCAATACAATTTATTATGTTTAGGAATCTTCAAAAAAGCTTACATTAGCCTACGCAAAAATGCTGAGCAGAACCAGCACAAGCAAAATGGTAACCATTACTAAAACAAACAAACTACCTGTCAAAAATAAACATTGAAGAAGCTGTCAAATATCAGACTTTAGATCCACTCAGAAGTGCTGGAAGAACTTACACAAACAGACCAAACAACCCCTCTTCCCTAGATAAAATAAAATAAATTAATCCTGAAGAAGTTTGTCTCTACTTAGATTTATCCTTCTTTCAACAGGAACCACCCCTCCCCCCCCAAAAAAAAAAAAAAAAAAAAAAACAACCACTATTAGAAATTCACATGGGAACCTCTCGGCTTCATTTTCAAAATAAAGTTATTTCTACTTACATTTTAATTAGAATTTTTTTTCAAAGTGATGTACTATCTCAAGAGTATTAGAGCAACAATGGAAGCTGCTCCATTTCAACAGAAGAGATGAAATACAGGCAAAACACCTTAAATGTTTCCATATATGCTTACTGATATTACGAATTATAGTATGAATATATTTGAATGTTTATACACTCAACATGCATATGCACATGCATATACACCCAGCCTACGAAGATCTAAACAGGACACAGAATCCCATTTTACATTTAAAGAAAACATTTAAAGATTTACATTTAAATATTTACCTGTTATACAGCTTATCATAGTTTTCCCTCAAGAGTTCCTTCTCTTTTTCTAGATCATTTATTCTTTCTTGTAACTAAAATGAAGAAAATTTCAAGCACAAAAAATAGTAAACAAATAGCAAATAGAAAATTATAATGAATTTATAAAGATGATTAGTTAATACTTTGTAGGCATTCTCAAGAAGACTTTTATTTGTTCTTCTCATGCAACAGTCTCTTAGAAGTTGCAAAATAACACTGTTTCATCACATTATATAATTTGGCCAAGACAGGCTTTTTCATGTGGTATATATGAAGTTGAGACTAATGTATGTGAACTGAGGAAAAAGAGTATATAATTATATTGTCTTATGTGAAAAAAATAATCTATAGCATTAAAAATGTTTAATTCAGTTTTGCTCATTAATGGCTGCAATATGTAAACATTGTTTTTATTGACCACACAGAGGCAACAAGCTCTTGTTTTCAAAATATACAATAAAGAAAGATATGTTTTTAAAGATACAAGATATACCCTATATGCATTACAACAGTGCAAAGGTGTAATATCTATTAGCTTGATTCATATAAAATGCATTCAAAACAGGTAAACCTATTGGTAAAACTAAGGTTGCTACAAAATATAAGAAAAAACAAGGAAGTTTGTACACACTCTCCTTATATACAGAATAGAATGAGGAATAAAACACTTGGTTTTTGGCCCTGTATCTGGGTGACTGCTGGTGATGGTACTTGCCTCTGGAATCCACTAGAAAAAGAAATAGAAGTGACTGATTTGAACTGTCACGTAAGATGTAATACTATGCTTTACCGTAACTAAATCAGGTTGAAATAACACTACAGAAATAGCAAAATATGATAAATAAATCAAGTATTAAGATTGTTTCTGCTTAACACACTACTTGTTTAGTATCAGAATCCAAGTGAAATCCTATGCTTTTCCTCAAGCATTATCCAAACAGGGGCAGAATGATTATGTAGTGTGGGGGCCAGGTATGGTTCATGATTCCATGAAATGCAAGCAGCAACCACAGGCTTTTCTCTTTAATGGGAAAACTGTGTGTATCTCCAAGTGAGTCTTCTAAACATGTTTGAAAGGTCTATTCACATCTCAGCAATGAAAAGATACCCATCCCATCCTTAATTTAGATAACATTTTCCCTTATCTATATGTAGTACCTAAACCAGATTCTAGCTCTCTTGGACACAATCTCACCTCCTCTGTCCTTTGTTTGGAAATAGTCACTGCTTGCAGTTCTTTTTCAAGATTCAGGCACTTCAAACGCTCTTCTTTAAGCTGTAGATTCAGCTCATCACCTTTTGCTATTAAAGCATCATGGTTAGCCTTCAGGTTCCTTTGGTTCTATGAAAAGAAAAAGAAGAAAAATTGGGACAGGAGAGTGGAGTGGGCAGGGGAGAAGATCACTCTTAGTAGAATGTTACAACATTGCATATGCTATCAGTGATCCTTCCTGGCAGCAGTTAATAGATATTCTCAATGTGGTCAACAGGAGACACTCTTGACTAAGCAACTGAAAAAAAAATTTCATTACACATGGCCAGGAGAAGGTGGCATTCTTGTTGCTCTCATGAACGTTAAACCCTCAGTTCAGTCATAATGAAAAGGACCAAGAAATACATCTGTTAAGCAATTAAAAGATTTTGCTGTGGTTACAGTGGTTAGACATGCTGACCAAGAACACTGCAGTAGCAAGCAGAAATGAATGTTGACCACAGTTATGTTAATCACAGAACTTGCCACAGCTCTGTTAACCCTTAACTGTAGATATATAATTGTTTCATAATCCTAACACGCTAGGCTGTATTTTCCTGCTAGCAGTAATTTAATAAGGGAATTATGATTTCTTTTACATTTTAATTTACTTCAATGGATTATGTTAAGGCACATTTAACCAATTTTAATATTAAATGGAGGATGCTGATAGAACCCCTATTACCAGAATATTAGTTAATAATATACTGTCTGCATTTTGCATGCTTTAATAATGCCTCATTAAGAAATTCAATGTAAAACACATTCAAAGTATGACTTGAAAAAAACAACCTAAAAGCCAATCTCCTGTTTAATAAAGTGATTATATGGCAATTTATATGTCCAATAGATGTATGAGTATAGATAACATTTAATGATTATAGACAGAAAAAAAACATTAGCTTCCTGATTTCCTTATAACATTCCTAGGAGGTAATTCAATGGAGAAGCTTCATGTGAATCCTGTGCGAATTGTTCAGGTTCATACAAAGTATAAACACTGTAGAAAAAAAAAAAAACACCCAAAAACACAGAAAACCCAGTCACCAACTTGATCTTCAGCCCCTCAGATCTCATTTCTCTGTAAGAAAAATCTTATCGAGAATAATATTACCAGTCTTATTTCAGAGAGACAGTGATGTATATTACTCATTAATTTTTATCATCCTTTCTTCAGCGCTCCCTCTTGCTGTGAACTGTATTTCAGTAACTTCAAAAAATGGCACCTTAAAAGTCAGTCTTACACTTTTTTCATTCCTGTCCAAATTTCTTCTTTTCCTCCTTGAAATCACAAGCCTTGCAGTCTCTAACCTTTCCAATTGTCCAAGTGAACTCATCTTCTCTTCGCCATCTCTCAACTTCAAATTTTCCACAAGTTCTTTTCCTTTTTATTAACTTGTATCATTTCAACCCACTACACGAAGAAAAAAAATCCCATGCCTTGGCAAAGCTGCCTTTCACAGACCATTTCACCTTTATCTCTTTCCTTGATTTCCCAAACAGTTGAAAACAAATTCAAGAAGCAAGGCCTTGATTTCACCTTCTAACTGATCCTCAGTCTCTCCCAGGCAATCCTCAAGGTATTTATATTATTGAAACTTCTCATTAACAGTCCTAAAAATGTCCTCCTGTAAAGTCTCCTTGCTTCAACTTCCTTCCAGTCCTTCAGCATCTCTGCGACTCTCCTCATGGTTTTCCGTCAACTTTCTTCATGAACTTTAGGGGAACCATAACTCCCCTTTCCTTCACGCCCCAGTACATTCTTTCCTAAGGTATTCAATACCTGATTGTTCTTTCAACGCTTTTTTCCATCATGCCAGAATTGCTTTCTATCCATTCTCCCTTAAAATATCCCAAGACTCAGGTCATGGCAACAAATGGGTTGATGATTGTAGTTTAAGGTTTCTAGTCTAAAACTGTGTTTCTTAGGGAAACATGCCTCAACACGAAATAGCTCCTTTACTGAAAATGAAAATATACCTTCTAGAAATACTGCACAAATGAACACAAACACTATTACATTTGTGAAATATTTGTACTGGTTTTCCATGAGAACTAACTCTTTACAGTATTTACAATTTTAGTGGCATAGATTAGCGTATCCCATATTACAAATCATGAAATCCTGGAATGTTCAGCCTGTAATTATATAAATATGACAATGGAATCAAATATTTAATCCAAATAGTTTCAGGGTCCTTTGTTCTTCTACGCAGATTCCAAAATTCCTTCATCCAACTGGCTACATTAAAATTCTTGAACAACAAAACAAGCCTGTAAATGTTTGCTCCTGTAAGATCATTTTAAATATCTTTTAATGGAACAGGATTATAGGCTCTTATCATTCCATGGTTTCACAACTTTTGGGCTGACTCAAGTTCAATGGCAAACAGAGGCATTACAAATGTTTCAACTGGTATAAGCCAAAGTAAATGATAATGAACTCAATAGTCATGAAAATTGTAACATAAAACAAACAAACAAAAACAGTGCTGTCAATAAGCATTTAAGTGACATCTGAAGTAGAAATTTTAGATTTTACAGTTATTTGTGTTTAGTAGATGCACATTTCAAACACTCAAACGACTGGAAATGGGAAAACCGTTGTATCCATTATCCTGTAAAAATATGAGACAGAACACTCTCATTCTTTCCAAAAATGCAGCTTTCACTGTGATTATTAGAAACAATGTCTTCAAATACCAGTTTGAATCTCAGGCATCTGTTTCTACTCAGCTGCTGCCAAGAGAAGCACAAGAACTTGCTGTTTGGTGTATATTATCAAGAAGTCGCAAATGATTTAGAATGGAACAGTTTACATATCATTTTCTATTTAAGAACACAAAAAGCTATGTGAAACCTGCCTCCCTTGGAGTTTACGTTCTACATAGTTCATTCTGTGTAAAAATAGATTGGAACTACTAACAGAAGAACTGCTTTGGCAAAGAAGATATTAGACTGGGGGGAAAGAAGTACAGAGGTAGAAGCAGAAAGACAGGAAAAGAGGAAGGGAGAAAACATCAAATGACAGAAGTCTTGTTTATCACGGACAGGAAGAAGCAGGAACTGGCAATAAGAGTTCTTTGCAGAAAAAAATATATGAACAAAGAAGCCATAACTTACAACCGTAGAACATAGCCATAGAGCACAGAAGGTATGGAGAGGAAGGTTTAAAATAGGAGACTAAGGTACAATTGAGAGCAATGTGGACTGTAGGCAGCTTCCAATCCAGAAGGAGTAAGGAAGGCACACAAATACTCTTCTTGAATTCTTCCTGGGCAGGAGTGTGACCAAGGTTAGGATCCATACTTTAATTATTTTAAAATAAATAAAGACCCTTATTTTAAGTGTGATAATCCTGCCTCAAGATCTTAGAATTGCACTAGGCATGAAAGATTTCTTTCTTGGGTTTTTACAACTGTTATGAAATGCTGCTAGGGAGATATAACCACACTGTTTGTTATTTAATTTTATTTATTTATTTAATTCTGTATTATATATCAGTAACTAAGCAGTTTCAATTCAAAATTTACTTAACTTAAACTTTTAAAAAGTCACTTCAATTCCCATAGTTTCCCACTTCGAATCTTAATTTTTCCTTGAATTGAAAGTACAAAGAAATTGTGGATCCATAAACAACAGTTAAAGAAACATTACTAAATTAAAAGAAAAAGAAATAGCAATTTACAGTAACAGTAAGAAAAATATAATTTGCTTCCAGTGAATTAAGTTATAACAACCTCAGATACAATCATACACCTTGCAAATAACATCTTGTGCTTCCACTTCATAAGGCTGAGATACTTTATTCAGCTCAGTTGCATGCAGGATTCTTACTCACAGGAACTCTTTGGATGTTATCGTACTGCCTTTATCTGCAAGCATACATCGTTCTCCCAGTACATATGGGATGAAGCAGAAAAGCGCTGTATCAATAAAACCTATGCATAATCTGCCATGCAGTTGCATGTTCTGGTGACTTTTTTTTTTTTTTTTTAATAAATCTGGTGATAAAGAACATCTCTCACTTAAAGTAACCCTCTAAAATAGTTTCCATGAATTTATGAATACAAGTCCTAAGCTCAGAACTCTGAACAGCCAAATCTCAAAATGGGTTATGGTACCCCTTCCTTAGGGAATCACGAATATGTTTAAATCAAATAATAAATTTATAATTAAATCAAAGCCCTCTTTGTAAATGATCATGCATCTCTTTAGACAGCCAAACAACTGCGGACATAATCTAACCCAAATCTGCCTGGGATACTTTTGCAGATCTTCAAGATCTTCTAGAAAATTCTGAAAGAAATTTTAAGAATAAAAAACCCTACACATCTGAAGTAGTTTGGGTGTAATGGATCGTGCGTTTCATTTTCTTGTATTCAGCACTGACTTTGAATCACGAACCATGTATATTTATTTTCCATTTACACATGCATATGTGATGAGAGTAACGGAATGTTACTGACCAAATCCTAATTACCTCTTGAAGCTGGAGAAGTTTTCCTTCCATTGCTGAAAGTGCATTGCTTTTCTCAACCAGCTGTTTACGGACCTTGATCATTTCCACATTGTCCCGGATGTTTAGCCTTCAAAATTGTATTAAAGAGAAATGCACCATGAGCTTAAAGATACAGAATAAGTTCTTTTATTATTTTTTTCTTGGAAAGTTGAACAGACATGTTTGTTGTACCATATCATACTGCATATTACATATGTACAGGAAAACAATCCGATACTTACAGAGATCATTTGTTTTCCAATCACTTCTTTCCCACCCTCCAAAGAATCTGGTGCCAGTACATTACCATTTTATGGAGCTTTCTCTTACAGTTTAAACCTAACAAATATTGCTATGACTTAGCAATTTACACTGGTAGCACCTAAAGAACGGTACTCAAACAAGTAGCACATTAACTACATGAAAATCACTTAATATCCATGTAGATTTTCTATTTCAGTACAATTCTAAGATTAATTTGAGAATGCACTGTTTACTAGAAAGGCAGTTTAAAATGATTTGAAATTTAAATAAGTATTTGTTTCTGGTGTTTTCCTTCAGTAAGTAAAGTAGATCCTGTTACTTTTGCAGTTTCTTCAAGTACAGGAAGAGAAACCATTTCTGATTTATATTAATATAAAGTCAGAATAAATCTTTAGCATTTTAAAGGTAATTTCTCTTCCAATATTTATCTGTTTTAGGCATGTTGGAGGAATTGTCACAATGCCATGCTGGACCAAAAAAATGGACTACAAAGCTTACACATCTGTAAACCAGCTGAGAATGTGAAATACTTTCCTCTTATTCTTTAAAATATCAAAGCCTACTGTGTTTTGGCATTGCCCAGTTAATTGTCCTTACACAGAAGATAAACACACAAACCTGCGATGTTCCCCAACAAACAGCCCTAACACAATGCTAAGACAATCATGTGTCTAAAACATGTTACCTACATAAATTAAAGTTGTGGTGAGTATAGACAGCAGCACTGTCTCATGCTAGCTATTTAAAAGCTAATGTAGTGGCACGTTTTTATTAATCTTGTTCCACACATCAAACAAAAGGTTCCAATGTCTTCAAAGGCTTTTTCTTTGACTTTTCTTCCCCCTTCATTTTTAGCAGGGGGCTTTTTTTTTTTTTTTCCTTTCTCCTTTTTAAGAAGAAAAAGGAGCAGATGATAGTGAAATTTATGATGTACAGATGTAAACCCCATGGCTCCTGACAATCAACATTAACTATTTTTTCAACAGTGAATCAAACACTACTTGATTTAAACAGGCTTTGGGTACTGATATATCAAGTAAATTATTCAAATTCAGAAGTAAAAAATTGCTTTTTAGAATCACAGAATATCCTAAATTGGAAGGGATCCACAAGGATCATCAGGTCCAACTCCTTTTACTGCGATCAGTTCAATTCTTGCAATTATATCAGTATTTATTCCATGAAAGCACATGACAAGGAACGTGCTACTTAAGAACAAAATCACTTCAGATTTTGTGGAAAAGGCAAAGTTAATTGAAGAAGATTACTTTGATTTTCTATAAATAAAGTCACAAAATAGTAGAACAGAAGAGAAATTGATTATCTATACAACTTTCTCCTTCCCAGGTAGCTGATGTATTTTGCTCCCCGAACATCTTTCTAGGTTTTCTAAAGGAGCTTAAAAATAGGGGTTATACACAGTTTTGATTTAAAAGGTAGCACTACCTTTCTCTTATATAGGTAATATTTTGCTCAAAAAATAACAAAATTCTCTACAAGAATAAAGTTGTACTGAGACAGCTCATTCAGTATTTTCTCCACTGCCCAAAAAGCCTAAAATTCTGCTGCAGAACCTGAAGACATGGAGGTAGACCTGCAGCAGAAATTCAAAAAAGAAAAAGAACTAGTGCCCCTTTTGAGGCAACACCTTGAATCAATGTGCATACTGATTTAGCTCTAGCATGCCTTCTGCCGCAAGTGCAGAAACAAGGAACATAAAAACTCTATCCTTCCACTCTAGACCCCATCTTAAAGCTGGATTAAAAGCCTGAAAGTGAAGCTAAGAGAAAGTGACTCTTTAAAAAGCTTGGAATTTTGTTTGGGGTTAATGTCTGAAGTACAGTAAAGAGATGATCTCTTTTCCAGGCCTCTATCCTTTGGATTAAAAGAATAGAGTGGGGTCCCAATAATGGGCTGGGGACCAGCTGTGTGGAAATGGGGGACTGATAGCAACCTTCAGCAGAAGGAAACAATTAAGGAAAGGATCTTGACCTGCACTGTACAAATTTATGCCAGTAATTCCCAGATGGCTAAGCTAATAAAATTGAGGCCTAATTAAACCACATCTCTTGCATCTTGTCTTTACTTACATATGAACAGGACACGGATACAAAACTAAGACTGCTCTTAGAGAGTCCTGACTGTTCTATCAACTGGGATCAGTGGCTCTCAAACTTTCTCCTATTCACATTCAAAACAAGAAAAACAAACAATTACAAAAGTATCACCACTATACTTTTCAGGATCACTTAGCCTCTATTTGGCAAAACAAGCAAAAAGTTTCTAGGCTCATAGTTTTCAATAACAACTACGCCACAGTCCAATTTATGACTCTCAAACACAGAAATAAAGAACACAACATCAATATGCAGTACTCTTATTTTACAATGCTTAGGAAGTAATACAATTATGTTGATTTACATTATGTTCTTTCCCTTACCTTTTATCCCTAAAAAGAAGTCAAACATAAAGGAAGAAAAAAAATTACCTTTTAGTAACACTTTTACATTGTAAGTGATAGTATATTTGCAATAAGCAAAACATTAACAGGGCATTGATACCTCTAGCATATATTATGTTCAGATTATTTAAATAATTATATAGAAGTCTACATTTGTTTGCCTGGCTAAAGAGCTAAATACAAATGATAAAAACATGATCTTCAGGAAAACATGTTAAGCATGAGAAATCGCATAATGAAATACAAATTCAGGTTGTTTTTGTTGCTGTTGTTTTTTTTTTTTTTTTAATATTAGTCATGATTTAGAAAAGTCATATACATGTTGTAGTCTCTCATCACAATATAAATGCACTGAGGCTAACATGTTCCACTTTTTTGTCTGAGACTGCAAACACAGAAGTCATGAGTATGTCAGATATGATACTCCTGTCCAGAAATCCAGAAATGTAGCAGGTCTAACTCCAAAGTCATGCTGCAGCAAAAAAAAAAAATGCAAAAGGAATGAAAAACTGATTCACAAATAAGCTTTTTCACAAAAAAAAAAGTAAAGAAAAAAAGGCAAAAATCTAAAAACCAGAAATATATGCAAATACCAAATACCTGTTTCACAAGTGCATATCTGGGGTGGTTTTAAAAATGACTTTTTGAAAATACCATGAGGAATGAGTTATTTAAAGCTAGCTGCTTGCAGAATGTGATTATTTAGACTTAATGTTTTAACTTGCATGCTGTGTATCATAGACATCAAACCATGAGATTATTATGGTTTTGGCCATCTTTAAATTAAAAGCACTCAAGCTAAATGCAGTTGAATTTTGTACTTAAGAAAATGTTTAGTCTAAAATCCACAAGCCAAGTTTCCCCCTCAAGTCAGAATTGTATGTTCCTGAAACAATCCCCAAACAATCTCTAATGAAATACTGAAATAAAGACTGACTGCAGATGTGTAACAATGATCAACTCTGTAGTTGTACACTACAAAACAGCTAAACTCTGTTATGTAATTCTTCTGTAATAATATAGAAATGGTAGTCCATGTTGGATGAGCAAAGATAGCTTTAGAGTATTACTGGATTTCTTGTGCTTAGAGGGCTCGGAATAACTAGTACCTCCTTCCCTTACCACTGATGGATCAATGAATATTAACTGTGGCTGCTTCACTACTTGGAAACTCCTTCAGTTATTTAAATCACAACAATTCCATAATAATGTAGTGGAATAAAGTATGTTTTCCTAAAGTTCGAAAGTGACATAAATAAGCTTCCACCAATCTTCACGTAGTATGTCCTTTTGGCACCTCACAGTTCCTAAATAAGTGCAACAGATTAACTGTCTTTGGGGAGTAACATACGTACAAAGGAAAACACAAGGAAAAACTGCCAACTGTACAAAAATTCAAAGTCATAGGCTACAAAGACAAAATAACATGACCTTATCAGTCACCCACATTTCCAGTGTTCACATAGCAGTATTCCAATATTGATAATATCTTCTATGCTGATGCAAAGAATATTAGAAATATGAACTACCAAGGTATATAAATGCATTTGTCTAGTCAATCAACTAATGCAGACTCAACATAAAATTTTCAAGAAAGATAGATAGTGAAAATAGAATCATAGAACGATTTGGGTTGGAAGGGACCTTAAAGCTCATCTACTTTCAACCCTCCTGCCATCGGCAGGGACTCCTTCCACTAGACAAGGTTGCTTAAAAATCTCCTAAAGATAATCATAAGCATAGGTACTTATGATTACAGTTAAGCTTAAAGAGAAAAGCATCCAAGTTATGGCTGTCGTTCATTCAGCATAAAAAATATAACGAAAAGCACAGGGATTAACAGTCTTCCATAAACTATTCTAGCAGTGAACTCGCGGAATGCAGATTATTCTGGATATTCGCTAGTGGACATTTTTCAACTTATTTCCTAGACTCTTCAGCCAGATACTGTAACTCTTAAATAATTAACGTATGTGTCATCAGGTTTCAATCAAGAAATAGACTACAGAGGAAGTACTTCCAGGATTTCAAATGTAATCACAGATAGTTATTTAGGTCAAGTATCATGGATTGCACACAAGTAATTTGATAAAAAAAATTAGAATCTGCATTATTTTACACAAACTACCTGTATTTGAAGATTTTTTTAGCTGAATTTTGAAGTGTACCTTTACTTTAAAAGACCTTAAAAATTCCCAGCAATATGATAGCGACTTCCAATTTAGAACTTACGTCGTTTCTGGCTACTGTACTTAAAGAACAGTTGTTATCTACAGAAAACGAAACACATTAGTTCTTCCAAAATTTTATCAGATTATTTCCAAACAATGAAATTTTAAAAATATATATTTTCCAAATAAATTGTCAACACAGACTGAGAAATTATTTATGATAACTTCTTTAACCTATTTAAACTATATGATATACAGGGAAGTCTGAACAGTACAGACTTATAACTTTATGAATAATTTAATAGCAACATTAAGATGTATTATTTATGTAGCACCACAGATGCACAAAAGAATGCTCACACATAATAAGTCCCTCCCTAGAAAGCCAGAACTAACCACGTATTTCCCATCCAAGTAAAACTTTCATTGACATCTAATGAGGAAGGAACACAGGACTGGGCCCTACTAGATCCTTAACACAAAAAGTCGAAACTGAAACAGTAAAAATAGGGGAAATACATGTCAAGTCACATAATTCTGCATACATTTTTGTGAAAGTGAAAGAAGAAAGAACAAGAGATTAAACTAATGGATGCTCTTCTGTGAAACATTTCACAAGAATGTTCACGTGGGTTTGTTTCACTGCACAGCTATAGTATATTCCTTCAAAAATGTGCTAATCTATCTTTACAGGGCTATTATTTTTCTATTGTTACAGACTCCAAATTATCAAGGAATATTAAATTATCCACTGTGGCACTATATTTAAAATTTTCTGAAACTTGCATTGAAGAACTGGTAGATGAATTTAATGAGTTTAACTTCAACTATAGCTGAATCAGCTGAAAATTAATTCTCTAAAATGGTAATTACGAACTGATTCACCTATTTGCTTTAAAAAACAACAACAACAAAACAAACAAACAAACAAAAAATGCATTATCATAATATTCTCCTTCCTTAGAATTAACCACGGTCATTTGGTAAAACATTTTATAACTTTCATCAAAGAAAAAAATACAGCATGTATTCTTAGAGGAATAAACGTCACAGCTGTCTATAAACATTCTGATATAGTTCTTCTAATGCTCCAACCATGGAGATTTTCATTTTTCATAATACCTTTGGCTTGCTGTTTCTTGCTCCTTCAGCTGTAGGATGGATTCTTCAATCTCCTTTTCTTTCTTTCTTAGCTGACTCCCAAGCATCTCTCTGGCATATTCTAGCTCCTCAATGTGTTCCTTTTGGGAACCAATCACAATTTCCCTGTAAATACAAGTATCTTATGTTCCAAAACCAGATAAGGATTTATAAAAGAAAAAAAATTAAATACTTGAGAGAGCAAAAATCTCTTGAGTAAAGTGTATGGCAAAAAGTTGTATTTCTTAAAGACATGCCTCACAACAGAGCTTTAAGAGTTCAACTTACTATGAAAATAGAGGCAATCATATGAAAAGGTGTGAATAGTCCTATAAATAGGTAAATAATTCAAACATTAGCAAACACAACACAAACAATGACTTATCGTTCTTAAATATATAATAAAAAATAACAGTATATGTGGGACTAAATAATGTTTTCATCTATTTAGCAGAACCTACTTTAAAACATCATTGATGGTTTATCATACTCTACATTAAACGCATGCTCCTCCTAATCCAAAGGTACCAAGTGTTTTCTGGAAATGAAAGCATCATTACTAGCTATCAAAATCATGTGAGATCTACAATGGATAAAGCAGTGAAAACAAGCTTTTATTCTGAGTTAGGTGACACAAAACAATTCAGATGATGCATTTAGTGGATAAATTCACTGGCACAATTATAAAAAGGACAGAAAATTAGAGCCAACAGGGACTGAATATTTTTAAGCAGGCCACAACTTTGCAATTTTGATTTTCTTGATGAATTAATCTCAACTATCTTCTCTAATAGCATTTTTTGTAATAAGAATAATCAACTAATGTATAATTTTTTCTACTCTGAAGCTTTTTAAGCATAAACTACAGTTCTTCACTACCTCATGTACCTATCGTAGATGTAAAAGTATCTTGTAGGGTTTTTGGCCATGTATATGCTCTTGTACTTGGGTGCTCCACTCTAATGTTAAAGTAACTGTGGTTATTTTTTCCATGTGTGAACTGAAATCTCCGAAAATACGCTGTTTGAATGTTTTCTGCATTATAACACGTTTTGATGAGACTTACCAGAATAAGAGAATAATTATTGTGAACACCAAGATTCCTGCAAGTCTTAATTGATAGCTCTTGTTTTCCTAGTCTTCCAAAGTAATAGGTATAGGAGAAAGAGCCACTTCTGTGCCCATCTCTATAAAGTTACTAAAGATTTTTTCATTAGCAATATACAAGTATAAATTACTTAAAAAGTAAATTTTAGCTGTTCAACAAGGGTTAAATTCAGAGACAATGCTAATACCAGCACAACTTAAACACTAGTAAATTCCATTCTATCAATGAAGTTTTGCTTCCATGGGCTTTAGGGATTAGAATGTCAGGACAGTGAGGGAGAATGACAATCAAGAATCTTCTTTAGTACTTACGTTTTATCCAACAATTTTATTTTCTTTTTTAAAAGTCTTAACTTCTGAAGTAATATATTTTTTCTTCACGAAAACCACAAGTTCTAACAGTTATATTAACAGAAACTAAGAAACATAAATATCATACAGATTTCGTATTTCAGCCCTTGCATCCTCAAGCAGACTCTGGCCATTTCTCGGAAGAAAAAGGTGAGATGATCTCACTTCTAAATCCTGAAATCTCATTCCTGAAAAGAAAGAAAAGAGAAATAAGTTTTTGTGATGATGAATGAAAAAGCATTTTACAGAAGACAATCCCTATATAATACAAACACCTGAAACGCCTATATAGATGCCATAAAAAGCATTTTACATGAAATTCATATAGAGATCAGAGTATCTACAACCACAGCTGCTGTAAAATTTGAACTACAGACAATACAGTAAGCACTGTTAAAGTAAGGTGTTAAAATAGGTCTTGAAATATTTTTCTTAGGAGATTTTCTTTTGAAAGACAGAAGTGAGGTGGTATCTTCAAAGAACAATTACAACAATATAAAAAAGGAACATGGACTTGTAATCACTTTTTTTCTGACTGCACTTTCTTTATGAAATCATAATAAGAACATCATTTACCTAGACAAGCAACTACAGAAAACCATTTTTAACAACAACGCAAATAATTTCCTTACATTCTTTAAAGACATACTAAGTTGCTTGTGAAAAACAGTTCAAAATTACATAAGGATGAACTGTTAGTTCAGCAGCAAAATCAATAGTTTCCCCAAATCTCTTTCTCCTCCTCCTTGTTCTTCAGCACGAAGAAATTAATGAAGTGTTGAGGGGGGAACAAACCAGGCATTAAATTTCAAATACAACATCAAAGCTGCCATCCTTCAGACCCCATAATTGAGTCACATAGGTTCAAGGTACAACACCAGCAGTAGGTTATGAATACTACAGGAAATATTCTCTGAGCTTCTGGAAGACAATACTACCATGCCCAAGTTCTGTGTCCAATATTCGTTGGTTACTAGATTTTTAAGAATAGTCTTCACCTTAGAAAAGGACATTCAAGAAACAGCATATTCAAATTAGGTGTCAGTGCTCCAGCACATCAGAATCCCTTCTAGACTGGGCAAGGTCCTAGAACTAATAGAGGCACACTAGAATTTCTGTAAAGTTTCTAGAAGTTATCATCTCAACTCATTGTTCTACGGACATCTTCTCCTCTTCTTTTTTCCCTCCCTTCATGTTCTACCTAGTTTGAGAACCACCGGCTGAAATCACTATGGCCTGAATCCTAGTTTTGCACAGGACATCTTTGATCTGGATCTGTTCTTATGCCAAGACAAATCCTTACAGCATGCCACATCAACATTTGTTCTGCAATCCTCAAAGCAAGTTGCCTGTCTTTCCCTGCTAGCACTGGGCCTGAATAAATTTATTATATTTCTACTTTATCTTTGCATTGTTAAAGGAAAAAAAAAAACATTTTGGGGAATAAAAATGCTTAATTTGTCATATGAAGTGTAAAAATACAGGTATATTTAGGATGTCAAAACTTCTAATTATATTTAAATTCGAGGATCAAAGTGGTAGAGCTCATTGCTTTTCATTACCTGTCTAAAAACATTTTTATTGCTTCTGGTTTTGGCTACCTGAATAATCAAAATAACCCAAATAAAGGCCATTAGGAAGGGTAGTTGGAGAAAAACGCAACATAACTGGCCATCAGCCTAATCCATTGCTTGTAGAAGTTAAGGAGACAGTTCTGCTGACTGAATGTTTTGAATCCAGGCCAACATAGCTGCCTTTTTTTTTTTTAAACCCAAATCCAAATACTTCTACAAATGTTCTTATGAAAATAGAAAGATTTTAAAGTGCAATTTCCAAACACAGTTATTAGAAATAAAGGACCGAGAACAATGCTGCCTTAAGCAGTAAGTCTTGACAGTAAAAGGCATCATTAATGATGGCTGCATTGTGCTATTTGCTTTCAGAAATCCACACATAATCGATTTTTCAAAAATCTACTTCAAAAAGTGTTGTGCACACATGTATCAACAGACTAGAACAAACTTTGGAATTAAAAAGGAAAATCACGTGCAAACAAACTACAGATGTAAAACTTTGTTACAACATGATAACGCTAAACTTTTCCGTATAATACTTTTATAAGCCTTTAAGACTCAGAGAAATCATACTGGGAAAGTCCCACAAAGTTAACTATTTGTAAACTTGTTTGATAACTACTTTATTTTCAAATTTGTATTTGTTTTACCCCTACCACTGTGGATTCTCAAAATAAGGACTTAAAGCACAAGAATGCTATCGTAACTGCTATAAATACAAGAAAAAGGGGGAACAATGATGCCTGCAGATACTGTTGCCCACTGATATTCAGAAAAGCCCCTGTAGCAATAATTGGTATTACATGTATAAAATAATATCATTAATACACATGAATATACCTTTTTTTGGGTGCTCCAGCATGCCAGCAGCATCATTCACTTTTTTGAGTCCCGTGTTAATACGAGGTTGAACATAGTTATATGAATTAGGCCTGTGGCCTTGGATCTGGAGTTGCTGTTTGGTTGAAATGAGCTTGCTACGGAGACTCTCGTTTTGTTTCTCAAGCTCACGAACTCTCTCTTGCAAGCGCTCAATCATTTCTTCCAGCTCCACAGCCTGACCCAGCCGCTTGGGGCCGCCACCAACCTGCTCAGACTTTTTTTTATCATTAACAAGCCGTATTAACTTGGTGGTCATTCTGGGGAAAATAATAAAAAAAGATGAAAAAGAATGTGAAAAGTCAGCATAAAAAGCATTGAAAGGAACATAATCACTGTGAAGACTTCAGCATAGAACCTGAATAATAAATTTCAGGTTTTGATATAACTATTACTGCCTGTGAAGAACTCTTTGAAGATAATTGAAACCACTGTGCAGCAATCTGTTTTATAGCACTGACAAATAACAGTTTCCTAAGGCTTATCATTTAAGGTTAGTAAAGGGAGGACACATATTTACTCCATATGCTCCTTAAATGCAATTTTTAATGCATGACCTTATATAGGAACTTCTGCAGGCTGTTAAGTAAAGTTACAGATTTTGGATGTGGTGGGCCAAACAATAAAAGCTACAATTCCACAAAACAGTTATTGAAAGAATGCTAATAATACACAACATTCCAATGATATATCAGTTACAGCATTTTAGGATTTAAATATACATTTCAGTTCTAAAACTGTTAAAATGTAGAGGTGGAGATATTTAAGAAGGTACTCAGGAAAAAGACTTAATAGTTCATATTACTGCACTCAATTTTATACTTGGTAAGTATTACCAATGTGTTTCAGAGAAGGAACAGTTAGCTGAAGAATAAAATTAGATACAGAGGGTATGGTTTTTATTTATCTTTAAAAGGATACAAATTTTGCTTTTGGCATCTCAAGAATTGTACCTTTGATTTCCTTTAGTTTTGATAAACATTGCTAAGCTAGAACAAAAGGCAGAGAGGGCACATGGAGGTGATGTAATATACAAGAACAGAAAACATACCCAGCAGTGAATGGAAAAAACTTGGCATATAAAGAAAGAAAAGGTGGCTTTGATGAGAAAGACAAGTTCAAGACTTTACAAAATTGGTCGCACATCTTCGACCTGTATCTAGTTTACCGGGAATCTATTTTTGCAGGCCCAGAAAGAAAATTGAAAATAAGGACACACTTCATTTGTTTAAAGGGGCTTGTTTTATTTTTGTATACTTGTGGACAGAAGCTTCTACTTAAAAGAACAAAAGTGAAACAAAAAATCTGTAATAACTTTAGGATGTCACAGAACATTACTTGCCTGTAAGCAGTTTTCTTGTTTGGTTGTGTTTTTTTTTTTTTTTTTTTCAAATGTATTTCTACTGCAAATTCATTCCAAACTTCTACTTACATGGGTTTTTGGCATGAGGAATGCTGGGAAAGAAATGCAGCTTAAGGAGTTAAGATTTTTTTCTTCTCTGGCAATCTAAACAAACACTCTATTCAGAATTTTGTATTTTCTGTGCCTTAAAATATTAATTTATATATTCCAATTTGGATGTTCTGTGTAATTTTACGTAAGAGGATAACAAGTGCATTTGGTATGTCATTTAACAGAAACACTGGAAATGCCATTTGGAATGAGCAACAATTCATTTGGTCCACCATCTGGTATTTAATAGTAGCCTGACAGAAAAGATGGAAATTATGCTGGTCATTTTGATCATGACTCACTGACTACTGAATCAACAGCAAAGAACCTTTTTAACTTTAGAAAGGTATGAAATAATCCTATCTCCTGAGGCAGTATCTTCAGATACCCTTTTGGGAATTGGTCAGTTTAGATTCAGCTAAGTTTAATCAGTGTAGATACAGCACAATGTGAACACAGAATCAGAGTACTTCTGGATTAATTAGCCCTCCTGGAATACGGTAATACCATGAAGAGTTCTGCTGAACCCAGGCCGGGATTGCCAGCACAACACTGAATTGGAGCTAATAACCGTAAAGTTGCTTGTATATGTTTGGGTACACCGATACTGTGCGCCTGATGCTACCTGGGGCCTCTTCAGTAAAGGTATCTATTACCCTGCAGAAAGGAGAGCTGACCATGTTTGTAAATGTATTTTGAAGTTAACAAGATGATAAAGGCTATATGTTAGTCAATGTCTAGGAGGACAGAGAAGGATTAAAAGAGTAGAATATTTCTGTATAGGCCATTTTGATTCTAGAATGAAAGTTCTGATGAATAATTAGGCTTCCATAGCCTCTTCTTCAGCTCCCAGAATACCTATCATTTTTGTACTCAGACAGTATAGTTATGAACCCAAGCTACCAGCTTCAAAGTGGCAAACAGAGATGTACCTCTCCAGATGGAGCTCTAAACACTGCCCATCATCAAAATATCCCACGCAACACAGAGACAATCAGAAATCAAAACAAAAATGAATTGCACTAAGTAATTTTTGCTATAGCTGAAAAAGAAAAAAAGTATTATGTTATCTTATAATTTTGGCAAATGTATTGATATTATGATTCAGTCAGCATAAAAAATTCTATACTATGGCATGTAATTGGTAGCTAACTGTATATATGGATAGCTTTCTGACCATAATGTACAGTTCTCCCTTGTTCACGGGTGCTAAACAGAAATAAAAATTAAGAAATAAAGTCTTTTGTTCCATATTTTCCTATACAATTAATTTCTCCATTTGGAACTGAATGGTGTACATCTCATTTGAGAGTGCATCTCAGTTCTCATCTCTCCCCAAAACAACCCAGAATGTGTGTCTCTTCATTTCTAATGACATGGTGGCAGTAGTCCACATAGCAACTTCTCCGTGAACATTTTGTTCCTGGACAAGATTAAGCAACTTTGCTAAGAAAAAGGTAAATGAAGAGAGAAGATGTTGATGCTTAAAAGTTCCTTGCCCAAAGTCTATGCGAAGACATAGACAAAAAAAAAACTTAACAGTTGTAACAACAACAAAAAATTAGTAAAATCAGTTGAAAGTGAAAGAGATGTTTTGGTATTCATGTTTAATGCTCACATTCCTAATGGAATGAAATTAACTATATTAAGAAAATAGTGACACTGATTTCCAGATTTCTTTAATTGAAAATTATATAATCAACATAGCCAAAACTTTACGCCTAATACTATTGCTGTCTATCGTAACACAGATTAACACTGCTGAAATAATGCAAACAATACATAGCAACATCTACTGTTTTTTGTTTCCAAATTTACCTTGAAATTCTTGAGACCTATTTAATTTTTCTTCTGACAGTAACCTCTCTTATCCTCCAAAATTTTATCATCCTTCACCATTGTTTTATGTCCACCTTGTCTTTTATTCAATAATTGTTTAAAATGTAAACTGCTCCAATCACTGCAAGAACTCTTCTCTTTTGCCTAAACCCTCTTCAAACCTCAGGCATGACTATATGACCTGTTAAGTTGGTACAGTGAAGTTGTTTCCAGGTGTTTTATTTGTACCAACAGAATTCTCCATTTCTTAGTTGAAAATAGCTTCACAGAACAATAATGCATCGTAGAATATAATACAAGAAGCTTCAGTTGGGCAGAAGGTAATGTAGGATATACGAAGGCTTTGAGACCACTTTAAAAAGTAGTCTGAGAGAAATCAGCATTCTTTTTTATTTGTTGATAATTAACGTTTTAAGAAGCAAAAGTGTTACTTCAAGCAAAAGTAAAAACAAAATAAAACCATTAAAACCCATACCTTTTAATTTTCTCCTCTTGCTTGTTTGCATGCTGCTTAAGTAAGATGTTCTCATCACGTAAGCGAAAAAATTTGTCTTCCAGCTCCTTTCGACTGATTCGTGATATAGCTTGTCGAGCTTTAACATTCTGTGTAGTTGATGATTCTACCCAAACCAAGAATAAGTTACCTTCAATATATCCAACACCATGTAATCCAGTCTCTCATTTTGAAATACTGAATATTGAAAGTTCTCAAGTAATTTGATGTTTTACACTTGTATGTTTGCTAATTTTTTTCAGATTTATTGGCATATTATTCACTTCCTTCTTCCTACCTCTTGCAGATAAAGAAAAAGTCAATCAAATGATCCTGCAAACTGATTACCTAGTCAACAACAAACAGAAAATAGTTTAGCAAAGAACAAAGTACTGTCAAACATACTGAAAAAATAAGATGACCCACAGGGATAGTTTCTAATCTGTTTCACAGTAAACATACTCTCTTGAAACTTGAAAAGATTAACTTAGAATTCTGTAAATTCACTCAGATACAAGACCAAGACTAGTAATTCCATTCTAATAGCAACTTACTAGCATGTCAGAATGGCTTCCTACTTTTGGTTCCCATTTTGTTAAGTGGGTCTGGCCTTGTCCTCAGTTCAGGAAAAAAAAAGGATTTATTTTTTATTTTTATTTTTTTATTTTTTTCTCCTGGAAGGATGAAGGGTATAGCTGAATGAGATTTGTAGTTTTTAGCATCTTGCAGCATTGCCCCTCTCATAACAAGTAATGTGAACTCAGAATGGGTCACAGTATCTTTTACCTTTCAGAATTTAATCCAGATTTGCAATGTTATTTGAACTTAATTTTGTGAGTGTGAATGTCAGAAACATTTTTAGAAAGAACCTAAAGAAGCCACTGATCAAAGTCTGTAACTGTAATAAAAAGCAGCTGGTACAAACCTTGTAATCCTCCGATTCCAACTAGAGTTAGACCCACGTCTCTCACAGGCAGGTCCCCCACCGTTTCATCAGCTGGAACAGACATGGCTTATCTGTGGATAACAAAATTCATATAAAATTCCTCTCCATCTGTAACTTAAACTGTGAGACTAGAATGAACTACAATTACATTGTATAAAAGTAATGACAGATTCACTGAAATGATAGACTCATACATTACTGTAAATGCTCCTTTCTCAATTGCTTGGCTCTGGGGACAATCTAAACTTTCAAGTTTAACATGATGTCAGATTTAATCTGTGCACAAAATATGGCTTCCTTTCTACTGTAATAACTCCTATTTTATTTAACATTTGTAGAATTAGCTTTTTTTAACTTCCTAGTTCCATTGTTTTCAGCAATCTTTGGGCTAAGCCCGTATTTCTAAGCACATGTGGGAGAGGAACCTGTGAGTCTTTTTTTTTTCTTTGATTGTTTGCTTGTTTTAAGACAGGTCAGGGCTTAAGGCATCAACGGGTAGATTGTAATGCCACCTTCCACACTTTGAATGGTGCTCTTCGAAACAGAGGTGCTGGGGGTTATGAAGTCATTCCAGCATTGCCTACTGTTCTCTTAGTCTTCTTTCAGTCATGGTCATATGAGAAATTACTTTCTAAGACAGAGACTCTCCTATGAGCAATTCTCATAAATCTGAACGCATTTCTTTCTTGAGGCAATAAAAAGCTTAGCTACACGACAAAGAGAGATTAGGAAAGTATTAATGTGAGAAAGCAGCACATTAGTTTCAGTGTAATATATGAAGATACTTGTTAACAACTACTGTTTCTCCTTTACCAGTGCGGAAAATTGTATGTTGCCCATAAAGTCAATTAAGGCTGGAATAACATTAAACAAGTCCTTTGAACAGTATTTTTTTTTTCTCCTCCTACTGTTACACTTTCTTTAGCTGAGGTAAAATCTGTAATAAATCCAAAAATGTCTGGATTTGGGGAAATTACCGTGTACAGCAGTGATGCTACTAAATACCCGCATCACAAAAGTGACACAGTCTAATCCACAGACATTCCAGGAAGTATCTGTTAATTCTATCACAACCAAAACTGCTGCTAAAGAAATGCCTTTCTTCTGCCAATAGTCTTCTATCGCCAACAAGTCTCCTTATGACTTTGTCCAAAAAGAAAGAAAAGGATTAGTGAAAGGGTAGTTTTCAACAAAACTTTAAAGCACAAATATTATAACTGTCTTAGTGAAAAGAATTGGTTTTAGATAAACATACTACAAACGTGCACCCTGGTTTTAGGGAGGCAAAACATAATTCCACCTTGACATTTGTTTCATTAGTAACATCAGAACCACCTATGTACCTAACAATTACTAACAACCATCCTTTATGTTTCTTCTCTGAGGATACTTCAAACAGCAAACCACATGTTACACGTGTTACAGTTCTTTAATATTAACTCAGCCTCAATCGCAAACACTTAAAATTATTTTCCTTGCAGCCAATGGCTCCAGCTTTATTTTGAAAAGCATATGAGATCTCTCCACAGAGTTCCAAATTACTTCTTGGGAAAGCACTTCCTAAGTGATTAAATCTGAGAAAAACGTACAGCAACATGGCTACAAAAGTGACGGTACTTAAAAGCCCGGTGTTCCCTAAAATGAAGCATAATAAGGCAAGAAAGATTAAAAAAATTATCTGTAACTGGACAGATCCACGTACCATGCTGAACCTCAACAACTTAAAACAGTTTACTTGCAAGACAGGTTACCCGGAGGTCACTTCAGCACTTCTTGTTCCCAGCACCAACACAGCGCCAAATAACTTCACACACAAATAGAAGAATTTCCTCCATATCTCTGGATTTAACCTATGACAATTTAAAGTTGGGCCTAAGTAAAAATTTTAGGTGTAGTACTAGAAATTACAGAAACAGTAACTTTCTTATACACTGCATGAGTTACAAGGCTGGTGCCGTTGCCATTTTTATCTGACAAACTGCTGTAAAAAACTGCATGCAAGTCTGCAGCGTTAAGCACGAGCAGACAGTAATGAGCGTGAATACTTAAAGTAGCAAAGCTGATGCTTTAGGCCCAAAGTCTTACAAAACTCCCAAAAGCTCTCCCAATATCGTTCCTACATAGCAAACCTGAGGGGAGATTACTTCGATTTCCGCAAGTTCTCAGCTAGCAGGGCTAAGAGGGGGACTTTCTAGTGAAACCACAAACACAAAGACCTTTAATTAATTCTCTCAACGCGAATTTAGAAGTTCATGAGGCTTGGCCGTGGCCACGATGATGCTTTTCTCACAAAATCACGCTCCACCTCTCTAGCAGACAAAAAGAAAAAAAAAAAAAAAGAAAAAAAAAAGAAAGCCCACCCACCGATCTTAGCCTATCACAAAGTATTTCCAGCCTACGTTCCTCCTCTGTTGACTCCTTCGAGATAAACGTTTGCGCTCTGTCAGGCTTGTCACCTAAAATAACCTCATACATGACTTGTCAGGAACATACACGCGCGATTTCAGGGATCACCTGCAGTACTGAAAGCTTTTGAGGTGGAAAGAAAAGGCAGCGAGAATGAAGGCATTACGAGCCCAGGACATCAGGTCTGAGAGGAAAAATCTGTGAGATTTTTCTGTGAGTCTGACAGAAGAACATCGAAATAACGGTGCCTCGGCAGCGCTCTCCTTAGGGAGTACAGGCGACGCGGCGGGAGCCCCCTCCCCGAGCCCGCCGCTTTCCTCGGTTTGATTTTTCCCCACACACCCCGGAGGAGGGCTGCGGGGCTGTTTAAGGACAGAAAAATGGACAGACAGACACGGGAGGCGCCCTGCCTTTCCGAGCAGGGAACGAAACGCCCTCCCGGGGCGCCCAGCCCCTCAGCGCGTCCCCTCCCGCCCCGCGCCCCGTACTCACGGCTCCCGCCCGCCTTTCGCCTCCTCGCCGCGTGCCGTTAGCAACTGCGGCTGTTGCCACCCGAACCCCGGCCCTTCCGGCCGCCGCCGCCGCCCCCGTTACCTGCCGGGAGCTGTAGTTCGGTCGGGTGCGCAGGGCCATGCCTCGCCGTTCGGCCGGGACTACAGCGTGGGGGGTGCTTCCCGGCTCCCCGCCGCCGTGCGCGCTGGGAGCTGTAGTCCTCCGTGGGGCACGGCGGCGGGCGGGAGGAGGCCGGGTGGCTGAGGCGGCGCCATGAAGCGGAGAGCGGGGGAGCGGGAGAAGGAGCTGAAGGTACCTTCCCGTGCTGCCCCCGCCGTGAGGAGGGGAGGCGGGCACGGCCGCTGCAGCCGCCCCCGGTCAGGGCCTTGGGGCTGCGGTGGTGGGGCGGGTCGGAGGGGACCGGGGAGGACCGGGGAACGGGGCTGTGAGACCGGGGGGGCTCCGCCAGCTTCAGCGGGGCTGTGGTGGGGCTGCGCCTGAGGGCCCCGGGCGCTTTCACACATCCTCGTGTGGGCGCTGCTCCTGCGGCCTCCGCCGGCTCTGGTTACAAAACAGTGGCACAGCCAGAAAGGTGCTCGGTGGGGAGCACTGGGTTCGTCTGCTGGGGCTGGTGAGCAGAGGCAGAGCTCCAGTGCAGCTCTAGAAAGAGCCTTCCCCCGTAACAGTTCACTCACGTGCTGTACACGCTGTTCTTGGTGCTGCTATTAACTAACTTCTAATATAAAATGGTATTTTGCTACAGGGATAGGTAAGCGGTTTGACCTAACAGTTTGCATCCACGTGTTTTAATGGGAAAAAGAAGCATAAGGCCAGTTTGCTGTACCAATGCTCAGTACAGCATTTTAAGGACAACCTGACCACGTTCCCTTCACTCTTTCTGCTCTTCCTCTTTGCTGAAGGACAGCAGCTCTGCACTTTCACTATGTTCTGTGCTTGCTATACATCTGAAAACACACGTGGGTGTCAGCTGTCCCATACAAGCCAATGCAATCTGACTGCAGATAAGAGGCACCTTTTCTTTTTTTTCTTTTTTTTTTTTTTTTAAAGTCTGTACATTTACTCTGTCCATGCAAGGCCTGAATTCAACTTTTGTACCACAATATATCTTAAATGTATCTGGGAATCATTAGCATTAGGAGAGAATAATTGCTGTTGGTAAAACGGGATATATATTTTTAAGGCTGTAGGAAGTAAGAGGATGGAATTGAAACTGCCCTGCCCAATGTTGTGGAGGATGAGCTGTGTGAGCAGGTACCAGGGGATCAATGTGTAAGGTGGGGGGAAACCAAGCAAAAGAGTAGACCTACTTAGATGTAGGTACACACTTGAGAAGGGTGAAAGTTAAGGAGATCCTTCAAGATTTGAAGGCGTGAGTACTTAGAGGTTGGGTACTACTTGACGTAAGTTTGGAGTATACTGATAGTGCAACAGAAGGAGCCTGTAGAGTGTCTGAGAATGAGGGATACGGAAGAAGAAGGCAGTGATAGGAAGACAAGGGGTTACACGAAAACAAGTGTACCCTTACTCTTCAGGAGATCATCCTCATGCTACACTAATATGAACTGACCTTATTTTATGCAACTTAACTACAGGTGTAATTCTTGGGAAGCTGGCACTAAGCTTTGCTCCCTGAGTTTAAGCCTTGCTCGCTGATGTGGCGCACCTAAGAAACACAGACGGTGAAGGAAGTGCATCCTTATTGTGGTAGCTGTGCCAAGAGATCCATTTAGGTCTGGATCAAAATATTTCATAGCAAACCAAATACTAGTGAGGTTAACCCGACCTCTTCTGGAAAGTAGGATTTATGAGGCCTACTAATGAGAGGGAAGTGGTTGGATAGAGAGGCTGGTTTGGATTATGCATCTCCTGGCAACGTCTCTGCTCTGGAGAATGAAATCCTGAATAAAAGTTTTGCCATACTTGTGTACAGTTAAACGCTGTTGATCCGAAGCCTGGTGATGGGCTTTAGCTTTATAATTATGCAGTATGTTTCTTGTGTACGGTAAGCTGTTCTCTCTCTCAAACGTTCATGCGTATAACAAGTTTTGATTTATGTTGTTGTAGAAGAATAACATTCCTGTTCCAAGGATGTGTGGTAGAATTTCCTCAATGCGCCGTGCTGTTAGACAGCAATTTCCACATTGCAAATCACTCAATTGGAGTGAGTAAGATTGAGCGTCCAGCAGAAATGAAACTGTTCATACTAATATCTGGCGTTCTTAGCCTAAGAGAGCTCCTTCCTGTAGCGGGAGGACACAAATTCATTACTGCGAAGCAGATCTGAAACAAGCTGGGGAATCATAGCCAGAAGTTAATTACACAAATGTCTTAAACACCATGATGGGGATGCTAGTTTCCTGTGGAATATCCCTCTGAGACTTACATGGATTGCAGAACATAATTAATCTTAAATTTTAAAGACATCTTTAGAGATGGTGCGTGCTGTCTACTTTTCTAGTCTTCCTCATAGCAAATACTACTTCTGTGCATAAAAAGAGCTGTTGGACCAGGTGTTACTCATTAACAGCAGACATTTTAACTGAACTGTCCACCCCATGAGTGTGTGTTTTGTTTTTGTTTACCTAAATTTCTGTTCTAATTAGTTAAGTCATAATTATTTTTCTTCTTTGGACTGTTGGTTTGAGTTATGGTCAGTTTGCAGTAAACTTTTACTTCTGCTGGGTACCACATAACATAAAAGCAAACAAAAGCCTATTAACTGGTAGTCTACTTGGAATATTTTTTTCCTTTTAAACTGGAAGGAAAAGCTGCTTTGCTATTAGGCTGGTGTCTTGATTAGTTCATCTGTAACGCACGCCTGTTCTCAAGACTTAATTTATCAAAAATGTTTGCAGTCAGTCTCGGTGTGACAGATGCCTAGTTGTAGCAAGTATATTTATATTCTTCCTCTTGCCGCTATTTGCCTATTAAGACCCTTTGACGTTGCCATGTGGAAGACGGGATGCTCAGCTAGTCTGGAGTATTATTTTCTTTTACTTGAAAAAGATTACATTGACGGGGCTCTGGAATAGACTGCTAAGCCCAGTTCACAATTACCTTTTGTAGCTGTTTATGCTAATTCACATTACTGCGAAGCCAGAACCAGCTACAGAGAATTTATTCTGCAGACATTACTGTTAAATTTGTACAGCTCCCAGTGCAGCTGGGACCCCGATCCAATAAAGTTATTGCTATACAAATAATAAATGCATCAATCTGCACATATCTGAATATTCACAAGGGCTTTTACAAAGATATTCATGTGCAATTTCACGTTTGTGAGACATTAGACAAAGTGGCAAGGCAATATAAAGCTTTAAATAACTCCAAGCTTTGTGTGTGTTTTATTTACGAGGAGTAAAAGGGAACATAGTGGTTTGGCTGGGATTTCGATGAAAAGTCATGTTTCCTGCATCATCCTTATTTTTGCTGGCTGGAAAATACTGTATGTCTGAGATAAAATAGGTTGCTTCAGCATATTAATGCTGAGGGGGAAAAATAGGCAAGTAATCTCAGAGCATTTACCAGATTTTAGGATTAATGGTGAAACGTTACCCAGGCCACACAACAAAGTATATCAACTTGGTTGTATCAGAGTTTGTTCAAATATTACATTAATTTCTTGTTTCCTGTTATTGTTCTGCCTCTTAAGATATAAAAACATTAATTTTTCTAATTGACAGCTTAAATAGATTCTTTCAGAAGTTGTATTTAGGCAAATTAAAGTTAATGAAACAGCTTAGATGCAGCTAAATAAGCTTGTTGTCATGTCATATTTCTGCGTAGGTAGATGGCGGGCAGCTTTTAGCAGAATCAGCAGCCAATATGCCAGCAGCAATTTTTGTGGTAATCACATTATTGGCCCGTCTCATTATTAATGAGACAATAATTAAGAAATAGTGTTGATAGTAACATAACACACGATTTGTGTGTTGGAAGTGGTCAGGTAGAAGCCTTGCATATGCAGTACAAAATACAAGAAAGAATGAGTGGCCAGTGCTCCCCGCTTTTAAACTCATTGCGTTGCTGCTGCTGCTTAAATTGCCTCAGCTGCTAATGCTGGGACCATTACAGTAATGGACTCAGCAAATGAAGGAGAACCAAGACATACACACTTTATTACTGGAGGGGTAATTTTCTCTTCATCTATAATAGCAGCAGTGCCTGGTATTGATCAGACCATCAAGATACTAATCCTCTGTAAAATTACTTGTTATAACTGAAAATGTGTTAATCCAAATCGGTCTGTGTCCCGACTTTCTACTTACTATTGAATACAGACTATTAGATGGTTTATTTTTTGTGATTTAAGGCCTTTATATTGATAACAGTAGGAGCTTCCTTTGGAAGAGTAGGTGCTTAATCTTAGCTATGGCCCAGGGTTGTCTTTTTGTTTTAACCAGAACATCACCCACTTAATTAAGAAGCGCGTGTCCATCTTGGTGCGCTGAATTATAATTGGTGCTTCAGACCCCCCAGATTTATTAAACACCTTGTTTTACGTTCAGTCTCTTGTTTTTGCAGTAAATAAGAACAGATCTCTGTTTTGTGTGTTAGAATCTTCTAACGTCTTGGAGCCAAGGATGCAAGGAGCGTGGGTACAGAAAACACGATTTGGTGTTTCATTGCTTAGGGCTGCAAGGCTCCTGCAGATGAGAGTAATGTCAGAGTAGTCCTACGGCAAGGGACTGAAGGTCTTCAGTTGACCTGGCTCCTCATCATCTACAATGCGGTGGCGTAGAAGCTGTTCTTAGGTTTGCCATATTAGAATATGCACTCCGGGGCTGGCTTTGTTTTTTCTCTTTTTTTTTTTGTATTTTTTTCCTATATTTGTTTGTAGACTTGTATGCTAAGTAAGACTCTAAGCATATGTCTGTCACCTGTACGGCCTCTAGCCAAGTGAAACCTGGGTTTTTGGCTTGGTTGTATGGCACAAGTGTAATAGCTGCTACAACAGTACCTCATAGGACGTGGCTGTAGGAAATAGCTCCATTAAACCTGACCTTGCATTAGACTTATTTTCATTTAAAATAGCTCCTACCACATCCCAGCCACTGGTAGCTTGGCAGCTTGTGGGAGGAGTTCGTGGTGGTTCTAGAAGCAGGACAAGATGCAGAACTGCTTGATTTGTTTAAAGAAGCCGGGTCCATGCATTTTACGAATTGGTTGTTGTAGTATCAAGTTGATATTTGCTCTGGCAAAACCAACAGTATGGTGTGTTTTTTTGGCTAATTACCCCTCTCCGTTCTATTTTTGTCTTCATTTAATTGATTCATCTTCTCTCACTTAGGGTGTTTTCGCATTTTTGAAAAGAGACAAGTATTTTTCTGGGTAGTCCTTCTCCACGTGAGATTTAAATTTTTATTTTGCAACTTTACAGACACTAGTGAGCTCTGATTGCCTGCCAGCAAATGAAAAATACACCAGATATGTCTGTAGTAAATGCTTAAAATCCCATGCAGGGGAAGTTTTGGTATCCTATAGTAAAAAGATATTCTGAATATTAATTGTATTTTCTGGATGTGGGGAGAAGCAAATCCACTTCTGTTAGTGGATGAAATTCCCTGCTACTTGCCTGGAAACAGTTGTGGAGTTGGTTGTATTAAATGGAAAATGGTGGCGTTCTTGAGCTTTTCAGAGCCTCTCCTTAGCTCCCAAATGGAAATATCACTCATGGCAATGAAAATAAAAATCTGGGAAAAGCAAACCCCCTCCTCTGTTTCTTGTATTCATTGGATATATTTATGGGTAATTACAAGGGAAGGGCGGATGTTTTCTAAGATTGTTTTTGATAATTGTGATGGTTTTGATTTCTTGTCTGCCTTGTCTACCAACCCATTCTCATAAAAAGTAGGAACTGAGCAGATGCTGTTTGCTTAATTTGTTTACTTACTGAACAGTCGCTTCTCTAATTTTTGAAGAGCACAGACGAGAGATGCGTACAGCAAAGCTGCTTGTGTGATGATAGTGGTTTGGAGGCATTCACTTACCCGACCGAAAGCTACGCTGCCAAATACAAGATGAACTTAAAAGTTTTCTGTTGTTGTAGTTCGCAACTAGACTGTGGTTGAACATGTTATGCTGGTATGTTCTTGAACAGCAACACTGAGACAAAGAAAATGATCATCTTTGAAGCTTTCCAAAAGTGTTGTTGTACATATAAGTACTTCAATAAAATTTCAATTAAAAAAAAAAAAAAAGGGAGGGGGGACCAAACCCACCTGCATTGTGGAAATCTTTTCTGTGTTCTGTAGAGAATAAAACTTTATGTGGATTGAGTTTTCAGTTTTGTATGAACACTTTTTCTGAAGAGGAATTTTCATTTAATTTAGAGAAATAATATTTTGCAAGTTGTTAGCATGTGACTTAATTTCAGAAAGCGAAGTAGTCTCAGGTGCATCAGACCGTGTTGTCTTCTGATTCTGGAGCTGGCTTACAGGTGTAGCAGTTCCAGGAGGAAATCAGCATCTTTGCAATGAAGCTGTAGTGGAATGTCCCTGCTGGAGATGCAGTACTGGGCCTACTGTCACTTCTACTTAGAGATTTGGAAAAAAGAAATAAATAATTATACTTTTTTCTTATACAGCATGTAAGATTCAGTTTCATCTGACAAGTTCAGTGAAAGCAAGAGAGGCCAATTGTAAATGGTAAAGCTTGCTTTTGTTCCTAGGGGAACTGGTGGTCAAATTTTGCACAGCTTTCACCTGGAGCAGAATTGGGCTCTCCAGTGTTTAATAACTCATCTATTTTTCAGATTATTCAATTAACCTTTAAAGGCTAAGAGCATCCAAAATATCAGGTGATCCCCTTTTTAGTTGAGACTGAAAAGCACTGTAGTGTGTTACTGCATTCTGTTAGATTCAAGAGTGAAGTGCAAAACATGGTTATGAATATGTCTTACTATTTCAGGACTGGTACAGATTGAACCTACCTTTGTCTTCCAGATATAAAATGATAGAGCTGTAATTTCAAAACTTTTTTAAAGTTACTGGAGGCTTACTATGGGAAGAAACTGTTCTGCCTTATTTAGTATAAACTTTTTTGCCTTTGTACGCTTATACTACATTCTTTCTAAAAAGAATAACATCTGTATCTCCTAGAACTTGCTCTGTTTCATTTTGCCCTTTTATCTGCTGCTCATCCCACCACTTTTATTTAAGACTGTAAAGTTACTTTAGTGTAACTGCTATTGTCACCTTTGCCCTCAGCTAATCAAATAGTTTACCTTGAGGGAAGCATTTATCTCCCACTTTCATTATTATTATTTTCGTAGCTGTAAAGATATATATTTTATGTCTGCAGAAGGCTGTAACAGTGAAACGAGGTATTGATCTGCTGTATTTGGCAATTTCTTTCCACCTTGCCATCGATATCATGTCAGCCTCTGTCTGTACTGTGGTTGACCTCACAAATAGCTCTTTATGTTCCCATTGGATTCAAATGATATACTATGCTCAAAACTAAATCAATGAATGATTATAAAGTTTTTAGTATTATTTCATAACCCCCAGGCAACTGGTACTTCATGCAGTGAATACTTGAAAAGGTATCTGGTTAAAATATGCTGCTGCTTCTGTTCCAAGGCTTAAAATTGTGTTGAAATCAAACAACTCCTAATATTAAGCTCAGGGTCTGATTTGCATGTTTCCTTACAGATACTAAAACTACTGAAACTTCTGTTTGTAATTCCCCAGAGAGACATGAGTCTACAATGGGAAAAGATTACTTCAAGCTAAGCCACCCACTTCTGATGTGTACTGTGTTTTGGGTGCAAAAATTTCATGCACTGATTCTTGCTCGGGAATAGCACAGTGTGTGTATGTGCTTTGGGGTGAAAAGGTGGAGGTAAAGAGCAGGTAAGGTTTTCATCACCAAAAAGTGAAGAGGAAGGAGTAGGCTTAAGCAGCTCTGGGACTGAAAGCCATTGCTTTTATTACTCTGTGGAGTGATACACCTTGTGTATACTTCTAACCGTTTAACAGGTAAAATTCATGTTCAAATGCACATTAATATGTTTTTCTGTGAATGGAAATTGGATGTTCACAAGCACTTAAAGGGCTGAAAGCCCAATCAGTTGATGATGTTGTGCAAGAAGCTTTTACAGATCTGTGTCAAAGCGGTAGGCCCCTTGAAACATTCATCTGTATTTGGGAAGAATTGACTGAAAATCGTGTACGAAGGGACATATTCATGCAAATTAAAGAATAGCTTTTAAACCTGGAAGAATCTCAATTTGTATATGTTTACTTCTGATGTGAATGATGTTGTTGCAGCAGCCAAGGATGTGGTGGTGCTCAAAGGAGATACTTGACTGATATCTAAATCATGGGATGGGGAACAGCTGTGGATGACAGAATATTGAACAGGTCTCTGTGGTGTGTGTGTGTACCTAACCGCAGAATAAAAACAGAACAAAACATTTAAATCCAAAGACACTCTGTAGGAGAAAGTTATTTGGGGCCTTCATCATAAACAGTGAAATGACCATCTTTCTGGATTGAAAAGGAGTTGGAGTTTACGTAGGTATAAGTTTGTTGTTTTTTTTTTTTAAATGAGCATTTATCAAACATAGCACTCGTGCTATACATTTAGGCAGAAAAAATATGGAAAGATCTTGCCAACGAGATGGATTTAGGGTAGAGCATTTCGATTGCATATTCTGAGACTACATAACTGGCATGTTTTATGGTAGACAATATAAAACCACTGCAAATAGTACCAAAGCAATGATCAGTCTGAAACTGTAAGCCTGGAGTTTTTCTTAAATATAGGAAAAAGTTGATGTATTTCACTTATTATGAAATTCAAAAAAAATCCCCTTCTGTCTTCTCTCCAGGTAGGAGCCAAATGGTAGTTTTTACTCAACTAATTTTAGTTCTCACATGTGGCTATAATAGAGCTGACCTAATGGGAGGTAAGGCAGGTCCCTTCCATGCTTTCCAGCTACTCCCTCATCAATCATTTAGAATAAGACGGGTAAGTCAACTCTGTGGTTCCTTGCATCTTTGGTAGTAGGGAGGAGACTTTTTTTCCTGTGATGACTAATTCAGCAGGCAGTTACGTTTCATGGATGTTCACTGCTCTGGTTTTTGCCTCTGGCATGTGAAAAGTGTACCACACTGGTGATGCAGCTTTTGTTTCTTTTTGAACATTGTAAAGATGATGGTAATTAAACTTTCCAGGAGGAAAAGGACCTGGACAAATGTCAAGTTAGCACAGACTTCTCCCATTCCTTACAACAGAAGCTATTAAGCTTCCGTGTTGTCAAGCCTGGCAGCCTTTTGGTGTGTACTGTTTTTCGTTTCCTGGATTTACACCACTGGTGTTTGAAAAATAGTCCTGTGATACAGTCACATAGATAGTATCAGTCTTGAATCAGTGGGAAAGTGTTTATGGAGAGCATTTGCATGTGGAGGAAACTGAGGTAAAAGCAGTCTATGAGCTCTACTGATGCTTTGATTTCCTAGCATTGTATTTTAAGACTTCAAAATGCTTTTAACTTCTCTTGCGTTAGTAGAAAACCACACTTCTTGGTACCTTCCTCTTTAACAATTTTTTCTTGAATTTGTCATGGGGAATATCTGTAGATTTGGGGACAGAGCTATTTTGTATTGTGTTTCAGATCTGTGTTACGTCCTGCTCACTCCAGAGGTAGCAGTAATGTACCAGTAATTGTCTCCTGCAACCAGAAATGTAGCAGGAGATCTAATTCCCACTTTGGTCCTTTTCTTTTGTTTTCTTTTGTCTTTCCGCGGTCAGTACTGCAATTTCCAGTGCTTTGCTATTCTATATACTTGCCTTCTGGGTTTCTTTGCATTCTTAGAGTTCATATTTTCAAGTCACTTTCCATGAGCTGTTCTCTCTGTTGTAGCAAATGAGAGTTGAAACTTTCCTAAAAGCTCCTGACTCCAGGACCTGGTACTTTGGAAAACTCCGCAGAATCACCTGGCAGTGACAAATTTTGGTGCTTGGTCCCTGTAAATAACAGGGCTCTTAGTTGAGTTTGACCCTAAATTGTTCTGATAGACTGCAGCTATGGGTTAGCCTTCCTGAACTGCTTTAGAAATGTCCTTACTGAAATAGTTGGGATAGGCAGTGTGCTTACCTTTCGTTCTTAGTGTATCCTCTCACCTCATATTTAGTTGTCCTTTTGTCTGAAATGATTTTATGCTTGTGGCTTCCTGAAAGCCATTCATTGTGATTAAAAAAGTAGGTTTGTCATTAACTACGATTTCCAGTGTTGACAGTATGGCTCATGCAATAGAACATAGGAGTCTAGTCCCTGCCTTGAAGAGTTGGAGGGCGGGTGTGACAGGCACGTGGCTTTATGCTTCACGATCCAAGCGTATTCCTCATAAATAATGACGATTCACTTTCTCTTTAGTTTGTGAAGCGCGGTTTGTGAGTAAGGTCCTTAACGTGTTGGACAGAAATCAATACAAAGCAGTTGTGTCACAAATGGGACGATGCCAGTGACCCAGCAAAGAGGAACGAGCAGCTTGCGTGGTGATCTGTTCTGTTCAGGGGCAGGGTTTGGCCCTGTAAGTGCAGGAGAGATGGACTGTTCATGAAAAGGGCATGAAGAGCTAACCCACATGATCCTTTGTCAACCTGGGAAGATTTAGTGTCAGGCAGGGTTTCATGTGAAAGATGAGAGGTATCGCTGTTTATCTAATAATAAAACAAAAGTATTTCTATTTTTCCTGGAGTCTTTTATATGTTAATAGAGGCAAGTGTGAATATGATCACATAATTTAAATGTTAAGTAAGAAATATACATCTTTACTGGCAATGGGTTAAAAGTAAGATGTGTATGTTTTATGCAAAATACTGCTATTTCATTGTTAATCATGCTGTTCAAGCCATATCTCCCCACAAAACAGTGCTTTTAAACAAATAGGAAATACTGTTATTGTACCATTCATAACAGAAATGCTTAGGATATTTAGAGACTCATGCAAAGTGTTTATTTGCATGCTTTAATATATTCCCGTGTTGCAATGTTAATGTACACGTGCAAAATTGCAATACCAGGTGATTGTGTTAACCCTAATTGTAAAATGTTAGGCTCTGCCTTTTACTACCTGAAGAAACCCAGGTATTTAATAAAGGGGGACAAGAGATGTAATTTTGGAAATAAATGCATGCCATTGCATGAAAACTGAAGAAATCCCTGTGAAATACTTAAATATTGAAAGCAAGGAGGGAGAGTTTAGATGTCTTTCCCCTCACTGTTATACCCTGCCAAGTCTGGCTCGCTTAAAACAACTGCTGGGAGTTCTGCTTAACGTTGTACTTTGCATGCATTTGTGATTTGAAATAAAAAAAAGTCCAAACTGTGACAGACAGCTTGAATGGCATGCTGTCAGTTTGGCTCTTCATGAATTGGCAGTGGTCTCATTTAGGACCTTCAAATATGTGTCTGCCTGGACAGAATGAGAACGCTTTGCATGTTCTTCAGAAGACAACCACTCCTTGCTGCCTTGCAGTACTCAGTGGTGCATGACAGTTGCCCTTCATTGCTGTCTTCTTCGAACTTAACCTTTGACCGTCCACTTAGTCGCTGTGCAACGGCTGGAGCAGGCCGAGATGCTCCTGAATGACGGGCATCGGCCTGCAACGCGCTTGTCATTATTCGACTGTCAAAAGTAGCCTGCCATTGGGCTCCATCAAGGTTTGAAACCCATGTGCAGCAGTCCATATTACTTAACTTCCATGACTGTCAACAGAGTGATCAAATGTGCAAAAAAAATGTGTACCGAATGCATCTTTGATCATAATATAGGGAGATAGTTTTTGTGTGCGCTAAATGTATTCATGTGACTTGCACAGGGCCAAGAGGTTGAATCGGCTGCCAGGGTAAAAAGTCAACTGTTGTCTCCTGTGGTCTAAGTTTCAGATAGCACAATTTAGATCTGAACAGCTCTGCCAGTTAAATTCTCAGCTTGTCTTGCGTATCCTCTCAGCTTTTCAGCCGGCAGCGTAAGCAGCAAGATGCTAGACCAGTGGTGCCTGAGGTTAGCTGTCAAAGAGGAGAGCTATTTTGGATCTTGCTGTAATGTGATATTAGAGAAGGGGGTCAGGCTGTGTGATTTGTAAAGCAGTTGTGAGAACTTAAAATGACTGAAATATTGTTTATTTCAGGTACCTTTCCCTTCCTCCCCGCCCCCCCCCACCCCCCCGAAAGACTCTGAGAGAAGATAGGATTTATCATAATAAAGTATGAAACCCAAAGCCATGTGAAATAGTCGTTTTTCTCTCAAGTACAGGGTACAGTGCATAAAAGAGCATCAAAATTCGGTATAAAGAACCGAATATGTAAGTCTGAAAATCACTAAGAGATAAATGCTTGACATTAAACATATTTCCTGGACAGACATATTTCTATTTTCTGAGAATGAATGCTAAAGACATTTGGGCCTGAACCTCACTCTTAATCAAATGAATGGGAATTGTACTAATGGGTTAAATGGGTTAATTAGGAACACAAGCTTGGTGTGCAAGTGAATCATTTATGGAAGCTATTGTACAGTAAAATACCAAGAATTGCTTCATGTTTGGAAAAGTTGTATCCTGCTTTAACATAATATTCACTAGTCACTTGGACAAAACAATCTGTAACTGCAGTTTATTTCTTAAATGTTAAATGCATCTGTTTTTTCTTCTCAAAACATCCCAGTTCATTCAGATTTGAAATAGTGTATCAACATTACATCAGAGTATAAATATCAACATTAAAAAATGAGATTCACTAGAGGTTGTTCATAACAGACAACTTCTGTCCAAAGCATAAAAATAGCATTATATTGCTAATTGGCTAGGAGATACTCATTTTTTTTTATTTTGAAACATTCTCATGTTAGTTAATTATAAACAATAAAATCCCAAAAAGTGATTGAGTTGATTAGTGGCAATAACTGTTCTTTTCAAGCTATTTTTGCCCTGTATGTAATTTCACAACCAGATTTATTTTTTTGCTTACAATGCCATTTGCAAGAGACCTGTGTTCAGATGCACTGATCTAACAAATTAGATTGTGTCATGAAGATTTTTCAGTTTTTGGTTGTCTAGCTCTTTATCTTAAATGCTCTTCCTGTTTATTAAAAGTCTTACTTTTAAAGGGTACTTTTTTTTAAAGGGTTACTTTTTAAAGATTTCAGTCTTTGCTGATGCATTAATATGTGCCTTGCCTGAAATGAAGTATAAAATGCATGTGTTCAGATGTATGTTTGCATGCATATACACATGTATGTATGCATATAAAAAACGTACAAAATTCTTCGGTGAGCAAAATGGTTGGCTAGTAGATGTTAAAATCACGTTCCCCTAAACAACTTTTATTTTTGGTCGCTATTTTTGTTACTAAGTTTTGGTTGATATTTCCCTCTTACATAGGTGGTGGAATACCTTCTGGTGAAGGAGAACTGAATTTTGTAAGGGTATCTATGCAAATATGCAACAGTTTAAGTATAAATATGCACATAAATAGTGCTTAAATGATGAACCATTGTGTTTGTTGATATGGTCTCTACACATAGAACTGCTCTCTTGGCCTGCATAGCTTAAAAGATGTTACTGAAACAAATAGAAAAATTGACTGGACTAATTTCCAGAGTAAGGGAATGTTATTTTCCATTTCAGGAAGAAGTTTTGTTCTTCCTCTGTAAAAATCAAGCTTTAATTTCTAGTGGGAGTTAACTATACTGCTTGTAGCTGTGTTCCTGGGGGAAAGAAGAAATTGTGCTTAGTATCTTTAAGCACAAATCTCCCATTTCTCTTAAAGTACAGAACATCTGTTCTTCTTCTAACCAGAATTTCTTTTGCCCTTTTTGAAGTAACATTTTACACTTTTGTGCAGAAGAAACTGACCATCCATCATGCAGTTTATTGCAAGTGCATTTTATCTTTATAGTTTTCCAAAAAGAAAAGTCCTTTTGTGAATGTTGTCCAGTCCTTGGTAATAACTGAGCAGTTTGTGTTGATGTTCTTGGTAAGCAGATCCTTTTATCTCCTCATTATTTTAAAACCAGTTTATTAGCAGAAAATGCAATAAAAAGTAACTTGCCATGTTCAGATGGTTGCATATTTAGCAATTAGAAAGTGGTGTTTTTCCCCTATTGTCTTAAACAATATAAGGAGCATTGCCATAAAAGCATCTTTCAAGTTTAAGATGTTTGAATCAAATGTTTGAAAGCACAAGGACAACAAATAAAGACAACTGTAGGTAAGCGTCATTATTTTGTGTTCAGAGTTAAGATATCCTGACTGAAAGCAAAATGGTTTAAGCAAGCAGAGAAACTTCTGAAAGTTGTTTTCAGGAGGGCAGGAGATGTGCGTATGCTTTTAATTCCAACTTCCAAAAATGTACAGAAACTACGGACATGTGCTTGAGAGGTTAGACATGCACGATGCTCTGTGGTGTTACAGGAAAAAAAAATTAATCCAGTTATGCGAAATAAAAGAGAGGTAGGTGTCTTAAGTGAAGTGCTTTGTTGTCACCTACCTTCTCTTCAGTACAGATACCAGCTTGTCACAGAGGTTGAGACCTTTGTAGTGCATTTTTCCAGAGTACGAATCTGTCTCTCTTCTGCCTTTAATGCAATAGCTGTGAAATATCTGTATTAGGTAAAATAGAGGTTAAGGCACCTTAAGGGCACTGAATTCTTATCTCTTTTTACTAGCGGTGGTGTCAACATGCACTAAAATGCGATGACCTACTCTCCTCTTTGATAAAAGGAAAATGACCTGTCTACTGTGGTTGGTGATAGAGTTGCCCGAGGCAGATTATATTGTCACCTTCTTTAGTATTGGCGTGTAGAAAAAAAAAAAAAAAAAAAAAAAAAGGCCAGGATATTTCTGTTTACCATAGAAGTATTTGACATTTCTAGCTACTGATAAAATATACTCAGGGGTAGAAAGAAGGAACTGTTTCGTGCCACTAAACAAGGCTATGAAGAAACGCGGAGATTTCTTATTGTGTAAGCTGTTGGTATCACAGGACACATGATACGTATCAAGAGATTCCTTCTGACAACTTCAGACACTCAAGGTTCAAGATCGACATTTAACCCTGTTTTCTGCTTGTCTGTGGCCTTTTTGTACATACACAAAAAAAGCTGACATATTTTGAGTCGTATCTTGAAGTTCTGATGCACCTGTTACTGTGCAACATGCAGGATTTAATCATGCACGGAGGTAATACAAGCACTTCAGTTGTTGTTTTGTGGAAATAAGTGGTCTCCGGTCAAAGACCAAGGACTCCGCAGCATTCCATAACGTTTATAGTTTCGTAACAATTCATTTAGCAGTAACAGAACAGGCACTCAATGTAACTGAGAGTGATGAGATGTATAATAATTCAGTTGATTTAAACTGCAGACCTGGAACACGTCAAAGCATTCAATGTCCTTTAAGCTATAAGTAATAGATCTGTGGCATTCTGTAAATCAAATGAAGGTGGTCTTCATGCTAATCGGGAACTAGATTTAAGAATGAAGGAAAGACTTCTGTTATGAGTTTTATTGATGTTTAAAATGGAGTGTGTTTGAGCAGCGGTCCGTGCTTTACAAGATGGTGATGAAATACTGAAGATCCTTCTCGTGCGAGTTTGTGGCATGATAACTTTCTTTGGTTTTAAAGCTCGGATTTTTTTCTGAAATAATGAAACAGGCCCATATGATTTATTTACAGCATCCTTTTAGATGAGTGCAGTATCTGCTACCATTGCTTTACGAGGAGCCTTATGGACCGTATGCCTGCATCAGGCACTTTTTTTTGTTACTTACCAATTGAAGTCTGAACATCCGGGAGAATAAATCAGTATTTTACTACTTTGTTAAAATAATGAAAATGTGTGAAGTTACCTTTGTTTAACTTTGAAAAACTGAAAAATACATGATTAATGTAAAATCTGGCCTCGTCAATGGCCTAACTTGGTCCTTGCTGACTAGTGTTCAAAAAAAAAAAAAAATTATTATAGGAGTGAGACTTCACTGGATAGGAAACTGACTATCATCAAATCAGTGCTTTTATTACATCATAATTTTTAAATCAAAATTTTTAAAGACAACTCTTTGTTCGCTTGGGCATCTGTTAGCTCTTGGTTTTGAAAGGTAATGAACAGTAGTAATTAACACTTTCAGGGTGGGGGGGAATGGAAGGATTCTTTAAGCATGGGATGTTAACATAGCTATAATTAAAAAAAAATCCAACAAGAAACTTGAGAGAACATGTGGCCTGCTGGTGTGTAAGCACCTTCTGGGAGTTGGTCGTTGAGTCCTTTCAAGAGACACCTGGCTGTGAGTCTGGGCTGCTCTGTCAGAAGAGAGCATGTTCAGGACCTCAGCATTGATTTTTTTCAAAATCTTTGGCATGTGGAATCTACCCTGTGACCCTAGTCCTAATTTTCTCTCCTTTCTGATTGACTTTTGGAAATCTTTGAAAATTCCAAACCCTATCTGCAAGTGCAAAATTGCAGCCCTTTGCACGCAGAATAAAATCTCAGTGACTTCTTGACAGTGCCGGCAGCGTGATTATTTCCCGTGCATAATACATTCAGTCACACTGTGCATATGTGGTGACAAAGTAAGCTAAGGGGAATGAAGGATCCCCATGGATAATGTCTGGGCGAGAGCTCTTGTCTCGCTGTCAAGTACGTTTGCCTCTCCCGTACTCCCTGTAGGGCTTTGTCCTTGGGCTCTCTGCCAAGTGCAGCATCTTCCCCATCTGGCCTGCACTGTGAAGCTGGACCACACCTCGCCCGCTTTAGTCTCTGGCTGGTAAGTTTGTGCAGCTCTACCAGGAGGCAGAAAATACAAGGTGGATGGCATTGTCCTAGGGCACCTTTATATAACAGTCCCTGGTGCTCGCCACACGTCGTCTTTTCCTGTTGAAGTGGCAGTGTTTATAGAAAATCTCGCATAGCATTCTGACTGCAGAAACTCGTACAGTTGATGAGTGCCTTGGATGCCCAGTCCTAGGGCTTCTGTTGTGATCCCTCTTCAAAACTTGCTGGATTCTTTGTGGCTAATCTTAGCATTACTCAATTGTGTTTCTAGCAGGCCATACGCTTTTCTGTGCTTCTACAGATAATTTCTAGGCATTACTGTACTTGCGGCAGTAAAAATGTTAAGGTATTGGAGGTAATAAAAATGTGAACTAAGACCACTGAAGCTTTCAAACCAGAAAATTACCTCGAACTCTGTTCTGACACAAGCAGTCACTGCTGCAGCCTCTAAAGCAGGATCACATGGTGCCTGTAAATGTTAACAAGAAGCCTTGGAGAACATGGACTGACAAGGCAGGAGAGCTGTGTGACATGATGCTGGCAAAACTGCCTGTGTCGCATTTGTAGCTACAGACGTGGGAAGGTATAGTACACTTTGCTAGCTGGAGTGTTGAGGCAGGTATAGCGATACGATGTCATGCTGCACATATTCCTCTATCACAGCAAACAACATTTATCTATTTCTCATTAAATTAATAAATCAAGTAGGTTTTTTGCAGCTGTTCTAGGCACAAACTGACAGGGATAAAATATAATGGGAATTCTAGCTGGTTTCCAGAGCTTATCAGTGATGAAAAATTGCAGATTAGTCTGTTTCTATAATCAGAACATTTCCACAATGGATATATTGTTACAGTTGTCGTTCTAGTTCTGATTATTACTCACAATGTCTATTGCAATTTTCTCATTATTATTGTTATTGAATTCCATGTGTAATAGATGGAATTACTTTGTCCACCATTTATTTTATGAATAGCCTACAGAAACATCAGTGTTAATAATATTATCCACTTAATGTACACAACAGTTTGTAATATGGATAGATGAATAATGCGTTGCACTGTTTAAATTTAGTTGGAATGAGATAAATAGATGCAGAGCATTTTTGTTGGTAAATGCACTGTTAACCTGATGGATTTTAAAAATGCAGACGGTCTGTTCTAAGTGATTGTAACTACTCTTACCTAATATGCGAATAAAATGATGTACACTCAAAATTCTCTATTTAAACTAAGAGGAAATTTTCCTTTTTAAAATGAACTGAGGGCATCTGCTGGTTTTGCTTATTAAAGGTGTACTCTGCTAATCAAGCGAACTAGATGGGAGAGCTTCGGCAGTTTGGTTTCTTTGCTCAGTAGTATGTGTGGTACATATTAAACGTGGCTAAACTCAGCTTACCAGCTTGGTAAATACGACATACAGCCCTGCTTAAATAGGGGAGATAGCAGCCTGGAGAGGAAGCAAAGTAAGGCCTTGTCCAATGTACCTTCTTCGTTTAGCAATTTTGAAAATTTCTTCTGTCTCATTTTTCCCTTTACAAATATACAAACTTGAGGAGCCTGAACAGCAGTATTCTTATTTCATAGTCAACTGTTTTTGATTTTTTTTTTTATCCCCTGTTAGTTCATAGTATTAGGATTATGTACTTCAGGGTTAAAGAGGCTGGTCTGCCTCTCTAAAGCAGCAACTGAAGATTTCTATTAAAAAAAAAAGTACAATTCTGTCTTCTGCTTACGTTTATCTTGTTGCCAATGTTAGTAGAGGGAAATGGTAAACCAGCAGCTTTGTTTTAAACAGTCTGATTTATCGTCTCCAGTCAGATTCAACTTTTCTAAGAAGAAAAACTAATTGTGTCATTGAAACCTAAGTTATTTTTGATTCTTGTGAATCTCTAGCACCAGAAGGTAGGCATTAATCAAATTTTGAATGAGTAGAAATGACTCTAGGCAGTCAGCTTCCTAGTCCTCCTTGTTCTGTTTTTCTGTTTGCTTTTTTTTTTTTAGCTTAGATTAGCGTAGGAAAGCTTGGTTTTGTAAGCCAAAGAAGAAAATACTTCCTTTTCTAGTGTCTGATCCTTCTGATTGTATGAAGTAGAAGCTCCTTAGCCTGTTTTAGGTAGGGCTTCTTGTTGTCTCAAAGACACAGTTTTTGATAATGTCATTGCCTTACAGATAGTAAGGATGCGTCTTGGTTTCGTGGAAATGCATTGGAATATTAACTCACTACATAGTGGAACCACAATTTATAAACACAATTTTTTCCATTTTGTCCCTATAACACAGGGACGTTTAAACAGAAAATTTCTGATGAGCATTATGTATAACTTGCACTGTTTGAGTCAGAAAGTGAAGATCAAGCTTTTGACATTGGTGTTTAAGTATATTTAAGAAAAGCAGTTGTGATAAGTTCTTTGCTAGATTAAGACAAGTTTGGTAGAGGTAATCGGTATTAGACCAGCTTGTAAGGCTATAGGGGTTGTACTAGGATGTAGAAGGGCTTAGGTACTCAAGATCTAGTCTGACTTTGCCCAAGGATTCTAGATGATCTTACAGAAGAGAGACCCACAGCTATTACATTGTGCTGCTACATGGCTGTGATGGTTGGATCCAACGTATTTTGGGTTAGTTTGCTCCCCACACCCCCCTGCTACCTCCCCAGCAGCACGTAGTTCTTGAGACAAGCTGTGCCATGCAGACCAGTCAGTCTTGGTTGCTCAAGTAGTGCAGTTCTCCTATTGCTTAACTGTGTAGGTTGCAAAAGAACTGAGATGTCTGGCATATTCAGTCTTGAATTTTCTGTGCATTTTTAATTATACTTCATAACTGTGCAGTTGCATCATTTAACTGAGCGTGTGCAGCAAAATGTACTTATACCTCTTGTGGCAAGTTGTGTATGTCTTTACAGTTGTGTATTCACAAATTTCTTTGAAGTACTAATACTTTGTACATTCTGAGTTAGAGCAGGAATACATAATGAGCAATTATCTACTAGAATATTTGGGCTGATCAGCAGACTGCAGAGAGCTATCTGGTATTTTGCTTCTAGGCCCCCAAAGATGTTTCAATGAAAGGTAAAATGTGCGCACCACGTACAACTGGCTGGAAGCAAAGCATAAGCATAATATTGTTGCTCTCTTTCTTAAGATAATGGTACCTATTGCTTGTTTGGGACCACCTGTAATTCTGTGCAAAGTAGAGTTCATTTCCTTCCAACTTCAATGTGACCGTTTTCCCAAACGTATTGAGAGCTTTCTAGAAGTTATGTAACATTATTAAAAAAAAAAAAAAAAGCAAAAAACAAAAGCCAACAGCAATAGCACACAACTGATATTTTAGCAGAACAATTTTGGAATCTTCAGTGGTTTTCGGTTACTCTATCAGTTCTTTTTGCAGATTCTTTTTTGCTTACTACAGAAAAATTACATCAAATGCAGGATAACAGAACATTGTCAAATGAAGGTTTTATATGGACAGCATTAGACAGGAGCAGGAAGATCCAGTGCACTAATAGGCACGTTCACATGAGCTACCTAGTCCATTGACAGTTTCTTCCTTTGTTCTCTCTCTCGACCCACTTTCTGCCAGTGATTTGTGACATATTTTGCAAGAGATCAAATAAGCCCTTGACACCTGATTGCAATGTAGTGCTTGTTTACAGTTGCATTTTTGAAGGACCTCTAGACAAGATGGAAGGTTTAACTTAAAGTAATTAAATTTGCATCTGCTCTGTGACAGGGATTTTCTTATGTATGCATCCTGTTGAGCAACTTTTACCGTAATTGGCCATCAAGTACTAAAAGAAAGATGCAGGTAGACAAAATCATTGTTGCCTACTACTAAAATCTGTCATTGTATTTCATAAGGACTGGCTTGTAACTGGGTTTGCAGCAGGTTCTTTGAAATACAGGAGTTCCTGTGTTTTTTGGGAGGGGGAAGGGAGAGATTTCCAAAGCCTTGGACCCTTGCATGAACCTCTTGAACTACCTTAGTGAGGTTAGATTTCTAAAATGCCTGTAGTGAACATCAACCTCATTCGGCATTACTTCTGCTTTCTTAAACATTTGCTAGTATTTGTTCTGCAGTTACCTGCCTTTTTTTGGCATGCCTACTTTTTTCCTTGGGCAGATTGCTCAGCTGTTCCATAGCTATGTAACAAGGCACTGAACCAATTTTCTTTGCTTTCATCATCTTGATTTTCTGATCATTAGAAGTAGTTCTGATGTGAGGTGATTTAGCTCTGCTGAAGGAACTGACACTGTACTCCCTTAGGTTGGCTCTAAATTGAACCAGATGTTAGTGCTCCTCCTTACATGTGCAAAGGTCCCTATTATACAGCAGCCTGTGTTTGCTTATACACTAGTTTAGGGACAGTGGATATTTGATGGAAATTATTCATGTGAGAGCTTCCTATTATTTTTTTAAAGTTTTGAAAGAATTTTGGGGGAAGATAGAGGATTAGAGAGATGAGCCTCAGGAAAGCTAATTGATTTGATCACATTCAAACAGGGAATTGGAACTGAGTAAGAGATTGTTCTTACTCCAGGTCTGTACCTATATACAGTAGGTTATACTTAAAGAACTTAATAATAGTAGCAATGACAAAACAAACAAAATTAGGAAATCTTGGCTATCACTACAAAAATACAGTAAGTGTTTTTGATTCCATTTTTCCTTTCCTCAGCCATTTGTTACCTTACCAGTACGATAAATGTGTGGTTGTTTTTTTTTTTTTTGGAGATGCCAGCAGAAATTCAGGAATGGGCCATGGTAAGTATTGGTTATAACTTGAAATGTGTACTTTGTTTGTTAGTTGATGAGTAGATTAAAAGCGCTAACTGCTGAAGTTTTGGTTAGCATCCCACAGTTCTCATCCTACAGTAGCTGTTTGTGGCGTGCAGTGAAACATGAGTCTCTCGTCTAGGTACTAGGCAAAAGGTCTTTCCCAGATGCATGTAAAATACTGATGTGCTCAAGTGTGGAATAGGATTTTTGTTCATGTCACACAACCCAAAATTTCTGCTTTTCTCCCTTCCTTGTTATCACTTAGGTATTTAGTTCAGAAGAATAAGCACTAGGTTGCTGTTAGTGGGCAGAGCTCTCAGACAGTATTTAACTTCAGTTTTTTGTAGAGCCATCTGTCCATGGCTTATACACAACAGGATAAACGTTTAAGCAAGCATTTTATTTGGGCAGATATGGCTTTTTGCATATGCAGTTCAGTGCAAACTTGTTAGGAGCCTGACAGCTGGCAGCAAGCTCTCCCAAATTTGTAATTCCGAAGTAACTATCTACTCTCCAGCCAGTACTTTCAACTGCCTCTGAGTTACCAAGTTTAATTTCTTTCTGCGGCTGCCCTGTAGCAGTGTGATTCCCAGGATTCTCATGTTTGTTGTCAACATGAGAATCTTTTGATGTATTAAAGGTCCATGCTAATTCTGTGTTTCAGGAAGCAACCAAGACATGCTGGCTAGATTAAACATAAGTGAAGCCTTCTTCTTACATAGTTTTAAATGCGAACCCTGATTTGAAAGATAAATGAAGATGGACTTGAGGAAAAGCATTCTCCATTCACATTTTAAAAACTAAAAAACTGTTTTGTAGTTCCTTTGCATTTGCCACAGTTACCTTTTATGTACTCTTCATGGCATGTTATGGCCAAATGCAGCTGGAACAGGTGATGCAACGTAATGTGCAGGGGATACTGCTGAGATTTCTCCTGTCAGTGGGATGTGAAGTAACGTGTCATGATGGTCGCTTAAAACCATTTGAAGTGGTTTTATGAGGACCAAGAATTATTTGTGTCTTGCATGACCTGTCCTTATTGCTGCTTTTGAGTACAACATAGGTTAGAAGAAGTAATTATTTTCAGCCCACTGACTACAAGCGAGATTAATAGCTTCTGAAAGGGCTGTAATGAAAGGCTGACCCAACTGGCTTTTGTATTACTCCTTGTTTATCCTACTCTCATCTCTATCACCTTTGGGCTACAACAAAATGTAATTTATGTTAGCAGTGCTTCATAGCAGGTGAAAGGTCATATTTTTAATGAGGATAGCCCTGATTGGGATTCAGGTTTAGAAATGTTGTGTGCTAGAGTACAGTCAACCAAGTCCATGTAAACAATGTGATTGCAGAAAGGGGCAAGCAAACCTGTTATTTGACAGTAAATAAGACCTCTTCATTTACACTAGGCGATTGAAGTTCAATTAGCAGAAGTTAAGCAACTAGGAAAGGGACTTGGCCATCACAACGCGGGTAGGAGTCGGGTCTAATAAACCTTTTTAGGCTCAGTGGAACATTGGCTTCTTTGTATTGGAAAAAAAACACGTTTTTCAGACAATCACTTTTCTTTCTCACTTTGATGCAGCTTGCTTAAAAAACAAACAAACACAACTATATTTGTAAAATATGTAACATATAGTATCTTTGGTTTATGCCGGGCAGAAATGCAATGACGGCCCATGCTTGACTCAGGGACAGAAGCGCTGCACAGTGTGTCTGAGCCCGTCCCTGCTGGGGAAGGTTGACCCTGGTACTCTGTTTGGAGTCCTCCCTTCGGAAGGAGAAGTTGTGTTACGTTTGAGTACACCTGGAGATTGAGCGGCACTGTTTGTTAGCGGCGTGTTCGCTTCAGTAAAACAACCTGGGAGTATTACTCTTTAGCGATAGAGAATGCTGCTGGATTTATTTGGTGAATTAGGTTAATACTAGGACTCCTTGTTACTTACAGCCATTTTTGACAGAGCATCCATCCTCATAGAAGCCAAATTTTTTTGAAGTTGGTTGTAACTGAGGGAATTCTAGTCGAAACAAGTACAGCAGGTGCAGGGGGAAGCTTTGGGGGGTAAGAGAGGAAGCGAAAGATTTCAACAAAAGCTGATTTGGAAGAAGTTCTTGGATTTAGGTTTTCAGCATTATAAACCCTGTGTGACTGCAGCATCCCGTGGAAGCCCGCTCTTGTCTTTCATTTGTGCATGTCTTCTTGCAAGTGACAAACTGCTTCAGTTATGTTCTGGAAAGAAATGGGAAACATTTCGGTGATTTTGAATTTCCTTATTGTGTGAGGAGACAACTTCTAACCTGGGTTTAGTTCAAAGTATGCATAGAGAGGAATGGCAGCATGCACCCCTTTAGGTATTTACTGCCAAATTACCTTTCACAGAGACATAATTATGAAAACCTCAGCTTTTGTATGTTCTTTTTATGATTCAAGAAGTTCTGTGTTAGAACAGAAAGTAATTCTTTGCCGCATCACAGCACAGTGACAGATGGTAAATGCAGACAATGTAATAGTAACTGCTGTGTGCCAAACCACAAGGGCTACAGGATTCATCTGGTGTGGGATTTCCTTAGAGAAGTTTGAGAGGGCAGCAGTTTAGACTACACAAGCACTGCAAGACTTTGGAGAGTGGTTGTGCTGATGCTTTTTCTCCTGATTTTGCACCATGCACTGTGCATCATGTTGCATCATTAGATATTGGGTCGTGCCCATGTATGACACCAACTTTTTCCTTCCCAGGTAAATGTGAAGCAATACGCTGAGCCCCTCTTCTAGGAGTTTTAATGTGGCGCACCAGCCCCTCTCTCTGCAGCGGTGCTCGGCTGCCAGCAGGCAGGGTCAGCCTTCCTCCGCTGGCCTCCCACCGCGCCGTTGCTGCCCTGCTTCCCTGCGCAGCGCTCCACGTGCCTTCGCGCTCCTTCTGTCTGTGTGCACGCAACAGAATCACACGGTTACCTTAAAGCAACATAATGTTGGGACTCCCCTTCTTTTCTTCAGTGTCACTAGGTCTTGAACTATTAATGCAAGTCTTCAAAATGACTCTCTTAAATTTACACTTGTTTTACATTATTTTATAATTAAGTTGTAGAGTTTAAAGAGAAGAAAGGAATGGAAGTTTTTCAAGTGATTAAATATTAATTTTATTCACATTTAACCCTAATTTACATTAAGGATGTTAACTGAAAGGCAGATCTTTTGAATTCAACGTTTTCATTTCCTTCTAGCCTCTCTGATGAATAGCTGGATCTTGTCATGTGTTCATAAAGGGTGGTAGTCCACTGGGAAAGAAGGAATAATTGTGCTGTCTTGCACTCTATGACGGTCTGCTTGTGATGCTTACTGTTTCTTAATTTTGAAAAAAAGCTAATGATTCCCTTTTGTCTAAACAAAATAAAGATTTGAAACAAAATTGGTTCGGACCCTTTAAACACTGCCCTATGTCTCATATAGCTAATTGTTTTTCTTTTATTTCAGAACATTCTCCTTGAAAGATGATGACAGCAACGCATTCAAAATACCTTCTTAAAGGTTTTTTAACCTCTCCTTGCTTAGTTGTTCCTGCTTAAGTCTTAAAAGCAAACCAATCAACCTCAGGTACCTTGAACACCTGCGTTGCCCTCACTTGATGTTTTGTACATGGGTGAAAGACTGGATTATGATATAATTCTTGGGTTTCTATATTTTGCATCCAGATTGCACCATTACATACAAAGTAAGAGACTGATTTCAAGAGATCTGTTAATCCTAGGTAAGCCTCTTGGGAAATCTGGCCATTTGCCTTACTTCCTTAGCAGGACTTGTGTTTTGGAAGTCTGAATTCTACGGTGTTTTATTGGAAGGTGTATCGAGAGATAATATTGATAGAAAAGTTATGTATATTAGCTTTTTTAGATCTGTTACATACAGTACTATGAACTTAGTTAAACAGAAAAATGTTGTGATGCATGCAACTGCAAACGGGTAAAACTCACCTCTGGTTTTTAATTTTGTTTTAGAGAATTACATTAATTAAAATGTATCCAGTATACTCTAACTTCTATCAAGTTGTATTTCTTGCTTGGTAGTTCTGGTGATATAAAATTTGTTTCTGTAATCTAGATTGGCTCCAGTACCCTCAGTACAAGTCCAGTCTTTGTTATTGCTTAAAGCATTACAGTCTGTTCCCTGAATTCAGTGTGTACACGTGCATGAGTAAAATACCTGTGAGCAATATCCAATGTTATTGCTTTAAAAATCACATTTTTATTAGGGATGCTTTGATAATTTTGCACTCTCTACAGTCAGCCATTTTTGCAAATGATACAGACCTTTTGTGCAGTGTTTAATGAATTATTGAACTTCGAAGAACTCTTGCGAAGTAGGTCCTGCATGTGACTGAGCACTAGACATGAAAAAATGCTATCCTCAAGCGTATCTAGCGGACAGTAGTAGATGCTTGATCAGACAATATGAGCACAGAATGACTGATGGCAATAGCATTAAATATTTACATATAGCAAAAGCATCTTGGCAGCAGAAAAGAGATGGTCTCTGCAGTAAGGTGAATAAAACCCAGTGCAATATAAGTAGCCTTTCTGTATGACAGCTGTCTTAGAGAAAAATACTGGTGGTCATTAACAGATGCATATTACCAAAGTAATTATTTGGGACTCACAATTGTATTTCAGTCTAGTTATTTTATATGACACTTTAGAAGACTGTGAATAGAACAATTGTCAAGACTTTATCAATGTAATTATTATTTTGGATATTGCCCCATACCTGCTGTAATATAAAGATGATTACACAGTTGAAGAATAAGAATTCGTAACTGCAGAGGAATAGTGTTTTACAACAAACAAATATACTTTTTGACAGGTATGTTACTAAAGCTCAGAATCCCTCTGCTTTTCTTGCACTTACCTTAGTTTTACGTTTGTGTTCCTAACATAGCTGTCTTGTGAATCTGCTGTTGGTGTCCAACAGAAAGCTGTACTGTGGCTATGCTCAAAAGAATTCATGAGAACAAGAAGCAATATCCTTCTCCCTCCTTTCCTCTACACTGCTGAGCAGTTTGTTGGGAGTAAATCCATTTTATTGATGTCCAGAGTCCTTGAAGTGCGTCGTACTTGTTTACATGCCCTTTTTGGGAACCTGCAAACTACAGCTGTACAACAGTTGGTGTTGCTTGCACTGTGTGTTCCACAATAAGTCATGCGTGATTTTTTTCGCATGATTTTGAAAGAAAATTACTGTATCAGAAACATTGGATAACAACTTATTTTTCATACTGAAGCGAGAGCAGGTAAGTTGTGTTGGAGGTTCTTACGCATTTTAATGCATTCCAAATAGCTATTGGTTATAGGGAAAAAAATAAAACAAAGGTGACAGGAAATTGATTTTTTTTAAATACTCTGTGATGCTTGTATTATTATGATGAACCTGTTTACAGTTAATGATCTGTTCTGTTGTAATGAAAACAAATTAAAATTGAAAATGAAGTGAAAGTGAGCAACATCAAGCCACTTTTTAATATAGTAATTTATTTGTGGTAGGAAATAAACAGTTTTAAGTGATAACAGTCTTTTTTAATGTCTTTGGGTAAACAGAATTCCATGGAAATGTGTACTGTGAGCTGTTTTACTTTTTTACTCGGAACTGTTCCCCAGCTTACTGGTTTCATTGGAGAAATGCAGTTCATTCTTTAGTACATGGCTAGCCGTGCTGAAGTCATCCATGTTTGTAAGAAATAAGCATCCCTTGGAATATGGAAGACGAACGTGAAATGTCCAAGGCATATGACAAGTTGAGCATTGGTCAGTGAAGCCTTTCTAGAGGTATAAAGGAAAATACATTTATGGTAGGAACCCTATTACTGGAGACATGATTTGAGAAGCCATGAGCAGAATTCTCTTAAATGGAAAGAACAAGATTATACATATATTTTATTATTTACTATTTCAAGTAGGGGCAATATTGGTTCTTGTGCTAGTAGTTTAGTCCTAAGGCAGAGATCAAACATCTGAAGTGTATTGGCACTAGAGGCTTCTGAACTTAGTGTGCAGTCCACTGAGTGAAGCTTCCCCAGTTGGCTTTCTGAAGGTCTGTCAGTCCTGCAGTGCCTAGGCTCTTTACGTCACAGCTATTTGTCTAACACAGGAAAAGGTTTAATCCACAGAGGTATGTTGTCTTAATCTGATCATCAAGGTAGGAATTTTAACTCGAAAATCATGTTGCATTGCACATCTTTTCTGTAATTTTTGATGCACATAGATAAATAAAGATGATTCTTTGTTCGTCTTTAGAAGAATAATATAATTTTCAGGGTCCTGACCCTGTAATAGTCAGGACCTGAGTACATGCACTTCTCCCTGCTGCTTCAGAAATTTGAGAATATTTAAAGCTATCTGTAAGCATCTTTTTTTTTAAAATGTTGTGATAGAGGATAAATTTCAGTCAGAACTGCCTCTTAGTGTACTCCTGTGTGTTGTCAACACACTAAGGAGGTACAGGGTTGTTAGATGAAAGGAGTAAATGTGGTAACTGAGGCTGTGCTATTTGATGCTTACCCAACGACAATGTAGGCGAGGAAAACTAGCAGTGAGTCAAGGAGCTATCACTGATCCCGTTGGGAAGAAAAATGTTTATACATTTACCACAAAACTTTTTTTTTTTTTGAAGGAGGAGAGTAAATTGGGGAGAAGAGACACCTGTGTGGAAAATGGTGTTTACAGAGGATAATGATGCTGGAGGAAATTTGTGGTTGCTTGCAAGTGGGGACACTTGCTCAGAGTTGTGCAGCTTGCTAGGGAAGAAAGCAGGGTGTACCAAAACAGATGGGCATTGGCATTTACACCAAAGGATTATTTTACTAGAAAAAGGAAACAATGAATGCCAGGTAACGTTGTGCACAAGTAGTTTAGTTTTGGATTGTAAATTGTGTAATTTATTTTCCTTGTAAAAGTTGGTCCCGTGTTATCCAGGAAGTCATACAGGTGGTACACAGAACAGGACCACTGTCCGATACCATGATTTTCTCCCTTTGTGGTCTCTTCATATTGTATTTTATGGAATGTGGTACTGAAGAAAGCAAAAAGTTTCAACTGTTTTCTAAAAAAGTATTTCATAATGTGAGTTTTGCAATGGTTTACTAGTATGGCTGTATGTGCAATGATGCACTTAAGTTTTGAATAATTGGAAAGTAAGAATTACCATTTCAGGCGGCCTCGATAAACTTTGTTAATCCAAGCTTTCACTTGTTTTTCCTCTAAAATCATGTGAAATAAAATCTGCCCACAGTGCGGGAATGAGTTTTAGTCAGGGATTGTTCTGTATTATTTAAGCATCTCTTTTGCAGTCTCTTCTTGATCTAAGTTTGTGGATTTGTAGCTTTTGTTGCTGGTAGACCATTGTGCTGGTATTCAATGTACATTAACTTATAGTCTGCATAAAATATTTCAGCCTCTTCCTGGCTCTTCCGAGGCCAGGTTGCCCTGCCAAGTTTAGTCAATTCGCATCAGCCTAAGTTCAGCTGTTGTGCTACTCAGCAGAAGTGCAACAGGATAATGGAGATGTGAAATAAATGCAGTGGCAGAAGCATACGAAGTGTCAAAATGCAAACAAGGAATGAATGTGCTAAGTTTGCAGTCTCTTAAATGCTTTCTTAAGCTGTGAAAAAACTCCAAATAATAAGTTCATTCAAACAGGAAAAACAGTCTCTTTGAAAAAGATTAAGTTGATGGAATAAAATCAATTTGATAAAATATCCAGGCTATCAAAACCTTGTGCGTAATACAGGTTTTGATACATACTGTGTTGTCCATTTCTGCAAGGCATTTCTTTTTGACTGTAAGAGCAGCTTGTAATCGAAGTGCATATAAGCCTTTATCAGCCTTTTAAGCAAGTATTTTAATTGCAAAGAAGGTGGAGGAGGTTGTTGCACCATGACCTTCCTTTGTCTCCTCTTCACAAGGAGCGCGGCCGCTCACTGGTCCTGTAGGCACCCGTGCTCGAGCTGAGTTAGCTCTTGAACTTTTCGTGCTTTATAAATCTTAGGAGACAATAAAGTTGAAGTGCACGTCACTAGGTGGCACTGAAACATCGTCGTATGCCAAGTACAGTCTTGAGCTCTTCATCTCTGCTGCTGGAACTGCCTGGGTTTGTAAGTGTCAGGGAAATTGTTTTATTGTTAAAGGGCAGAGTGTAATATATTCATCTCCATCCGAGGCAGCCATTTAATGCCCTGAAACATGCCCTCTCACAGCTCTGGCCTGTTGACTATGCTTATTTGGTGTAATAATTAGCAGAATTTCTCACTAACAGTGGTACTTACTAACACCTCACATTTTCCTCAGTGTTTTTGTACGTGATGGATCGTGCATTCTGGGAGTGAAGTTAAGCGGGTCATAGCCTAAGCCCTGTACGACACCACTGTTTTCTGCACGGTACTTTGGAATAGGTATATATTAACTACTTTTTAATTCCCGTGGTGTATAGTGCAAACAAATTAGAGTCTTTTTTAATAGGCTAATGAAAATTTGTAAGCACAGAATAGTTAACTTGTCAACTTCCAGAACAAAAGAAATTGAATGAGTGGCTGTAGGAATCAGAGTACGCTGTCTTTGAATAATGGCATGCTTTAGAAGCCTGTTGTAATGCTTTTCCAAGTTTTGTACAGATTCCTGTGCCTTGTTTCAGAGGAACAAATCTCTTATGCAATTTAAAGGTGATCTCTGTACTGTTGATGATGTTCAAACATTCTGTCTGTTATGAAAATAGGAGTAGCAAGCCCAAGTTAAATATCTTTCTCACACTTCAGTAGCTGGAAATGAGTCACTATGTTGGAAATTGTTCTGGTGCAAAGGAAAAGAAAAGGTCCGTGAATAACTGTTGCAGTAGGGATCCCTCTCATATTTCTTTGCAAATATGGTGGCAAGGACAAAAAGAGTTAAAGATTCCCAAAATTACTAGGTAAAGGTATATGGTTTTAGTTCGACTTCTAAGCAAAAATCTAATGAAATCCCTCTATAATGAACTAACTCAAATTACAGTGATTTGGGACGTTTGTCATGTGGAAGCGCAGCTCTGCACTGAGACCGTCAAACCATTTCACATAGGGCCTCAAGTTTCCAGGCTGTATTAAAACAAACAAACAAACAAAAAAAACCTTTCTCATTTCTAGTTTAGATGGGTTTCCTGGCATATGTAGTGTTAAATATCGACTATAGTCTGTTGCTGGTGTTTGATATGTTTGAATTTTAAAATCCCCCCTTCCAATAAATATATATAATATTTTTCCAGTGTTGTTCATTCTTTTTTTCACCTATTTTAGTTTTAGTTACTGCTGAAGCAATTCTGGTGTAGAAGGGGAAGGAATGCAGCATGGTAAGCCAGCAAATAAGAACAGCAGTGGCTCTGGCAGCCTTCTCTTCATGTCAGTTCCTTGCCCTCAGCCTCTGTTATTAATGCATCTGCACTGCTGTCACTCAGATAACACGCATTTGTGTTAAAAGTATGTGTCAAAAAGGTGGCCTAGATTTTTGAATTGCAGTTTGAGAATACCCCGAACCTACAAAACCACTGTACCAAATTATAAAATAATTGACTTAAGTCCTTGTTAGACATTCTGAGGGAAATGAAATTTCTTCTTGTCTTGTAAATATGCTCTAAGGAAGCAACAGAGTTGAGAATGTTACGGTGTCCATGGTGTTTTCACTTGGACAGAGACTTGCATGCATGCCTTTAAAAATAATTTTGTAAGAGTTTGGAACAAACCTCTCTGTGAAGTTTTACCCTCGTATTAGAGTTTTTGTGGATTTGTTATAAAGTGTTTTTCTCTCCTTACCATCCCTATTCCTTCAATTCTCCTAGTTTACCTGTGGGCTCTTTGATGTTCTTATATACAATTATGTACTTTTTAAAAATCCCCTTTTTGGTGCATTTCATTTATTGGGTCACTTTAGAATTGAATCCATGAATGTTATAACTGAGTTGATGGAAGATGTTTATTTTCCTATCATCCTGATAACTGCTTTAGTGTGTGGTGCAGATCAGTATCATGCCTTTTTTCTATACTTGTTTGGAGAATAAAATGAAACCATTCGTGAATGCTTTAGTACTCTTTGTAGGAATTGTTTGTTAAATTTGGCAGTTGGCATATGCAGTAGTATAAACTTGGCTTTTTTGGTTTTCATCAGAAGGGAACAAACAGGACAGAGGAGAGCTGAGAGGAAATGTGGACTGGTCCTTTCTCTTCTAGCCTGTCTTTCTCACTGTCAGACATACATATTTGAGAACACAACATGGAGAGAAAGGGAAGAGATGATTTTTAAAAGACTTGTCACTACTGTGCTCTGTCTCATTCGTTAAGTATGGGCAGTGATAGCAGCAGGGCTATCTTGACTTGTAGGCCAGTTAGGAGTACAAGCGTACGTGAAGGAGGGCAAGTCAAGTCTCCCTGAACAGATGTACGCAGAAGGCTTAAGGAATCAGTTTTGTATGTGACCACTTGAGTTGAATAGCACAATTGGACCTGATCACTGCAAGCAATGGAAAAAAATAAGATGAAATGCTGTCTGTATATGCAAGTAATAAAAACGAGGACTAGAAAATGTATTAGTCTTTGCAAGAGTTAGGATTGCTTTTTTTAAAACAGCAGTATTTGGCAGGGGGAGGTGGGGACAGTTCTCAACTCTGCTTGACAAATGTATTAAGCAAAATGTTGATTTGCATTATGAAATGTACATTGGCTTGGCACAAAGCAAATGGCTCAGCAGTTGTACTTCTTTCATAGTAGATCAGTGCTCTCTTGTCTATTTATTTACCTGCTAGTGCACCCTAAGCTTATTCTTTAAATTATCCAAAGACAGTTTAAGAATAAAATGGGAGTGAAAGAAAACTGCGGAATCTTGCCTTTAACTGTAGTAGATGAACCTTATAATTCTACTGTAAACTAACCAAGTACTGTGAAATGCAGATCCCGATAGCTCTTCTACAAGTTTGCATGAGCTGTGATGGAGAAGAGAGTTTTTAACCCCAGCTTTAGGACTTCAGTGAAATGCATTCTTACAGAAGCAGACCAGTGTCTCCTGATTTACTGACCACAGGTAACTGGCAAAATGATGAATCAAAACCAAACTGAGGAATCAGATGGATCAAACTTTCAGTTAGTGTCTCTACTGCCTACTGTTTATTTGGTTAGGCTGTATGTGCAGAAGCTGGGGAAAAATGGGTGATTCATTGCAGTCTGGTCTGAACAGTTTGGGAACCATTGAACTAAAACGTATCATTTAGACAAGCGTCGAAACGATATAAAAAGAATTCCCATGAAGGCAAATTCATCTCATGGAGTGATGATCTGCTCCAATGGTTAATTATCCTTTCTTTTAAATTGTGCTCCATGATTCTGGTCTGAACTTGCCTAATGTTCTTTCAGACCCTGAATTTTGCTAATGTTGTCTGCCAACTTAATGTTAAGTGTTAGCTTTCTGTTTCCTATATGGCTTATTGTGGAGGCTGTGAACAAAACAAAGCCTTCAAACCAAACAAAATTAACTAAGTTTAAAATTTTATTCACTACATCTGAGTTGTACAGTATGAGTTTTCTTTAACCCATTCTTGCTACAAGAAGAAACCCTCTTCTTTCATTAAATCTCATGTAGAGATGTTCTTCTTGAACTGGGATGCCCAACTCAACAGGGTTTCATTAATAGTTGTCTTATAAAACCAAGGCAACAACTGCAGTTTGCAGGTTTTCTAAGCGAGTGTTATTGTCATCATTTGACCAGTGGTGCAGTTTATGCACAAAATCATCAGTTCTGTTATATTAGTGTTTGGTGTTGTCACACAGGTTACTTTTATGACTGTATAAAATGGTACAAGGTGCTCTTCTGCAACTGAATACTCTTGTACAAATATTGATACTTAAGGTAAACTTATCTCCCTAGTACAATCTGTGGTTATTGTCCTTGAAGTGGCTGTAGAAATGATGCAACTGTATTCACATTGTACTCCTGTGTAGCTTCAAAAATAATCTCATTTGTTGGCTGTGCTGTTTCAGAAATATGTTGGCAATCTGTGTGACACCAGGTTTGTTGTAGCCATGATCGCAAATCAGGGATGGCTGCCTTTAAATTGTTTTGAGGACTGGAGGGGGACTCACACAAAACTTCTACTCACAGGCTCCTCTAGTGTGAGAAATGCTTGCAGGAAAATGTGTGTTTATCGTGTCCTTTCCAAGGACAAGTCACAAAAATTGAAGATAAGAGGCAGCAGGGTGCTGCTTATACAGCTGAATTCCAGGGGATGTTGTGTACCCCTTCTGTCTTCTGCAGTGATTTTCTTAATTGTGGCATATAATCTCAAAAATAAACTCAAGTTCGTCCCATAAAAGGTATTGGCTCTATATTTGGTGAAATGCAACTGACACACAAGAAGAGTGTTCCTGGAACAAATTTCTTTTTATCTTTAAGGCATTCAACAGTCTTCCTGTCTTTTCATTATGGGGTGAAGAATCTTCGTAAATAGATGTCTAAGATGGTTATAAAGGTCTTTAAATTTTAGTAGATTTGTAAGTGCTCTTACAGTTTTATAGTGCTTATTCTGCTAATAGAACCTGTGAAAAATAACTTTTTATGCTTAAAAAATAAAAAGGCCTACAAAGATGTTCAGGTAGTGTGTAATGGACATGACAGTTACAGTTTGTGAAATTTAATGCTCTAGCTGCTTATTGATCTTCCTTGTAGCTGATTGCATGGCACAAGCATTTGCACGTAGCACCTGCTATTTCTACATTTACACTATCTTCAGAATTGTTATCAAGGGGACTTTGGAAACCAAACTTGATGATAAGCTTAAGTACTTAAGGAAATTCCTATATTTTTTCAAGCATCCATTTTATTTTCACTCTACTTTTGACATCTGCTTCTTCTGGGTGATATTTTAACATGTAATATATAGATGTAGTTATATACCAGGATTGCTGCGAAGCCCAGTGTTTCCTGGGAATGATGGAAAGCTGCGCGAAAGTTAGTTGCATCTTTCATCTTGCAGGTGGTTGTGATAGTTCATGTGTAAGCAGTAGTATTTGTCTAGATCATACAAGGAATCTTAAGAATCAGCTTCAGTAATTTGAATGGGAAGTACGCAGTGGGATAAGAGACTAAAATAGCTGTACCCACAGCAGAAGCTGCAAGTTCAAAAGGTTTTACCTTGATCAACAGGCCTAAATTTCCCTCAGGAATACGACTGTTGCCTTTTCCTGTGGCCAGTTTTTTCCTGAGTTGGTTGGTGAAGGCCATCTCCAAAGGGAAGTTGTCAAAGTTAGAGGTTGGACTGGATGATCTTTAAGGTCCCTACCAACCCAAACCTTTGTAAGGGTCTATGAAAGTCATAGCTGATTGTGTTCCTTGTAGTGACTTCCATGCAGTTGCTCTTTCATGACACAAAGCCAGATGTCTACTTCTTATGGTGCATGCCTTCATGCACACATCTACTAGTACTGTGTAAGTTTAGAACTTTAACTATTACTGTAGAAACTGAAGGTCCCATCTTAAGAGAGGCGCAAAGGGGTTGGGGAGGGGGGAAGCAGAGCTCTTCTGAAGAGTTTGTTCTGAGAGGAAAATGCTTTTTTCTCAGTGTCTTTGGGTTCTTTTTTCCTCAGAGGTGTTCCCTGCTTCTAAGGAGTTTCCCTCCTTTTTATTCTGTCTCATAGTTAAAGTGGCCATGTAGTTAGGTCAAGGTTCAATAAAATGGCAGTTTATTTGGGAAAACTGCTAGTGTGACCTGCTCATGTACGTGTTTGAAAGGTGTCTGTCTACATCCACAGAAGCTGTAAACATGTTGCAATGATTCAGAATCTGCATTTCAAGTTCTCAGCCCTTTAATTTAGTTCTGGAAGTCCTAGGTTTGTTCTCTGGGTGTTGGTCAGGTTATTTCTTGTTCCTTCAAGAGCTTGTGCCTACTCCATGGTATGCCCCAAGCAAGCTCATGCGATTTTGCATCCCAGATGTGTAATGCCTCCCAAACCACTGTGGCGAGTTTTAATGGTTCTGAGCATCCCTAAAACATGACAAGTCTGCAGACAGCAGTGCCAAATGAATTCCAGTTTCAATATTAGCCCAGGTTATTTGTTTTTATTTTACCTGATTTTAAAGTTTATTGAATCTCTTCTGTATTGAAGGATTGTTCGTTGTTTCACGCCTGGTCAACCTCCCTTGTATTGGTTTCTTGGGACTGGGTGGATAGAGGTACTTTTGCTACGTCATGCAGAACCAATTCCTGATGACAGTCACCAGGAAGGTCTCTGCCTTCTGATTTACTGGAGGTAAGTTGATTAGGAGCTGCTTTGTTATGAAACTTAATTTCTCGGTATCTATAACAATTTTTCAACAAAACCATGTAAAGAATGGCATGCAAAAATGTCCAAGGATCCTCATTTGTCGCTTGTGATTCACAAACAATATACCGATCTAGAAGTATCTACTCTTTTAAACATTTTCTTAGATGCATGTATGCTCTTGTTCCCTGTATGTATATGAAGAAAAAAGAATTGGATATCTGATTGAAACCTGATCATTGTTTTCACCCAGAGCTTGAATGTTCTTGCTCTTCGCCTAATACAGCTGATCCGTTTACCAAATGGTACCGGCTGGAAGAGGATGCACAACTGGTAGCAGGAACAAGGACTGGCTGATGGTGGCCAGATGCTTGCAATATTGGTGTAAGTTTGATAGTTACACTGAGGAGGCTTGGGTACATCTAGTCAGCAAAAAGAGGTGTGTTTGAATGATTTATCACTTCAAATTTCTATTACAATTACTTACGATAAACAACGTGTGACTAATCTACGCTCAACTGGGTAAGAAAATTGCCAGTTCTGTTCCATTAACAGCCATGGGCCTAAAGAACAGTGTTCCTGTAGGTTAAAACAACAACTAAGGGGCACGTAACATACCAAGGTGGGGAGAGAGGCGATACGATTAGCAAAGACACTTTTCACGCATTGCCAAGCTGCTTCAGTGCATAAATTACCTTTTGGTTCAGTTACATCAGTCAGGTCTCGTGCACGTGCATGACCGGTCCGTGTGTGTGTACCAAAACTGGGGCCTGCAGATTTATGAGAGAGGATGGGCGGGAGAGGTTGAAATTAGTAAGCAAAGGCAGACAGTACCTTCACAGGGAAGATATCGAGCAGTCTTTTAGACAGCTGCTCACTTAGAAATTGGTCTCTGTGTGCATTACAGACTGTTACGTGGCTTTTCTCCTGACCAGCTCACTTAAACTGCGGCTTACTGCTTCGGTAACTGGGCCGCTCGGCTCGGCGGGAGCGTGGCGGCTGCGTTAAATAACAGCGCTCTGAGGTGGAGGGTTGGTATGGGCTGGTATCTTTAGTCATAAATAATGAAGTATTAGTGAGTTCTTGTCATTAATATGGAAATGTTTCTGGCATATAGCACGATGGGGCAGGGCGGAAGAGCTGTAGGATGCAAAGTGCAGTGTAATATGGTCATATTGCCTGTCAGTGGCTTTGATGGGCTGGATTATAGAAAGAATGTAGCATGGACAAGGCTGTTGGTAAGTCTTGAGTATAATGAAGGGTAATCTGGAAATATAACTTTTTCATGTGAATAAATGGTGCTGTAAAATTGGCTGGTCCCTTAAGATCTTTTAATGAGTGGCATTTGCAGAAATAATTTGAAGGAAAAAAGTTCTGAAATCTAATATATGTGATAATGGAGAAATAAAAGCTTTAATAGTGCACTTAAAATGTATTTTTTATTACTCTAGGTTCGTTTCTGACATAACTGGTTTTAGTGAGCCACTTGAATGAACTTGGTTGCTATGAAGTTTTAATAGCTAACACTTGGAAAGCCTCATAGTTTAAAGAAATGTCAACTTCAAAAATCACATTCCTGTCTTGAGTAACTATCCTGAATTTGATCTTTTTTTTTAATTTAAAGATGTGAAAGTATGTTAGGGGATAAGGTTATGCAAGTTCCTGTAAAGCAGTGGCTTTTTTTCCTAGATGGGGCCTGTAAAGCAGTGGCTTTTTTTCCTAGATGGGGCCTTAGTATTGTCACAATTCTGACCATATAAAGTATTTTATCTTCTTCCTTTATAAAGCCATTGAGCTCTCACTTCAGAGCACTAACACTTTTCTTCAAGAACGGCTTGAGGTAAATCCACATAGCTAATGTAAAAACAGCAACAACAACTGCTAAACCAGGCAGACCTTACTGGGTGTCCTCCTGTGAGGAAGAAGGAGGGATTTATGGAAACCTAGAAGTTTGCATCTGAGCTCGTGGTTCAGAGTCCTCTGTCATGAGACCGCATTCTGAGTAAGGCCTGCCTTGCAATCCCTGATAACCTTTTGGATTGCACTGCAGACAACAAGACTTAAGTGTCTGGACTTTACTAATTGTCATCCTGCATCAGTTTTCTCAACAGTGTAAAATCAGCATCAGACAGAGTACAGAAGATGGCTGTTCCCCAGTATGATGTGTGTATGAAAGCATTGTAAATAAGGAATGTCTAAACGAGTCAAAATAAGTAATCGTAAGAATAAAAAGAAAAGAGGAAGATAAATGCAACAGTGAGATATTCAGTTTGTTTGAATTATCTTCTTTCATGCATCTTTTCTATAGTGTGGTTCCTTTCTTGCTTTGTTCTGCACGATGCTGATTGTAAGGGGAAAGTAAATACCCTAAGCCTGAATGCAGGGTTGTTTGCATCCGCTCATAGGTTGGGAGTGCTCAAGTCGATTTTGAAATCCTCTCTTTTCTGTAAAATCTTTTTTGGGGGAAATAATAAGATGAGCCTTTCTAGAACAATGAGTAACAGGCATGTTGTAGGGGATCTGCTAGTTTGAATAAATTATCTATTTTAACTGTTCATAAGAGTGAGTGCTTGTTGTGTAACTAAAAGCTAACATCTCTAAATATTTCATAGACATTGTGTCTGTGTCTTAGACTTGTGACTGATGTCTTACATCTGCATGGGATGCTGCTCCAGGCCCAGGGAGATTACTTGGTGTAGAGAAGCCCATGTTTTCCACTGAATTTGTGAGAAATGCAGGACAGCAGATAGCCCTGGGGGTTATCTTGGAGGCACATCCTACTTGCCTTGACCTAAGTCTGCCTGTGTGCATAAACCCAACTTCCTCAATAACTTCTTGAGTGCATTTTATGTGAAGTACTGGAAAAACAAACTTTGCTTAATGCTTTCAGTTTTGTTATGCGTTAGGAATTGTTGAGATGCTATGGCCTTAAGCTTGTTTTCTGTACTAATTCAGGTAATACGGCAATACACTTCCAATACAGTTCTTTCTCAACGTGTTGTTCCAGTCAAGACAATGATCTATAAATTGGAAAGTGACTGTTGTCTTCTGACTTGCTTGGTGATGAAACTAAGTGGGAATTCTACGTTTGAAGCACAAGCCTTTGTAGCCTAGTTATTGAACTCTTTGCCTTACAATTAAGAGAGAGATGAAACCTTTTGAGAACAGTATTGACACCCTGCAGGGAAATATGTCAGCTGCGAAAATTTTTACGCTGTCACGTTCCTTCACCAGAAAATACCATTAGGTCTATCTTTTCCTTAATATCGCTTAATTTGAAAATAATGAGCCATGTGTGTATAACAGTACTGCATTTTGGCCTGACTTTGATATGTATTAGCTGTGTTTCTATTACTTTTCGTGCTCTGTAACATACAGTGCATTACTTCTATGACCATGAAGTTACTTGTGCAGGAAAAAAATGTGCAGATTGGGCTTGAGAGATTCTACCTATTACTCTTCCACTTGCTGAATTTTACAACCAACCATCTCATTAGTATATCCACTTCTAGTAATAAATGGGCACATATTGTTAATATCTGCAAGAAGTTCATTGCATACTCTAAAACTGGGTATTAGTGCTTCTGGTACTCGCTTCATTCTCTGAAAGCCCAAGTGTGACTCTTCAGAGGTTTCTTGAACAGTGCACGGTGCGTGAGGATATTACAGGGGTGGTGCACACAAAATTGTCTTTTCACATGTTGGCATTGCTAAGCCATGCGTAAAAAATCTTACTGGCATTTAAAGCATGAGAAACGATATCTGAATAAACTGTTAGGCTGTTAATAATTTTTCAAATGTAAGATTACAATTTAGAAAAATATTTTAAAGATACTAGATACCTGCAAGTGAAGGCATTTTTTTACTTCTCGGTTTACCGGTTAGAAGTGCCTATAAGCAATGCTGATGTAACAGTTAGACTTGGCATCAGGCAGCCAGTATAGCTAGATCTTCAGGGTTTTTTTTGGAGGTATTTGAGAATAGCTTGATATTTTTGACATCTGTGTGACAGCTTCTTGCATAAGAGATGAGCAGCATGTTATACCACCCAGCTGCGTATATTAGTCTGTGCATCAAGCTGAGGAGCAGCACTTAGCCAGATCTGACAATCAGATGGGAACTAGTACTACCTATACACAAGGGTGCATTTTAATGTGGTGTGCATTTTGCCAAGAGCCTGGTACTTGACAAAGAAATTGTCAGAATCTCTGTTCTTCCCATCTCTTTTTTTCCCCCCAGTTGAGTCCATGTTGAAACGTAGGATTTCCTTCTGCAGTTTGTTTTACTTTGCATATAACAAAGGTGGTCTAATGTGTTTGGTGATTTCATACTATAAAATTGTAGCAATCTTTTTTGGAATATGCAGTGTATTAGCACGTCATTTTCTGCCAGCTTAATCTAAATTTGCATTATGCTTGGTTTCACTGACTTCGTGTCAATATGTCATGTGTCCCCAGTGGAGACTAGAGACCTAGAGAAATTACATTTCTAGTTTTCAAATTTCAGTGCTGATATTGTCAGTGTTGGAAGAGTTGGAAGAATGGCAGATTGTGAATGTGGAGATGAGTATATGAGAACTACCTGCTCTAATTTTAGTTTGACTGGACTGGTAGTTGTAAGCCTTAAAATTTCTACACTTCTTGCTGGATTTAAGTCTGTCATTTGCCTTGATGCTTAAATTTGAAGGAATTGTGAAATTTCTGCCACAGAGTAGACTGTTTATTAATGCGCTTCATAGACTTGCTATAAGCCAGGAGCATGTAATAATACTACTTTCTCCCTTTTTTAAAGATAGAATTGTCAGTATTGAAAAAAACTATTTACACCTGTATAATAGGATGTATTAAGCAGGTGTAACCCAAAAAGATTGATTATGATGAGGGAAATTTATGATGAAAAGTACAAAATGTTGCTGTTTAACAATGAATGCTCTTCTCAGTAAAATAACTGATTTGCAGCGACATCCAGGTGATGAAATAAGTAACTGTTCCTGTATAATTTAGTTCTAGAAAAGCATTTGTTATACCCCTGTTTTTAACCTATTGCATTTTTTTCCTTTGCGTCACCACTTTATTGTTCTTTTAAAAACTGTATTCCATTTCCGTCTGGTCTTCCTCTTACAATGTGAGTTTTGAGCGAGCTGCAACGTCGTTTTTTTCTCCTGGTGATGTTTCTGTAGTTGAAAATATTTCAATAAAAATGAGAATTGAAATCCTTTTGTTGTCTGAAATATTCAAGCACTATGGCAAACATAGTTTTATGATCTTGGAGTTGTATTTTTAATTAGCAAGTTTTTGGTAATGATGGAAACTTGTAAAGAAACCATCTTTGAAGGCTAAAAAGAAGAGGAAGAAATAAGGGGAAAATCATGTAAATTTTCTAGGCCAGTACTTCCACTGTAACAATTTAACACTTTCGTTAATGTCTGTTTGCACCATGTCAATGTAGTGTCTGACTGTAGATAGATAAATGTGGATTGACTTGTCATGGATTGGGATTGTTCCACTCCGAAAACCTGACAGCTCACTTCAAGCTTCTCTTGCACTTTCAAAGTCCTTAGCTGCATGCTTAACTCTATAATGCATACAAAAATTCTAATTTTATTAGTAAAACACAGAAGAACAGTTTTTGGAAAACCAGGCTTTTTCTTAGCAATTTCTTTGCAGTAGTATTAACTAAATATTGGTGGAGACACTCCATCCAAAACAGAGGTGAAAAGGGAGTTAAGAGAAAAAGGGGCAGAGAGAACCTCTTCAGTCAGCTGGTTCTTAGCTCACCTCCAGCATCAAACCAGAGTTTTGGTTAATCTCCTGGGACAGCGGTTCTTGAATATGGCATTTAGAATATGTCAGGTTGTAGAGGCAATAGTTTTCAGTAGGTGTTTCGTTTGTCTTTTTTTTTTTTTTCCCCATTCATACACCCGTTTCAGGAATCACTTTAGAATGTGTACAACATTTAGGCTCATTATTTTTAGTAAAGTATGCTATTAAGCCATTCAGTGGAATATGAACTTTGTACCTACTGGACCCACAAACTTAAACAGGAAAAAAAAAAAAGGAAAAAAAGAAGAAAGGAGAATAAAGAGTCAAAGCAGGAATAGTTCTCAAGATGGATTTTCATCTGTGTTGTAAGGACTGATTACCTAAAAAATATAAGAGGAAAAATACTGATATGCTCTGAAACTACTTAACCTGAATTACTGTTAAGTGGAAAAGCTTCACTGATTTCACATCCATTTTTATTTATTTAAATTTCCAGAATTGAAGGTAGTAAGAGCAGTAAGTGCATGTTTGTCTTTTTAATACAACTATTTTCATACTTAACTGTGTTTTTTATCTTGCTTTTTAGTCTAACTTTATGTTTTAATGTTATTCCCCAAAACAGAAGAAAAAGCTTCTTGAAGAACTTGGAGAGAGTAGACTGCCATATATGACACCAGCTGACGCTGACTTCCATCAGTTGGTAACGTATTACTTTTTAACTGTACTTGTTTTAAACTAAATTGTCTGTTTGCACAGAACAACAAATACAGCTTCCTTCTAGGAGACACTGTGAACACTGATATGAAAAAAGTATCAACTCTTACAGTTCTTGCTTATGGCTGGTAAAGATAACATACTTTCAGATGGTGTGAAATAAGACCTCTAGCATCAGAATACTCAGGAATGAAAACTTTGTGAACCTAATTTATTTTTAGGATATTGGCCTGACCAGATTTCAAACTAAGTCTTTAGCTTGCTTCCATGCTGGAAGCTATAGCAATATGTATTGAAAGATACTGAAATGAAAATCTGCATTACAGGAATAAATGTCTTATTTTCTATTTTCCTGAAACGTTGTGACTCATGCAACAGTGAATCACTGTTTCTTACACTTTGTTAAAATGAAGTACACATCACCATTCTTTTAATGTTTTTGTGACTTGTAAAGAGAATTTATTTATGGTTAGATGACGGCAAAATAAGAGAAATATTTACATAGAAGTTATTATTTTTAATATAGTTCTAGTTTTATACAATAAGTAACCCTTGAGGTTTTGCAGAGAAAACGAACTGTGGAACTGGAATGCATGCCTCAAATGAAACCAAAAACAAGTGAAAATAAGCCTGGTAGCCCCATGAGAAGTAAGCCAAATGAGTGCATTGACGAGTACCATGGAATGAGTCAATGAATATTCTGTATCTGTGATGGATCTTTTCAGGTCAGCTAGAAACCATATGGCAAGGACTGCAAGTTCAATCAGATCAAATGGGAGCACAGAAAGATAAAAAGCCTAAGAAAGAAACTGTTAGTTTGAACAGATACAGCAAATGTGTTTACATGACAGACATGTCACCTGTCTTGTATTGACATATGGCCCAAAGATGTGTATAGTAGCATAAAAATGGGTCTGACGTTTCCCTTGCAAGGATGCATTTCTCTTTTTTGCAGGATGCCAAGGCCAAGAAATGTTTAGCGTATCTCACACTACAGAAGAAGGAAGATGTGATTTTTCTTTGGTTGGGCACTGGATTGCAACTAAGAAGCATAAAATCAGACTGCGGTCTTGTCACAGGATTACACCTGTGATACTGAGCAATCTGTATACTTTCCTTACCTTTCCACTTTATTTGGGTTGTGAGGTGGTTAGTGAAAGCATGGTTCTCTGTATTCCTGCAGTGCTGACCAAAGTGGCAGTAAGCTCTTGATTGGGATCTTTACCAGCTGTCAGAATAATGAGAACACATTACTTGCTGTTAACCAGAAAAGCACTTCTGTGAGAGAGGGCAGGCAAAAGTGTACAAGAGCTTAATGGAATTATACTTTTTTGTTCTTTTTTAAAGAAAAGTCGTTCTTTTCAATCCTAAAACGATGTTCCCTTTCTGCTTTAAGCTCTCAAGCAGATCATTGTTCTCTCATTCGTAGTCCTGTAGTATATTCCCTTCTGTTTATTTTTTATCTGCTTTTGTCAAGAGATGCTACGCCCAGCATCTTTTACTTTATTCCACCTTTAACATCTGTGGTCTTGTGGAACTGACAGGAGAAGAGAAGACAGAGCTGAGGCTGCTCAAGTGGCATCTCATTTGCTTGGTATCAGGAATATATAAATACAGAATACAATTGGAAGAAGATAAGCAGAGAAATTGGACATGTTCAAGCCTTAATAGAGTGCAGATTCATTGTGTTTGCGTTATGTAGACTTATACTTTCTGTGTAGTGTTTGTGTGTATGCTAGGTACTTTTAAGTATATGTGATAAACATCACAACTTCTGCATTCTTATGGTGATTGTGAAATATTACTTTAATCACAGCCATAGATATTACAAGTTCTGTGATGCTTAAATGTACTACACACGGAGTGAGAAAAAAGTGATATACATACAGTGATAGGATGAAGTTTAATTTTATAGTCTGTCCTTCCAGGAGGGAACTTCTTTAAGAGCCTGTCCTTTATAAAGCAGTATGCTTTGAGTGTGTTGGAACAGTTAGGTAGGATGTAATTCAAAACTACTGCGTACTAACAGGCATGGAAATGTACGATCTGGATGAAACTAAATTCTGTCACAAGCAAAACTTCACTGACATCCTTTTTCAGTGGGTGTCTTGCCCGATGAAGGATTTTAGTAATGGCCCCCAAACCACCAGCTGAAACAATGTAATGTTTAAAGCTGAGTATGAGCAAGAAAGCCTGTTTAAAAAAAAGCCATTTGCAAATATGTGAAGTAGAAACTGTCATTTCATGATGTATCAGTTTGCTTATCAAGGGTCCTTATTGCTGGTTTCCAGCTCTATCATCACTTGAGTTACCAGGTAGGTTGATTCTCTGCATTGAGTACCACTGTTGCAAGTAGACGCGTGGCTCTACTTGAAATAGTGTGTGTAACATTCATAAGGGAAATTCAGCATCAAATGTGCCTTTTTTGCCCTGTAGTTGCTAGTCACATAGCCACTTTGTTCAGCGAACAGTGAATTGACCTTTAATACTTGCTGTCAGAGTTACAACATACAGTACATGATTCTTCCCCCTTCCCCATCCCCCAAAAACAACGAGGTGTCCAGTGTGAACCCAGCGCTCACCCCGTGCTCTGATCTCTTAATGCTTTCCTTATGTTAGACGTAGCACAATGACTGGTTGGAGAGTTAAAGAAGTCCAAAGTGTTTTCATGTAATGTGTCGGAAACGTGTTTCCACTCCCTGACTTCTGAGATATCAGTGTGGTGTTTATTTAAGGTAGAATCTTCACTACGACGTGTAAAACTTAATGATAAAGCAGTTCTTAAGCATGTAATCTTAAAACAGAACCTAAAGGGAACATGCCTCTGACCTGACTGGCTGGCAGTAAAATGTGGAAGGCATTACCTCTGCAGTTCAGGAGGAAAATACAATGTTGTTACCTTTATCAAATCTTGTGTGCTTGCTTTCTAGTACGTGTTTTCAGGCACTTAGTTGCTTTACATCATAGTGTTATTTCCCTCCTTCTGTTTGTAATAATTGTTTGGAATTTCACATGTGATTCACATCAGAAACTCGGTGTATTTAATAATGTAAAAATGTGTAGTAATAATGACTTCTTAAATATGCCATAACAACCAGCTACCACATTACATATGCTAATCTGACCTGAGCACATCCTATATACAGAATTATGTAAAGAACTACTGAGATACTCCTATAAAACTGCTAGTGCTCTTTTAATACATATTTGCATAATGAAACAACTTTGCAGTAATAATCTTTATACATCACAGCATAAAATGTTGTTCATTGTGATTGTGAAGTACATATGATCTCTGTCAACCTATACCCCCACATCTGACTGTAGCTTGTAGCTGTAAATACTTCAAACTTGCCGTTACTACTTTCAGTGGTTATTCTGTACGGATATTTTTCACTGTGTAGTTCAAATGCTGCAAAAACAAAGCACTGATTGAAACAAATGAGACAGTTCGTGACCTCTGAAGGAATTGTTTCAGGCTTCTGGCAATTCTTTCTCCAGTTTATGTTCAGTTCTTTTAATGAAAGCTGGGATTCAGTATTTTGTGCTCTGGATTGTAGAGGGACCTTCAAAGTAGATACCTGGAATGATTTTCAAGCTTTGGTGTTTAAAGTTAAGCATGTAAATACTGTTGTCAGAAATTATTATCTGTAGGTACTTTTATATCAAATTAGTTTTTTTACCCTCTTTAGGAAGCTAGTTTTTGGAAGCCATAAAAATGCGTAAAGAAAGGGAGCTTCACTTTAAGAATTCACAAGCAGTCGTGGCAACATTTATAGATAAACTAAGATTTATTATGTTTGATCACTATTGCTAAAATAGGCTTCCTTTTATAGTCACCTTCTTAGTAGAACCACAATCCTATAAAACCTTCTCACGTATTGCTGGTTAACAACATGTTGTGATGCAAAAGTCTATTTTCATGCAGAAGAAAATGTGCATACTGACTGCTTGATTTGTATTTTTTAAAGGCACCTTTTAAAATTATTTTCCTGAAAGGCAGGTATAAGTCTGACTCGGAAGTGGGAGTACTAGATAAAGTGGTTTTGAGTTGTACCAGCAGGACCCTGCAGATGTAAGCTAATGTGATGCTTTTGTGGTCATGGGTTTAGTGTTGTTTAAAAGCATTTTGAACTTGAGCTGATCACAAAATGCGAGAGTAAAGAAGTGGCTCTCCATCTTTCTTATAAGCTCCCTTTAAGTATTGGAAGGCTGCAACTACAGTAGCAAAATTTTGGGATCAGTGTTGTGCATCTGTGTGCTCTTGCCCTGTTGCCCAGTGCTTTCAGGTTTCACCTCACCTTATTTCTGTTCCCACAACACCAGCAGTATCTTCCTTTCCTCAGGGCAGTGACCGACTTTCTGACAAAAGGAAATGAGTGTTGTGAGTGGTTCTGAGCTTCCAACGTACTAATTGACACCTGATAATTGACATATTACAGCCTTTCCCTTACTAAGGGTATTAGTCTGTGTGTTTCTTTCATCTATTAATGTTAATGAAATAAGTAGGAATGTAGTCTATTTAAGAACTTACTCTCTAGTCTTCGTCTGGTTTGACAAATGGTCTCAGCAGTTGTTCAAGATGATTTACAGGCAGCCAATGAAAGTTATGATTATGTAATACTTGCTTCCTTAGAAAGCCATATTAATAAAATCATCCAAGAATTCTTGGAGTGGGCAGCAGTATTTCGCATTCAAAGCAAGATGCTGCTGATGAGCAGCGCCGTGCTTGGCTGGGAGTTGCTGCGTGCCCAACCTGCTGAATTCTGAACTCCAGCTGACAGAGATGGCATAGTCAGAAGAGGATGGGAGGGAAGAGGATGTTACAGGTGGGGAGATGGGGGTAAAATAAGTTTGGAAACTTTTATAGTTAAAAAAAGGAAGCTAATTGGCATATGTTGAGGAATGTGAAAATAGGAAGGACCAGAATGTCAAGGAATATTTTGAAGATAATGGAATGTAGTGCAGCAGAATGGTGGCTTTTTTGACATGCTACATTCTATCATATTTTATTTACTTTTTATTAATTGCATCAGTTTTATTTTTTAAATCAGTCTTGTTTGTTCTCCCATTAGTTGACAAATAATCTAT